>NC_042988.1:14997300-15306675 GCF_901001165.1 Salmo trutta
ACGTGTCTATGAGACATGTTCAATTACTGGATGTAAGTGGCAAGGTTTTATAGGTACTCGATACAAACCATTGATTTACAAAGTGTGTTGGTGACTGAAAATTGGTAGATTGACGATGTTGGTAATGGCCACGTTCTATAACTTTTACGAGGCCAGAGATAGGATTTGCTCTCAGCACGACAAATGGAACGGAAACATTGTTTGCACTAGACTAGCTAGAGGCTGCCAAAAACAGTCCCTCACACACACACACACACACACACACATGCAAAAAAAGCACACACGAGCTCTGCCCAGTGAGCCAAGAGCCCTTGTTGGCTGGAATCATTTAATTCAAAGTGCGCAGGCTGTTTAGGTGTCAGCATAAATCCAGAGAGAAGAGCTAAAGTAAATGCCTTAAACAGGATTACCTCAATAATTACAGCACGGCTCATGTGGACTGCACACATACGGTATATACAGTTGTAGTCAGAAGTTTACATACACCTTAGCCGAATACATTTAAACTCAGTTTTTCACACTTCCTGACATTTAGTCCTTGTAAAAATTCACTGACTTAGGTCAGTTAGGATCACCACTTTATTTTAAGAATGTGAAATGTCAGAATAATAGTAGAGAGAATGATTTTTTTCAGCTATTATGTCTTCCATCACATTCCCAGTGGGTCAGATGTTTACATACACTCAATTAGTATTTGGTAGCATTGCCTTTAAATTGCTTAACTTGGGTCAAACCTTTCGGGGAGCCTTCCACAAGCTTCCCACAATAAGTTGGGTGAATTTTGTCCCATTTCTCCTAACAGAGCTGGTGTAACTGAGTCAGGTTTGTAGGCCTCCTTGCTCGCACATGCTTTTTCAGTTCTGCCCACATATTTTCTATAGGATTGAGGTCAGGGCTTTGTGATGGCCACTCCAATACCTTGACTTTGTTGTCCTTAAGCCATTATGCCACAACTTTGGAAGTATGCTTGGTGTCATTGTTCATTTGGAAGACCCATTTGCTACCAAGGATTAACTTCGTGACTGATGTCTTGAGTGTTGCTTCAATAAATCCACATAATTTTCCATCCTCATGAGGCCATCTATTTTGTGAAGTGCACCAGTCCCTCCTGCAGCAAAGCACCCCCACAACATGATGCTGCCAGCCCGTTTCACAGTTGGGATGGTGTTCTTCGGCTTGCAAGGCTCCCCCTTTTCCTCCAAACATAACAATGGTCATTATGGCCAAACAGTTCTATTTTTGTTTCATCAGACCAGAGGACATTTCTCCAAAAAGTACGATCTTTGTCCCCATGTGCAGTTGCAAACCGTAGTCTGGCTTTTTTATGCCGGTTTTGGAGCAGTGGCTTCTTGCTGAACGGCCTTTCAGGTTATGTCGATATAGGACTCGTTTTACTGTGGATATAGATACTTTTGTGCCTGTTTCCTCCAGCATCTTCACAAGGTCCTTTGCTGTTATTCTGGGATTGATTTGCACTTATCGCACCAAAGTACGTTCATCTCTAGGAGACAGAACGCGTCTCCTTCCTGAGCGGTATGACGGCTGTGTGGTCCCATGGTGTTTATACTTGCGTACTATTGTTTGTACAGATGTACGTGGTACCTTCAGGCATTTGGAAATTGCTCCCAAGGATGAACCAGACTTGTGGAGGTCTACAATTATTTTCTGAGGTCTTGGCTGATTTCTTTTGATTTTCCCATGATGTCAAGCAAACAGGCACTGAGTTTGAAGGTAGGCCTTGAAATACATCCACAGGTATGTCAATTTGAAGCTTCTAAAGCCATGACATAATTTTCTGGAATTTTCCAAGCTGTTTAAAGGCACAGTCAACTTAGTGTATGTAAACTTCTGGCCCACTGGAATTGTGATACAGTGAACTATAAGTGAAATCTGTCTGTAAATAATTATTGAAAAATTACTTGTGTCATGCACGAAGTAGATCTCTAAACTGACTTGGCAAAACTATAGTTTCTTAACAAGAAATTTGTGGAGTGGTTGAAAATCGAGTTTTAATGACTCCAACCTAAGTGTATGTAAACTTCCATTTCCCTGCTGAAAAAAACAGCATAGACCAGCATATTGTCACACCCTGATCTGTTTCACCTGTCTTTGTACTCGTCTCCACCCCCCTCCAGGTGTCACCCATCTTCCCCATTATCTCCAGTGTATTTATACCTGTGTTCTTTGTTTGTCTGTTGCCAGTTCGTTTTGTTTGTCAAGCCTACCAGTGTTTTTCCCCTTGCTCCTGTCTGATTCTAGTTCGTGTTTTCTAGTTTTCCCAGTTTTGACCATTCTGCCTGCCCTGACCCTGAGCCTGCCTGCCATTCTGTACCATGTCACACCGCCCTGAATTATTGACCTCTGCCTGCCCTGACCCTGCTACTGCCTGCCGTTCTGTACCTTTTGCATCCTATCTGGATTACTGACCTCTGCCTGCCTCTACCTGTCGTTTTGCCTGCCCCCTGTACTAGTTATAAACTCTTGTTACTTCGACACTGTCTGCATCTGGGTCTTACCTGAAACGTGATACATATGCTGGTCCAGCATAGGTGATGTTTTTTCTGGTGACCAGCATGTTCTGCGTTTTTGCTGTTGTCTTTGCTGTGTTTTTGCTGGTGACCAACCTTCACTGTGTTTTTTTACAGTGGTGGCCAGCATCAAGTCACATAATGCTGGCTTTGAAAGGGACATTTAATTCCTATTGTAATCCAGCCAGAGTGGGGATACCCAACAATTATAACTTTTCTTCATCCACAATATGCATTTTGAATGACTGCTAAGGTTAGAAAGATGAATAAATGAGACTACCTAAGCCATCTAAACTGGAACAACCATTTCAGTAACGGGTGCAGTAAGTCCAACTAACAAATTGGATTAGTTTAGAGAAATATGTTATTTAGCATACGATTAATTAATCAATCAATCAATGTACATGCAACAACACAGCAAACCAAAAATATATTGTAATAAACTTCTTTTTTTAAATCAACTGCAGTAGAGCATGCTAAGAAATATGATAATGACAGGTGTGGTCAGACCAGCTTGACAAGCTAGACCATGTTGGACCAGCATAGACCAGCATGGCCCAGTTTGGTCTCCAGAATACCAGCATAAGTTGGTTTGTGTGTCACGACTGTCGTAAGGAGAGGACCAAAATGCAGCAGGGAAGTGTATACTCATCTTCTTTATTGACGGGAAAAGAAGGAAAAACCAAACAAACACGTATACAAAAATAACAAAACGACGAACAACAGTCTTGACGGCAACACAGCAATCCAAGAACAATCTCCCACAAACACTTAACCAAACACATACCCATATATAGGACTCTCAATCAGAGGCAACTAGAAAACACCTGCCTCCAATTGAGAGTCCAACGCCAATAAACTAGACATAGAAATACAAAAGACTAGAGACCGCATAGAAATACAAACATAGAACATAACCCAAAAACCCGGAACTAACTAAGCACCCTACTAAATAAATCACCACCCCGAACCACATAAACAAAATACCCTCTGCCACGTGACATTGTGTCCAAAACAGTGAATGCTGGTCACCAGTATCCAAAACTCAGACCCATGCTGGTCAGAGCAGCTAGACCAGGGGTGGGAAACTTGCGGCCCGCCCTTTTGTAGGCCCGTCGAGACCCCACTCAGTTACTGTTGAGAGTTAGAATAGTAGAATAGACAAAGTGCAATTTCAACATATAGTTGTGTATCAGCAGTTTTTCTCTTGTTATCTCAGTCACTGACAGTCACTCAATTAGCCCATGCCAGCTAAAATGTTTTAGATTGGTAAGTCTAGCATCCAGCTATCTAAACTTGTAGTATTCATGGTCGAATTACCAACCTGGGAGCCCCCATTGATTTTGTTAGTCACTCTCACTCAGATATATTAAAAACTGCATACATTTCTCTCTGCCCCATGGCAAAATGAGTAGAATTGCATGAAATGAGTTACACAATTGCAAAATGTGTATAATTGCAGCAAACTTGCTTTAAAACTGCTACATTTTCTGTACAACCCATGGCAAAATCGTGCCCCCAAAAGGCTAGGGCCCAACAGCCAATGCGGCCTCTCATGATGAGTTCATATTTTGTTGTGGCCCCCACCCCCATCAAAGTTGCCCATACCTAAGCTAGACCATGCTTGTCAGACCAACTTGACCAGCATCAGACCTGCACTGACCAGCATAGACCAGTATAAACCAGCATGAACCAGCTTGAAATGTAAGCTGGTCTATGCTGTTTTTTTCATCAGGGTTAGTTTCAGTAAGGGTAGCTTTCACTAATCAGGCAGATGAGATCAATTCATATGATATTATTAATCATGACATCAAACACAAGTCAAAGAGTATTTCGTTTGAAACTAACTTGTCATTATTGAGCGTGATGATCTTCATCATTTCAATAAATAACAGAGCCAACCCATGGTTAATGTCTCATCTGGCTCTCATAAAGCACATCAAAGCTGATCTGATTCTCTCTCCAGCAACACAAACCAGCGAGGAGGCCAATTACACTTTATAAGCCACTTTATAGCTACAGACTGTTGCCACTTTGAACAGAGTGTAATCGAAAATACTTAAATATGCCACTTTATACAAACTGCTATAGACAACACTCAAGCCAAAAAGGAAACGATAAAGATTACAAGGAAAGCTTCATAGAAATGTTTTTGTTCTGCTGTAATTTATGTATTTCTGCTCTATATGCTTTTGAATACAAAAACAACTACCAGCATGTAAATGTAAGTTTCCCCAAGTTCTACATAAGTAGCCTACCAAGTAAGAAGTAAACAACAACACGTTAACAATAACTTGTTACTTAGAGGTCATCCGTGTGGAGTATATTATCCTTCATACATTATTCACATCATGTAAGTATGTGTTTATCTTGGTAAAAAAGCCTGTCATCAACCATAACTATCTCTGTCTCTGGTTGTTTACATTATTAATGAAATATACGGTTTCGCCTCAAGAACCTCTCAAGTCTCTTTGGAGAGAATATCAATATCATATCGAATCAAATACAGCTGATCTAGTCCTTACAGTGAAATGCTTACTTACAAGCCCTTAACCAACAAAGCAGTTAAGAAAAATGGGTAGCCATTTGATTAGATGTTCAGGAGTCTTATGGTTTGGGGGTAGAAGCTGTTTAGAAGCCTCTTGGATCTAGACTTGGCGCTCCGGTACCGCTTGCCGTGCGGTAGCAGAGAGAACAGTCTATGACTAGGGTGGCTGGAGTCTTTGACACTTTTTAGGGCATTCCTCTGACACCGCCTGGTATAGAGGTCCTGGATAGCAGGATGTACTGGGCCGTACGCACTGCCCTCTGTAGTGCCTTGCGGTCGGAGACCAAGCTGTTGCCATACCAGGCAGTGATGCAACCCGTCAGGATGCTCTCGATGGTGCAGCTGGGAATAGGTTTTGTCGTGCCCTATTCATGACTGTCTTGGTGTGCTTAGACGATGTTTGTTTGTTGGTGATGTGGACGCCAAGGAACGTGAAGCTCTCAACCTGCTCCACTACAGCCCCGTCGATGAGAATGGGAGCATGCTCGGTCCTCCATTTCCTGTAGTCCACAATCAACTCCTTTGTCTTGATCACGTTGAGGGAGAGGTTGTTGTCCTTGCACCACACGGTCAGGTCTCTGACCTCCTCTCTATAGGCTGTCTCGTCGTTGATGAGGCCTACCACTGTTGTGTCATCGGCAAACTTAATGATGGTGAAACTTAATGATGGTGAAACTTAATGACGTCAGGAAGTCCAGGATCCTGTTGCAGAGGGAGGTGTTTTGTCCCAGGGTCCTTAGCTTAGTGATGAGCTTTGAGGGCACTATGGTGCTTTGGCTTCAGTGTATCCACTTCAAACACCTACATACTGTAGGCATATTGACCGGAAAGAAGCGTTAGCTCTCACCCAATTATAGCAGAACCTTAAAACTTGACAGTTGGCCCCAATATAAGAACCCAGAGGATAAACCAACCTCCATTGCCTTTCCTTATCAAGTTGTGCCAAAAGCAAATGTTCTAATAGGCTATGGGTTAACAGTGGGACAGACGGATAGGAAGTCTGGATGCTCTCAATGGTGCAGCTTTATAACTTTTCATGTATCATTCATACTGATGCTCAGCCCGGGCCTAGCCTTCTCTAGTCTCTACACAGCAGACACAGCGAGGGGAACTTAGCTTCTCGTGTTGGTGGGATACTCTCAGAAATGTACAGCCACTTCAAAGGTGTCGAGAGATAGTCAGCCAAGAACAGGGAAAGAGAGATTGAGAGTGAGTAAGAATGCATTGAACCTTGCTGGCAGAGACGAGGATAAAATAAATATTCATATGCCATGTCTCTTGCATCTTAACCTTATATACTCCATCAATATACATCAGGGACATTAACTGTAAAATATTGGACTTTTGTCCTTTTTAACATTTTATCCATTTTGTTCCTTTATATTTATCACTCTCTTAACAACTGAGTTACAGTTACATTTGAACCTGAGGCACCTGGCTATTCATTGGTAGAAAAGGAGAAGAGATGACAGATGTTTGTTACCTAGCTATACTCGGTTCTTCACCTGTCCCCATAAGAGATCCCTTTTTGGTTGCAGGAAGAACCCTTTTGGGTTCCATGTAGAACACTCTGTGGAAAGGGTTGTACATGAAGCTGAAGTTGGAGACTTATATTTCCCTCACTAACTTTAAACATCAGCTATCTGAGCAGCTAACATAGCCCATCTGTAAATAGCCCACCCAATCTACCTACCTCATCCCCATATTGTTTTTATTTACTTTTCTGCTCTTTTGCACACCAGTATTTCTACTTGCACATCACCATCTGCTCATCTATCACTCCAGTGTTAATTTGCTAAATTGTAATTACTTCGCTACTATGGCCTATTTAATGCCTTACCTCCTCACGCCATTTGCACACACTGTATATAGACGTTCTTTAAAAAAAATTGTGTTATTGACTGTATGCTTGTTTATTCCATGTGTAACTCTGTGTTGTTGTTTGTGTCGCAGTGCTTTGCTTTATCTTGGCCAGGTCGCAGTTGTAAATGAGAACTTGTTCTCAACTAGCTTACCTGGTTAAATAAAGGTGAAATACAATTAAAATAAACATGGAACTCAAAAGGGTTCTACCCAGAGACAAAAAGGGTTATTCAAAGGGTTCTAATATGGGGACAGTCGAAGAACCCTTAAAAACATGTTGGGGCTAGGGGGCAGTATTTGCACGGCCGGATAAAAAACGTACCCGATTTAATCTGGTTACTACTCCTGCCCAGTAACGAGAATATGCATATAATTAGTAGATTTGGATAGAAAACACTCTAAAGTTTCTAAAACTGTTTGAATGGTGTCTGTGAGTATAACAGAACTCATATGGCAGGCAAAAACCTGAGAAGATTCCATGCAGGAAGTGGAAATCTGATTTGTGGAATCACCTTCAACACTTTGCCTATGAAACACACCATGAGTTAGGATTCATTTAGCACTTCCTAAGGCTTCCACTAGATGTCAACAGTCTTTACAAAGTGGTTTGAGTCTTCTCCGGTAAAAACTGACCGAACGAGAGGCCTGGAAAGTTGGTCATAGAGGGAGGGCCATTACTACTATGACGCGGGCGCCCGTGGGTACCCTCTCGTTCCGAAACGTTGAGTAAGACAATGCAATCGTCCGCCTTGAATATTATTGAAGCTCTGATTGAAAAAGGCCCTAAAGATTTATGTTATACAACGTTTGACATGTTTGAACGAACGTAAATATATATTTTTTGCACATTCGTGATGACAAGTCCCGCGCACCTCGTACATTTTGAGTAGCCTTCGGAACGCGCTAACAAGAAGGAGCTATTGGGACATAAATTATTAACTTTTTCGAACAAAACTACATTTGTTGTGGACCTGGGATTCCTGGAAGTGCCTTCTGATGAAGATAATCAAAGGTAAGTGAATATTTACAATAGTATATTTGATTTTAGATGACGCTAACCTGTATCGCCTAGCCTATTTTTCGGAGCATAGCACCTCGTTTATTGCAAAGTGTGATTTCCCAGTAAAGTTATTTTTAAATCTGGCAATGCGGTTGCATTCACGAGATGTTAATCTATAATTCTTTGAATGACAATATTATATTTGACCAATGTTTTCGAATAGTAATTTTGTAAATTGTAGCGCTGATTCACCGGAAGCATTTGAGGGAAAATATTTTCTGAACTTCACGCGCCGATGTAAAATGCTGTTTTTATGTATAAATATGAACTTTATCGAACAAAAAAATGCATGTATTGTGTAACATGATGTCCTAGGAGTGTCATCTGATGAAGATTGTCAAAGGTTAGTGCTGCATTTAGCTGTGTTTTGGGTATTTGTGATGCATGCTAGTTGCTTTGAAAATGGCAGTGTGATTATTTTTGGCAGGGTACTCTCTTAACATAATCTAATGTTTTGCTCTTGCTGTAAAGCCTTTTTGAAATCGGACAACGTGGTTTGTTTCAGGAGAGGTGTATCTATAAAATGGTGTAAAATAGTCATATGTTTGAGAAATTGAAGTTATAGCATTTATGAGGTATTTGTATTTCGCGCGACGCGATTCCACTGGCTGTTGACTAGGGTGGGACGCAAACGTCCCAGGTTCCCAGACAGGTTAAAGGTTTTAGATAGCACCTTTTCTCAATCAGCACATCATTCTCAATCAGCACTTCTGGAATATTTAATTTCAAATCACTATTGTACCATAAGGAGCGATTGGTGACATGATGTGAGATGGGTATACATGTTGATTGGCCTATAGACTCTGATAAAGTGGGGCTCGCTTCTCTCTTACTGAACACAGTGAAGGTAAAGCTTTATGAAACACTAGGATTTCACTGTGTTTACCACACTGCATGTATTAGCATTCCTTTCTCCTCCTCATGCTGTGGGACATTTAAATGCTTGACTTTTAATCTTTTGTTTATGGATTCTGTAGAACGGATTTAAATCAATACATGTCTGCAATTAAACTTAAGCACTAGTTCCAGTCGATTTTGCTCTTCCTGCTCGGGGCCATATTTCATGCCACATTCATCCCATTTGGATTTAATGTTGGCAACAACAGAAAAGACCTTCCGCTTCCAGTCTTGGTTGTAATGCTGTCTGCAACACATTGACTAACAGCAGGCCTTCTCACTTTACATCAATACATATTTCATGTCTGAAACATTGTGGGCTTGTAATTCATGTTCCAATGTATTCACAAAAATCGGATTACAATTTGCATGAGCTATGATACGCCATAAAAACTGAAAAGCTTACACATACTAAGTGACACAAGCATCTGTTATCTTATGGAAATCCAACTTGGAGCCCCTTCCGTCAGGACTATGGAAACCTGGCAGATAAGATTCTGTTTGGGTTCTGAAACTTTATTTCAACTCGACAACATCCCTCATGGGGAATACATCCTGACCATATTGTGGTTGAACCATGCTGAACCGTGCATTTACTACCAGGTGGTTGGTATGTTTCACGTAGCACGTAAACGTATCACAGTGACTGACTCATCTCTTCAACAGATCTGCCACGATGGGAAGACACAACCTTTGACAATAGCAAACATAATGTAAGTTTCGTGAATAACCATGACAGTCCTCAGGTGTCATGGTCATTTAAGCAATGGCATACGAATATACTGTACAAGTGAATTGTTACTGTACACCCTAAATCCCCAAAATCACGCCATTGCGGCTTTGTGATATGTAATTTCCCCTGACCTCATTCCTTGTCCTGTGTGCAAAAATCAGGTTGATGACACAAATTCCCAGCTTGCCTGCCGGGAGCTCTGCTGTCCTTGCTCAGCCCCTTTTCCCTCCGAGAGAGGAGAGAGACTATACAGCACAGGTCCAACGTGTGACTGACGCCCTGCTAGTCCCAACACATCTCAGCCTGACCCTGATAGACCCATATAGACTCCATTTCAACAAGCTTCATCTCTATCCGCTGTCACCTTGCCATAAATCATCATTAATTACACATCAGGCAAATCTGTGGAGCTCTAGAGTTACTGGCTCCAGAAACTGGAGCCCGGAGGTGCTCTGTCACAGTTAGCCCAGCAGCTTTTTAGATTGCCACGCAATATCCCCTGATGTTTAGTACAGCAGCAGCCACCGGATTGACAGTCCACCAGCCATATTTCATACTTCATACTAAGTACCAATATACCAATTTGCAACATCAACGCTGACTTTACCCAGCCCACTAATAAGCATCTTCAACTTGGAAGGAGGAGAAAAAAAACAAGCCACTTCACAACATGTTAGAGAGAAGGGTAACTGGACATGATGAAAGCTGATTCCAGGCATACAGATGGAGGATCTTAATTTGAGCTGGCTTGCCTTGCTCAGCGGGAAAATAATCCTACAGCAATAAGAAATGTGACTTATTTTGTGGATTATAATTCATGGACATTTTCTTACGGGTTGATACATTTTTCGAAGGTGAAAATCAAGTCTGAAATTTCAAATGGAAATGACAAACTTCAGAATCCTTTTAAAATTCTAATACAAGTTTTACATTTCCTGCATTGCAGGAATGTTCTCTAGCAACAGGGTGATCAAATAAAAATCCTACATCTGTAGTGTACTGTAGTGGATAGTGAAAAGGCAGCAGATTGGCCCATTGATTCCTGTTGATGTGCGTCTCCTCTCAGCCACTACAGCTCACCTCTCTCCCACTGAGAGAGAGAGTACTCATGGTTTGCCAGGCTAGCCAGGGGTGTAGTGGACCTTTTCTACTCTTATCTCAATAGATCCACATCAACAAGTGGCTGGGCAAAACATGGGTGGCAAATTCCATTCCTGCATGAGTCAACTTGTTTTACCAGTGTAATATCTGGAGGTTGCGTTTCAGCATAATTAATAAGTTGCAACAAAAAAATACAGTTAGTCACTTATGTGACGTATTACTTGTACGTTGCATATGTGATGTATTAGGGGAAAGGGGATACCTAGTCAGTTGCATAACTGATCGCATTCAACCAAAATGAGTCTTCCGCATTTAACCCAAATCCTCTGAATCAGAGAGGTTCGGGGTGGGCTGCCTTAATCGATGTCCATGTCATCAGTGCCCAGGGAGCAGTTGTTGTTGGGAGTTAACTGCCTTGCTCAAAACAGCAGATTTTTCCACCTTGCCAGCTCAGGGATTCGAACGAGCAACCTTTTGGTTACTGGCCCAATACTCTTAATCGCTAGGCTACCTGCCAAGGAACAGAAACGTAACATGGAACTAAAGTAATCCATACTGTTCTGGAACAGAACCGTTAATTTAAAAGCATGGGAACTGGTTAATAACGTTCAAGGCATTTCTTCCTGTCCCACAAAAAAAACGCAACAAAGTGCCTGTGCAAAGCCCTCACTCTGTCACTCAGAAACGTATTCCATTGTCTGCCTGCCAGCTGTGAATCTTTGCTAGTGTGTGAGCATGTTTAGGCTATCTCCCCTCCAAAGTACAGGCTACTGTACTGACGTTACCACAGGCTACTGTACTGACGTTAGCACAGGCTACTGTACTGGCTTTACAATCGTGATTCAGAAGATAGGGAGAGAGATTTTTAATTAGCTAGAGAAGAATGGATTAACTTTTTCTAATCTAGTTAAGGATACTATAGGTCAACTATATGTCAGTTACATTTTGCGCCATAGGCTACACTTGTCTGTCCATCATAATTTAATGATGAACTATATGTAAAACACTGTTGATTTCACAGATTAAAAAAGGAACAGAAAGGAACGATATAAACTGTATTTTATTTTTTTATTACCGGTTCAGAACTTTATTTTGCTGGTTGAAAACAGTGGAATGGAATGAAAAAAGTGGTGGTTCTGTTCAGAACGAAACAATTGGAAAATTATTTTGGTACCAACCCCTGCTTTTTATTTATAAAAACGTCCTCCTGTAGCATATCCCTCGTCCTTCCCCTGAATGTCAGAGTGAACCTGTCTAAGAGACAAGAGTATGAGGTGATTAAATTCCTCCCTTCAGCCACACAGCCTCAACACACAGGGGAGATCACAAGTCAAGGTCAACACACACTCCAAAGCCCAGCTCTGCTCAGCTCTAGGGCACGTTTATGTGTGTGTGTGTGTGTGTGTGTGTGTGTGTGTGTGTGTGTGTGTGTGTGTGTGTGTGTGTGTGTGTGTGTGTGTGTGTGTGTGTGTGTGTGTGTGTGTGTGTGTGTGTGTGTGTGTGTGTGTGTGTGTGTTTATCTCATGGTCTCCTGTAACCGCAATATGAAGTTTGACAGGTGGTGGTGGGAAAAGAAAGGAGAAGGAAGGATAGGTTGGAAAACATCAGCATGTCAGCCTGTAGTCTATTTCAATGACACTCGGTAGGATGAAAAGCAATGAGCTGCTGACTGCTTAATAAACTGGGAGCTTACACTGCAGTATGGTCTTAACTATGATTCATTACTGTCTCTGGGATCCTCTATGAAAATAAAAGAGGAGCCCAAGGAGGAGTCTGCTGGATTCCAGCCCTGCTAAATTGCTGTAAATTGCCTCTGCATTACACGTCAAGACTTTGTGTGGAGTTCACTTTCTGTCTGCCTTTTTTTTTTACAACCAATTAAAAATATATGAAACGAAGAACTTTAAAATCGTCCTGGGTAGCTATAGGATTTTCAAGTTTACATATCGGCTGATTTTATTAATTAGATGGTTTCTTTTCTTCACAAACATAATTAGAAAGGTAGATATTAATGGCTTATCTCAAAGTCACGGTAGGTAAATGTCATTTTATGACACATCTGCTGTTGAAACACACATACAAAGATTTGATAAAGGAGTCAATGGAACGTCCAGATTGGGCACATTCAACAAATCTGATCTAACAAAGTGGATATTCAATCCTTAATGATTTATGTATTGTCTCTTTTTTCGCTGCATAACATGTAGAAGTTCAGAAGAAGTGACTGCTAAATGCTCACTCCCATTCGTATTAGCTGGGTAGCATAGCTAGCGTACAAAAATCGGGGGTGGTAGTCAAATTGGTTTTTAACTGTAATGCAGTTGATTGGTAACGATTACATGAACATGTGTTGGGGTTGACATCAATACAACCATTATACTCCGATTTATATCTCTACATAGTGTGAAATACATACATAAACCATACCCTAAATCAGGGATGGTCAACTCCAGTTTCCAGGGGCCTGATTGGTGTCATACTTTTGCTCCAGGCCGAGCTAACAAACCGGACTCCAATAATCAACTAATCATGATCTTCAGTTTAGAATGCAATTATACTGAGCACAAATATAAACTCAACATGTAACAATTTCAAGGATTTGACTGTTACAGTTCATGAGGAAATCAGTCAATTTAAATTAATTAATTAGGCCCTAATCTATGGATTTCATATGACTGGGAATACAGATATGCATCTGTTGGTTACAGATACCTTTAAAAAATGGGCCTCTCAATGGGCCTCAGAATCTCGTTGCGATATTTTTGTACATTCAAATTGCCAATCGATAAAATACAATTGTGTGTCTGTAGCTTATGCCTGCCCATACCATAACCCCCCCGTTCATATTGTTGACATCAGCAAACCGCTTGCCCGCATGACACTATACACGTAATCTGCGGCTGTTTGGACGTACTGCCAAATTCTCTAAAATGACATTGCTTATTCTCTACCATGGCTTATGGTAGAGAAATTAACAATCAATTCTCTGCCAACAGCTCTGGTGGACATTCCTGCATTCAGTATGCCAATAGCGCGCTCCCTCAAAACTTGAGACATCTATGGCATTGTGTTTTGTAACAAAACTGCACATTTCAGAAAGGCCTTTTATTTTCCCCAGCACAAGGTGCACATGTGTAAAGCTGTTTAATCAGCTTCTTGATATGCCACACCTGTCTGGTGGATGGATTATCTTGGCAAAGGAGAAATGCTCACTAACAGGGATATTAACAACATTTGAGAGAAATAAGATTTTTGTGCATATGGAAAATCTCTGGGATCTTTTATTTACATGAAACATTGTATTTATATTTTTATTTATATTTTTGTTCAGTGTAGTTTAATCACCTAGGTATTGGGAAAAAGTGTGACACCACTCTGGCCCCTGAGGACTGGAGTGCCTATCCTTGCCCTAACAACCCATAATATCACACGCCATTTAAATTCTGAGAGCCTTTATGAGCCACGTATCCATGGCATCTTCTAGAATGTCTCAAGCATTTCTAATTATCACAAAGAGGAAGTTGCCGCTATATTTGCACTTTAATTGGTAACATTAAAAAGCAAAGGGCGGTGCATATCAACCGAGGAAAGCCAGCTGGGGAGGCCAGCTGGGGAACTGTGAGGAGAATGAAGGAGAAAGCTTGATACATACAGGACATACTACACTACTGCACCATGATTAGGGCATTGGGGCGGGAATAATTAGGGAGGAATTGTTGGGTAACTCCTTGTCTTACAGTAGTGTGTCCCTTCATTACACCCTATTAGATCAGAGGTAAATGCCCACAGAAATGGACCTCGTAATAAAGCCCTCACATTATTCCTCTGAGTATATATGAGATGATCTATTATTCATTCTGTCGGCTGGCCTTAATATTATTCTCATTTGTGTTAGCTAAAGGAGCAGAACAGAGTCTGGAGGTAGTGATAGGGCTTCCTCTCACTGTTAATTAGTGAGGGAAGGTTGGAGGGGAGGAGGGATATTTAACTTGTCATGGACATGCCCCAAGGCCATCGTATAGGTGAAAAGAAAACATGACTTTCTTGCTGATCTTGGAGTTGTGGTACGAGCAACCAAGGCTAGAAACAATAACATGACCGTGGTAATAGCTACTGCAAATGAACAACACACAATCATATCAAAACAACCCTGAACCTTGTTTTAAAATCTAAGATAAAATAACCTTGCTTTACTTTCTCCTTTTACAGCCTAACCTTGCAAACAGAATCTAATGTCCACAGTCTGAATATAACAGTATACAATAAAAAAACGGGTAATTCCCGGATGAAAGGCAAACACACCAATTAAAAGTGTTATTTTTATCCTTGAATCAGAGAGCCTCTCAGTGGAGAGGGTCAGAGGACTCAAGTTCCTTGGCATGCACATCACCAAGGACCTGAAGCAACAGCGCCTCTTCAAACTCAGAAGGCTGAAGAAATTCATCATGGCCCATAAGACCCTCACGAACCTCTACAGAAGCACCATCGAGAGCATTCTGTCGGGCTGCATCACCAACAGTACAGGTGTATCAAAGCCGGGACCGAGAGACTTAAAAACAGCTTCTATCTCAGACTGTTCAACAGGCATCACCAGCCAGCCAGCTAGTGACACGGTCCGTAACCGGCTAACGCTCGGTACTCCGCCGTGCACGTTAGAGGCCTCTGCCCCATGTATAGAGAGACATTGCACACTTGTCACTTTAACAATGTTTACATACTTTTTTTGACCACTTTTAATGTATATTCTTTATTCTAGTCATGGCTCATCCTGTATAAATACTGCTGTATACACTTTTTCGATTCATATACTGTACTCTCCAAACTGTCTATACAAGTGGTTCTCAAACCTCTCCTCAGGGACCCCCATGAATTCCATGTATGTGATATATTCAAGCGCTAGCACACATGATTCAAATGGTCAACTAATCATCAAGCCCTTGACTAGTTGAATCAGGTGAGATAGTTCAGGGTTACAAGAAAATTGTTAAACGTCTGGGGCTCCAAGAGGAGAGGTTTGAGAACCACTGGTCTATACACACCATTTATGTACACCAGGGGTGTCAAACTCATTCCATGGAGTGCCTAGTGTCTGCAGGTTTTAGTTTTTTCTTTTCAATTAAGCCCTAGAAAACCAGGTGTGGGGAGTTCCTTATTAATTGGAGATTTTAATTTATCAATCAAGTACAAGGGAGGAGCGAAAACCTTCCGTGGTATGAGTTTGACACCTGGATTTTTAAGTCTTGAGACAATTGAGACATGGATTGTGTATGTGTGCCGTTCAGAGGGTGAATGGGCAAGACAAAAGATTGAAGTGCCTTTGAACAGGGTATGGTAGTAGGTGCCAGAAGCACCGGTTTGAGTGTGTCAAGAACTGCAATGCTGCTGAGTTTTTCACGCTCAACAGTTTCCCAGGTGTATCAAGAATCGTCCTCACTCCAAAGGACATCCAGCCAATGGCAGCCAGCAGTCGAAAATGGGTCATTGATGAAAGAGGAGGCTGACACGAATTGTGCAGAGCAACAGATGGGCTACAGTTAGTCAACTGACAGTCCAGTACAACATTGGTGCCCAAAGACCCATAAAAGAATGCACAACTTGACATACCTTGAAACAAATGGGGTATGGCAGCTGACGACCTTAGAGATTTCCTCTTCTTTCAGAAAAAAACAAGAAACTGCGGTTGCAGTGGGCTAAGGAACAAAAACACTGGACACTGGAGAATTGGAAAAACATTGCCTGGTCTGATGAATCCTGGTTCCTGCTGTTTCACACTGATGGGAGGACTAAGGTATGGAGAAAACCACATGAGTACATGCATCCATCATGTCACGTGTCAACATTGCAGGTTGGAGGTTGTGGTGTGATGGTGTGGGGTATGTTTTCATGACTCACATTGGGCCCCTTGATAAAAGTGGAGCAACGTTTGAATGCCACAGGATATCTGAACATCATTACCAATCAGGTGCATCCCTTCATGGCAGCAGTGTATCCACCTGCTATTGGATTTTTTCAGCAGGATAAAGCCCCATGCCACAAGGCTAGGATTGTCCAGGAATGGTTCCATGAACATGACAGTGAATTCAGCTTACTGCAGTGGCCTCCCAGTCACCAGATCTCAATCCAATTGAGCATCTGTGGGATGAGATGGAACGAGCTTGTCGGAGTAGAGATTCACTACCAGCCAACTTGACACAACTGTGGGAAGCATTGGAGTCAACATGGGCCAGCATCCCTGTGGAACGTTTTCAAATCCTTATAGAGTCCATGTCCCTAACGAATTGAGGCTGTTCTGAGTGCAAAAGGGGGTGCAACTCAATATTAGGAAGTCGTTCCTTCTTGTTTTGTACACTCAGTGTATATATATACAGTTGAAGTCGGAAGTTTACATACACCTTAGCCAAATACATTTAAACTCAGTTTCATAATTCCTGACATTTAATTCTAGTGCAAAATTCCGTCTTAGGTCAGTTAGGATCACCACTTTATTATAAGAATGTGAAATGTCAGAAAATAGTAGAGTTTCAGCTTTTATTTCTTTCATCACATTCCCAGTGGGTCAGATGTTTACATACACTCAATGAGTATTTGGTAGCATTGCCTTTAAATTGATTAACTTGGGTCGAACATTTCGGGGAGCCTTCCACAAGCTTCCCACAATAAGTTGGGTGAATTTTGGCCCATTCCTCCTAACAGAGCTGGTGTAACTGAGTCAGGTTTGTAGCCTCCTTGCTCGCACACGCTTTTTCAGTTCTGCCCACAAATCTTCTGTAGGATTGAGGTCAAGGTTTTGTGATGGCCACTCCAATACCTTGACTTTGTTGTCCTTAAGCCATTTTGCCACAACTTTGGAAGTATGCTTGGGGTCATTGTCCATTTGGAAGACCCATTTGCAACCAAGCATTAACTTCGTGACTGATGTCTTGAATGTTGCTTCAATATATCCACGTTATTTTCCATCCTCATGATGCCATCTATTTTATGAAGTGCACCAGTCCCTCCTGCAGCAAAGCACCCCCACAACATGGTGCTGCCACCCGCGTGCTTCATGGTTGGGATGGTGTTCTTCGGCTTGCAAGCCTCCCCCTTTTTCCTCCAAACATAACAATAGTCATTATGGCCAAAAATATATATTTTTGTTTCATTAGACCAGAGGACATTTCTCCAAAAAGCACCATCTTTGTCCCCATGTGCAGTTGCAAACCGTAGTCTGGCTTTTTCATGGCGGTTTTGGAGCAGTGGCTTCGTCCTTGCTGAGCGGCCTTTCAGGTTATGTCAATATAGGACTCATTTTACTGTGGATATAGATACTTTTGTACCTGTTTCCTCCAGAATCTTCACAAGGTCCTTTGCTGTTGTTCTGTTTGCACCAAAGTATGTTCATCTCTAGGAGACAGAACGCATCTCCTTCCTGAGAGGTATGACGGCTGCGTGGTCCCACTGTGTTTATACTTGCGTACTATTGTTTGTACAGATGAACGTGGTACCTTCAGGCGTTTGGATATTGCTCCCAAGGATGAACCAGAATTGTGGAGGTCTACAATTTTTTTTCTAAGGTCTTGGCTGATTTCTTTTGATTTTCCCATGATATCAAGCAATGAGGCACTGAGTTTGAAGGTAGGCCTTGAAATACATCCACAGGTACACCTCCAATTGACTCTGTCAAGTAGCCTATCAGAAGCTTCTAAAGCCATGACATCATTTTATGGAATTTTCCAAGCTGTTTAAAGGCATAGTCGACTTAGTGTATGTAAACTTCTGACCCACTGGAATTGTGATAGAGTGAATTATAAATTAAATAATCTGACTGTGAACAATTGTTAGAAACATTACTTGAGTCATGCAGAAAGTAGATGTCCTAACCGACTTTCCAAAACTATAGTTTGTTAACAAGAAATTTGTGGAGTGGTTGAAAAACAAGTAATAATAACTCCAACCTAAGTGTATGTAAACTTCCGACTTCAACTGTATACTCTGGACTCCGACATTGCTTGTTCTGATATTGCTCGTTCTGATGTGTAAACTTTTTGGATCATGCGTGTATTGTTAGGTATTACTGCACGTTTGGAGCTAGAAACATAAGCATTTCACTGCATCTACGAAAACATCTGCAAATCTATGTATGCAACCAATAAACTTTGATTTGTTTTCAGTGAGAGGTTACTTTGACAGTATTAATATGTTCTGATTTATCACAACTTCCTGCGGGTCACTTCCTCTTGTTCCTCCTTGTTGTGCTGCAGCGAGCAAGCAGCTGCATCTTCATAAAAGTAATGAGAAAATGCCTCTTACTGACAAATGTATTGAAGTACCAATTTACTGGCCAAGCCTGCTGCAGGTTATGTTTAAGATGCAAATATGTGAGGGGGAGTTAGTGTTTACGACCGGGTCATTAACAAGGAGCACATTGTGCATTTGCATTTTGAGTGTCTCTGTTTATGGAGGCTGGATGACAAACTAAACATCTTCTTACCATCAACGTCCTCCACCTCAGACAGAGAGCTCTATCTTCCCATGACAACATCAACATCATCTGGCTCAGACTGGTTTCAGGTAACAACAGGATTTAGTGACCTAGTATAGTCTTGTGGGTAGATAGAAACAGGTGGAAGTTACCCAATATATACAAAAGTATATGGACATCCCTTCAAATTAGTGGATTTGGCTATTTCAGCCACACCCGTTGCAGACAGGTGTATAAAATCGAGCACACAGCCATAGACAAACATTGACAGCAGAATGGCCTTACTGAAGAGATCAGTGACTTTCAACGTGGAACCGTCATAGGATGCCACCTTTCCAACAAGTCAAATTTCTGCCCTGCTAGTGCTGCCCTGGTCAATTGTAAGTGTTGTTAATGTGGAAACATCTACGAGCATCAACGGCTCGGCTGCAAAGTGGTAGGCCACACAAGCTAACAGAACGGGACCACTGAGTGCTGAAGTGCGTAGCACGTAAAAATAGTCTGCCCTTGGTTGCAACACTCACTACCAAGTTCCAAACTGCCTCTGGAAGCAACGTCAGCACAAGAACTGTTCGTCGGGAGCTTCATGAAATGGGTTTCCATGGCCGAGCAGCCGCAATGCCAAGCGTCAGCTGGAGTGGTGTAAAGCTTGCCACCATTGAACTCTATAGCAGTGGAAACTCGCTCTCTGGAGTGATGAATCACTTCCCCATCTGGGTTTGGCGGATGCCAAGAGAACGTTACCTGCCCCAATGCATAGTGCCAACTGTCAAGTTTGGTGGAGGCTGAATAATGGTATGGGGCTGTTTTCATGGTTCAGCCTAGGCCCCTTAGTTCCAGTGAAAGGAAATCCACATAATTTTGATCATGTAGTGTATATAATCCACATAAACAACAAACATAAAAGCAGTTGGTTTCAGTTGCCGTGACCTAACATAGGTTAACAACAAAACATGTTGGTTGCAGATAAAATATACTAAATGCTAATTGCATAGGCTAACAATATAGCAGTAAAACATCAAAAGTAAAGTTCCAACAGATCATCTGATAATTAAGTAGACTATGAAAGAAATCAAATACACAGTGAACAAAAGGTATATATTTGTAAATAAGCAAATAAGAACTCACTTTTGGTCAAAGACCAAGAAATGTCTTCAGGTGAATTGTTTGGTGTGTGCATGGTGTGTGATGCCCATCTTGGTTACCTTATGCCCGCCTGACCTGCCAGCTGATTTGGCAGCATTCTTGCATAGGCCCCTGGCCACTTTGAGTCCCAGATCTGTTTCTGCTGTCTTACCAGTTCCTATTCTCATTGTCACGATTTTAGCAAACAGTGATCTTATGATGGTGTGTTCTCTAACTCCTTTGGTGTATTCATAGTACTAAATCTTAACAAGGACACCTTGAGAATCCAACTTTGAACCACATTTAGAAACACACAAAGTGTGCAGAATTCAATAACCGAACAGCTCCAGGTAATGGGAAATGGAATCACTTTATTTGGGGTCCCTGTGCCTCCAAAGATTGAACAATCTAGCCCAGGGGTTTCAAACACCCGGGGTCCAATCCGGACTGTGGGTGGTTTGAGTAAAAATATAAATATTTGGGGATTTTTTGTTGTTGTTGAGGGGTGGGACAAACTACTAATATACTTTAAAATGACTAAAACCAAATGGAAACAGAGTAGGAATGATAATGGACCTACATTCATACAGTTTCTTGACTGTTTCCAGCTCGCTAATAATCACCAAAATGAAAGCTAGACAGTCAGGGAGCATCGGGAATTCCATAACTATGGATAGAGGAATTTTGGGCAGATTTTGACAGCGAGGAAATATAACCCATTTTCAGTGCGGACATTCAAACCTCGCTGAAGACTGAATACGGCCCCTGGGGCATGAGTTTGACACCTCTACTCTAACCAGTGTGGAATTCTGCTGTTCATATTTAGGGGGAATTCTCCAATTACAGTAGTCATGAGGGAATGGGAAAGACAGAAATAAAAATATGACTTAGTAACACCTTTATTCGTTTGACACGTAATAATAAAACAACCGAGACGAAGAATTACAAATACATTAGCTCATTCTCCTAAGCCCTGAGAAATATTAGCACAGTCAGAAAATATTCATTTATAAATAATGGTGGAACACTTTATGAGGAGGAAATCTGGCTTCGTATTTGTATTAGCTGCTGCACTCCTACAGCAATGTATCATGATAAAAAAGGATTCATGGAGGCAATATGGCACAGCAGTTATTCAAAAATATGGTTTTCCATTCCTCTGGAACAACAATGGAGAAGGAGGGCAGAGGTATGAGCCTTGAGAACACGATCAGAGAACTTAGAAATTACATAATTCATTTGGCAATGGTTGATCAAATGAATGGCTGCTTCTTTCTATTCGTTTTTCATTAGCCTCAGTCTGTATTTGCAGTGCAGCGACAGTGGTTGTCAGGGTACATACTGTATAGTGCTATCCTTTCATACTGTAGATAAGGATTGTTCTCTTGCTCTACCCTTGCCTTGCATACTAACCTTTCAGTGAAACACTATTTTGGTATGTGCTAAATGTTGATTTGTTTACAATGCAATACTAATGCATCAAGACAGTGCATTAGTTGTGAATCTCAAAGACAGACTTGCCTGCAAATGCACAAAGAAAAAACATCCTCACACAGGTAATATAATGGGCAAAGAAAGCCTCAAACGATGTGACAGAGTAGGAAAGTTGCCAAGCCAACAGCATCATTGTGCTGTTAGATTGTTGTCAGAACATAAACTCTGTTGTCATAAACAAATCTCACACAGAGGTGCTGACCTCGCCTCGTCTGATTGGCAGGTCCAGGTAATTCTTATCGCCGTGAGTGAGAGCATCTCACACGGCTGTCAAAGTCGTTGAAACTTGATGTCTGAGCAATTGAAAAACTATTGAGTATCCCATCTGTGGAGATCTGCATCCTTTGACCTGTGTTATTGCGGGTTATCATACCTTTTTGATCGCTCAGCAGCACGCTCACTACCAACACAGCAGGAAGAGAAACATGGAACATTAATCACACGTTGTGTGTACCCAGCAGCAGAACCAATACAATATATTCACTGTGTATGACTGTAGTTGGTGTTGTTGTTGGTGGTGGTAGTGAACACCAGAAAGAACCTCTGAAGCGCTATCTAGCACACCACTTGGTTGCTCCACTAGACTGGGGAGGCCTGGTAGGTATCCAGACAGATCTCCCTGATTGATCATCATACAGCAGACCTGTGTGCAGGAGAGTAGGTAAGGTGAGCCTTAGTAATACACTGACAAAATACAAACCTGGTCTCAGAACATTGTGTGTTATTCTGTAGGTAAATCCGAGACCCTCCATTTAGTACAGTGGTTCTTAACCTTGTTGGAGGTACTGACCCCCACCAGTTTCATATGCGCATTCACCGAACCCTTCTTAATTGGAAAAATAAAATTCAAAACATAGGTATATATTTTACTGGTGCACAAAATGAACCGTGCATCAACATCAGTGTTTAAAGAACAAAACCATTAAAACATGATTTTCACACAAAAACAAAAACATAATAATGAATATTTACTGCAAATCAGTGTGACTTCTGCTGTTGCCTTTCAGAGACCAGTTCAGAAATGCGCGGCTTCACCTTGGCAAGATGCTGTGAGGATCGGTTTGTTGATGGGTACAAAGCCGAGAACAGGCAGAGTAGCCTTTTCATCGAATCTGGCTCTCTTCACCTTGAATTCAGCGAGCGTTGTGTTCTTGTATTGTCCATCTCCATGCAGCTTAAGGAAGTGTTCTCTTAGTTTTGCCGGTGCTAGACTAGAATTGCTCAACTTGGCATTGCAAATCATGCAGTTAGGACGCTGACTCTCATCACGTTCCGTTATACATGTGAATCCATATTGTACATATTCGTCCGACCACTTTCTTTTTTTGCTCGACATAGTTAGTATGAAGGGATTAAAATATTAAGAAAGAAATCACACGACATACCATCACGACAGTCACAATTCGACTACTGAGCGCGCCAAATTCCCTGCAGCACAGATAGGCCAAGCGATGTTGCGTGATCACCTGCAGCCAATGATGGCCAAGCGGGGCGTGTCATCACGAATCATATGAGTCGGGTGTGTGTCTTGACCTCCGCCGAACCCCTGAGACTGACTCACCGAACCCCTGGGGTTCGATCGAACCCAGGTTAAGAACCACTGATTTAGTATATGTTACGATTTAGCAAAATGTACAATATGTTACAAATTTGCAAAACGTACAATACATTACGAATTTGCAAAATGTATGATATGTTACGAATTCCAAATTTGTTGTGACTAACATTAGCTAGGTGGCTAGGTCGCTAATGCTAACATTAGCTAGCTGGCTAACATTAGCTAGTCTAGGGGTTAGAGTTAAGGTTAGGTGTTAGGTTAAAGCGTTAACTTTAATACAGGAAAATCTATCCTGTTTGTCTAGTCACTTTTACCCATAGCTACATGTACATATTACCTAAACTATCTCGTACCCCTGCACATTGACTCAGTACCGGTACCCCTTGTTATTTATTGAGTTACTATTTTCTATATTTGAATATATAAGATATGTACTGGGTGAAATGCAATCTTAGTCTTTGAGAAATATAAATTGAAGTGACATTTGGGATTATTGCAAATTACTCCAAAGATCATTCTATAATTGTGGGGAACAGATTGTGTGTGAACAGATTAGTTTCTATCTCAAAGAAAACAAACCTCTTGAAAGTAGAACACCATGGCATTGCTATTTGGCCTGTTCATGTGCCAGCAAATCTATATTAAAATCAGTCCATGGTTTGGATGGTAAAGATAGCAATCAGCAACAAACAGTCTGTCTATGTCTCTACGCTGAGTTAATCTTTGTGTATTTGTTTCTTCAGATAACACCAGATAGACTTGTGAAGGAAATTGTACCAGGGCATTATCAAAATGATATTGTTACATGTTGTTTTTGCTAGTGTGGTAGCTCTTTTTCAGGTGGTATACAGCTTCTGAGACTAGACGTAGAAGTAACATGGTAAACGAGAATCTCACTAGACACTCAAATGAGTATTATTTGTTACGTTTGATATGGTTGCATAAGACAGAAGGTTACTTATGCCAAAAACAAAAGGAGGGTGGTTGGGTGGGCGTATAACGTGAACGTCTAGTAACCCAAAGGTTGCATGTTCAAATTGCATCATGGACAACTTTAGCTAATTTGCTAACCCTTCTCCTAACCAAAACCTTAACACTTTAACCTAACCATAAACCTAAATGTAATCCCTTGCTAGCTAATGTTAGCCACCTAGCTAAAGTTGCATTAGTCACCTAGCTAATGTTAGCCACAACAAATTGTAATTCATAACATTTAAGAATTGCAATTCGTAACATATCATATTAATTGTAATTCATTACATATCATACAACATGGATGATGGACATCCACAAATTAAATCATACCATAAGTAACATTTCATCCAAATTTGGGAATCCCGGATTTTCGTTTACTATGTTACGTATACCCCTGAGTCCAGGTTGGAGGTTTAGATGAGGGCCTCACCATGCTGAGTGCCATTCAGTGGTCATAATTAGGGATATCACATGGCCTTCAGCCAGGGGTTCTACACCACCACTGGGAATAGTTTCCAACACACACACACACACACACACACACACACACACACACACACACACACACACATACACACACACACACACACACACACACACACCAGCAAGGAGGATGTCAGCCATCAATCTGGGAGCTGTCAGCTGTGACCCGCTGGACCCCGTCACAGCAGAGAAATCTTCCAAATGAAATCAAACAGTCCCTCTCTCCATGGTGACATTTTCAATGGCCAGTGTCTGTAGCTATCTTGCTCTGAATGTCAGCCTGTGAAGGGCTGATTGACTAGTTTTGGGGAAGAGAGGCTAACAAACAAGTAGTGTGAGAAAGTACGATATCCTGACATTGATGTGACAGATTGATGTGGACTAACTAGCAATGACAAGCACTGTTATGGATAGTGGAGATGAGGGAGGAAACAAAAAAAGACTCCTTAGATAGAAATTACCAGAGAGTTCAAGACTGCAGAAAAAATGGATTGTACCCAGGGTGGCACATGCATCCTAAAATCATACAATTTTGTTCAAAACTATACTGCTCAAAAAATAAAGGGAACACTTAAATAACACATCCTAGATCTGAATGAATGAAATAATCTTATAAAATACTTTTTTCTTGACATAGCTGAATGTGCTGACAACAAAATCACACAAAAATAATCAATGGAAATCCAATTTATCAACCCATGGAGGTCTGGATTTGGAGTCACACTCAAAATTAAAGTGGAAAACCACACTACAGGCTGATCCAACTTTGATGTAATGTCCTTAAAACAAGTCAAAAGGAGGCTCAGTAGTGTGTGTGGCCTCCACGTGCCTGTATGACCTCCCTACAACACCTGGGCATGCTCCTGATGAGGTGGCGGATGGTCTCTTGAGGGATCTCCTCCCAGACCTGGACTAAAGCATCCGCCAACTCCTGGACAGTCTGTGGTGCAACGTGGCGTTGGTGGATGGAGCGAGACATGATGTCCCAGATGTGCTCAATTGGATTCAGGTCTGGGGAACGGGTGGGCCAGTCCATAGCATCAATGCCTTCCTCTTGCAGGAACTGCTGACACACTCCAGCCACATGAGGTCTAGCATTGTCTTGCATTAGGAGGAACCCAGGGCCAACCGCACCAGCATATGGTCTCACAAGGGGTCTGAGGATCTCATCTCGGTACCTAATGGCAGTCAGGCTACCTCTGGCGAGCACATGGAGGGCTGTGCAGCCCCCCAAAGAAATGCCACCCCACACCATGACTGACCCACTGCCAAACCGGTCATGCTGGAGGATGTTGCAGGCAGCAGAACATTCTCCACGGCGTCTCCAGACTCTGTCACGTCTGTCACGTGCTCAGTGTGAACCTGCTTTCATCTGTGAAGAGCACAGGGCGCCAGTGGCAAATTTGCCAACCTTGGTGTTCTCTGGCAAATGCCAAACGTCCTGCACGGTGTTGGGCTGTAAGCACAACCCCCACCTGTGGACGTCGGGCCCTCATACCACCCTCATGGAGTCTGTTTCTGACCGTTTGAGCAGACACATGCACATTTGTGGCCTGCTGGAGGTCATTTTGCAGGGCTCTGGCAGTGCTTCTCCTGCTCCTCCTTGCACAAAGGCGGAGGTAGCGGTCCTGCTGCTGGGTTGTTGCCCTCCTACGGCCTCCTCCACGTCTCCTGATGTACTGGCCTGTCTCCTGGTAGCGCCTCCATGCTCTGGACACTACGCTGACAGACACAGCAAACCTTCTTGCCACAGCTCACATTGATGTGCCATCCTGGATGAGCTGCACTACCTGAGCCACTTGTGTGGGTTGTAGACTCCGTCTCATGCTACCACTAGAGTGAAAGCACCGCCAGCATTCAAAAGTGACCAAAACATCAGCCAGGAAGCATAGGAACTGAGAAGTGGTCTGTGGTCCCCACCTGCAGAACCACTCCTTTATTGGGGGTGTCTTGCTAATTGCCTATAATTTCCACCTGTTGTCTATTCCATTTTGCACAACAGCATGTGAAATTTATTGTCAATCAGTGTTGCTTCCTAAGTGGACAGTTTGATTTCACAGAAGTGTGATTGACTTGGAGTTACATTGTGTTGTTTAAGTGTTCCCTTTATTTTTTTGAGCAGTGTATATTCCCTACAGTAGATCATCTCTATAGAGAAATCTGCTTTACAATGTTTTACTGTACTTCAGACCAGCTATGAGCAAGACACTTGGGAATCCAATAAAATTGTGACGATTGATACTATTTCTCAGAGTTGTGTGCTACCCCCACTCGACCACCCTACATCACAGAAGATGAGCCAGTAGTGTAGAAGAAAATGTTTAATTATTATTTTTAACTTGGCTTATCTCTGTGCTCTTAGTAACTGTGCGCCCGGTGCGGTGACCGTCTTTAATAATCTGTAGCTACAGACAGGTTCATGTTGCTGACCTTTAGCTGAGCTGCCACATGCATATTAAGCCCAGGTTCCTGCACTCCTTCACTAGTGCCTCTCTGTCTACGTCTTCCCAGAGCTCTTACCATGAATTCCTACCTGCTACTCCAGCCCTCAAGAATCAATTACTATCGATTTTCTTACAAAGTTCCCCACACTCTCTAGAGCAGAGTCAAAAGACAGGACAAAGGAGATAAAACCGAATGTGAATTACTAAAGTAACTCGCCCTTTACTGTGTAAGACTGATATTATTGAGTGTGAAGAGGAGGACGTCGGTTCCACTCTGCTTCAAAGCACGGAGAATGTGAGTAAATGGCATCCTCTGCTAAGTGTGGGGACATTTTAAATGGCTTGCCTTCTGGAGCTCTGCCAAGCCACAAATCCCTTTTTATGGCATGGAATGACATGGCGTACAGAAACGCAGGGAGATATGCCTGTGCAAAGACAACCAGGAAGGGCTCTTCTTATTGTCATCTGGCTTCACTCTGGCAGGGTTTTGGCAACCCACATGTTGTTTATTGCAAATTTCTAATGAAACTAGTGCCATTTCTCTTCCAGCAATCTCAGCTAGAGGGCAACAAGCACCCTGGGGAGGGCCTCTATTGATCAATATTCAACTCATTTTCCTGAGTTTTAACGTTCGTCCACCATTGGATAAAAAAATCCAGCATGACAGATTTTTTTTGGGTCAGCACAGTGATTAGATTACTGGGCTTTTATTTCGATGGGGTCTGGCACTGGTGGGAGTGGGACTTGTTCACAACACTTAATGTTCAAACAACATTTCCATTCAATTCTATTTTTTCCCCCTGGCGTCACCATTAAAGAACATCCATCCTGATTCTCTCTCATGCCTACAGCTGGAATCTCAGACACTGACATCAGTTTAAATGCATCCTCACAACCTGGACTGGCTGACAATGGAAGTGGTGGGGGATGTGTTGTGGGGGGAAATTGAGTAATATCTCTACAGGTACATGAAAGGGACGTGGTTTTGTGTTCCAGGGGCATGTAGAGCTGCCAGACAGAGGACAGGAACACAACAGGGTGGTGGAAGGAGCTTGACAGATCATCTGGCCTGCTAGGCTCAGCCCTAATGGTCTGCAGATTACGTCAACAGAAGCTCTGGCCATGGGTCGTCATCATTAACTACAGGTTTATACTGGCTGAAAGGTAGAGGGGGCTGGCATCTGACTGCCCTGTAGGGAGAAGTCTCAGTGAGCAGAGCTGGTAAGAGAAGAAGGCCTACATAACACCAAAGATCCACCACCATATTTTACACTAGGTAAGGGGTTATTTTCTGAATATGCATATTTCTTTTGATGTAAAACCCACCACTGGTGTGCGTGGCCAATGAGCTCTATTTCATGTTATCTGACCATAGCACTGGTTCCAATCCAAGTGCCAATGCCTTTTAACAAACTCCAGAGGGGTATACTAAGAATCAGGTTTGAGTTAGCGTGGTAACTTCGGTCAACTCCAGTAACCGGTCATAAAGTGGCTCACCTTTTAGCCAGCCATTTCTATGGCCACGCATGCTTCAGAACTAACCTTCTCCAGGGTTCAGGCTAACTAACTTACCATGAATGAGATGACTGAGCTGTGTGTTGTGCACCAATGGAATCAGATTCCCTCACTCACCATCTCCTTCATTTGAGAAAGATGACCAGTTAAATATCATATTCATCAAAAGTGTTTTGTAAATTAAAAAAAAAGAGTCATATTAAAATGCCTATCACATTACACATACATTTTTTTTTTTCCAAGATGGCATAGCAGTTCAGACGTCCATTACCCTCCTCTTGTCGTGTCCCGTGTATGTATATATTTACATATTTTTTCTTCACTTATCTTTTTACATTTTTTATTCTAAAAACTCAACCTCAAAGCACTCTCCTGCAACCCGGCTCACCAATTTAAAAAAAAAGAAAGTATTATTTACCTCATCTGAATTCCACGACAGAAGCTAGCCAGAGGTTAGCCATTTTCACTGGCTAACGTTGAAGTTCAGCTAGCCACGGTTAGCTGTCCTCAGCTATCCATTAGCTCGAAAAGCTATCGCCAGTTTTTGTACAGCGCGACTCAGACCAGAGCATACCGGACCTATTCTCTCTCCTTTCCCCGATTTCTACCGCAGGCTCTGGACATTTACACCTGGATCTTGCAGCTAACTAGCTGCTACCTGAGTGACTATTGGCAACGTCGGTCACGGAATTAACACACATTATTACGGAGCTAGCCAGCTAGCCAGCTGAGGAGTTCCGTCAGCCACTCGTGGGCTTTTCCTGAGCTAGCCAGCTGAAGTGTCTCCTGGGCTACAACTCACCTATCCTGACCCGTTTTACTGCCGATGCGGAGCCCCATCGGGTCTTCACGACTGGACCACCGACGTTATCTGCCCGAGGGAGTTATCCAACTGGCCCCTCCGTCGCGACGTAACCTGATCGCCCATCTGCGGCCGGCTAATCGTTAGCTGTCTTTTCGGCTGCGATCTGAATAGGTCTATCGGACACTTTTCTTGGGCCACTATAACTAACTATTTTGCCAACTTGGACAGGTCCCCCCTTCCACACGGAACCCCACTAACCCACAGACGGAAACGCACAAGGTGGCTAAAAAAACAGACCTCCTTCCCATCTTCCACCAGCTTGCTACCTATGGCCCGGCTAGCTGTCTGAATCTCACTGGACCCTTTGATCACTCGGCTAAGCATGCCTCTCCTTAATGTCAATATGCATTGTCCATTGCTGTTCTGGTTAGTGTTTATTGGCTTATTTCACTGTAGAGCCTCTAGCCCTGCTCATTATACCTTATCCAACCTCTCAGTTCCTCCACCCACACATGCTATGACATCTTCTGGTTTCAATGATTTTTCTAGAGACAATATCTCTCTCATAATCACTAAATGCCTAGGTTTACCTCCTCTGTACTCACATCCCACCATACTTTTGTCTGTACATTATACCTTGAAGCTATTTTATTGCCCCCAGAAACCTGCTCCTTTTTCTCTCTATTCTGGACGTCACAGACGACCAATTCTTATAGCTTTTAGCCGTACCCTCATACTTATTCTTCTCTGCTCCTCTGGGGATGTAGAGGTGAATCCAGGCCCTGCAGTGCCTGGCTCCACTCCTACTCCCCAGGCGCTCTCTTTTGATGACTTCTGTAACCGTAATAACCTTGGTTTCATGCATGTTAACATTAGAAGCCTCCTCCCTAAGTTTGTTTTATTCACTGCTTTAGCACACTCTGCCAACCCGGATGTCCTAGCTGTGTCTGAATCTTGGCTTAGGAAGTCCACCAAAAACTCTGAAATCTTCATCCCTAACTACAACGTTTTCAGACAAGATAGAACGACCAAAGGGGGCGGTGTTGCAATCTACTGCAGAGATAGCCTACAGAGTTCTGTCCTGCTATCCAGGTCTGTACCCAAACAATTTGAACTTCTACTTTTAAAAATCCACCTCTCCAAAAACAAGTCTCTCACCGTTGCCGCCTGCTATAGACCCCCCTCGGCCCCTAGCTGTGCTCTGGACACCATATGTGAACTGATTGCCCCCCATCTATCTTCAGAGCTCGTGCTACTAGGTGACCTAAACTGGGACATGCTTAACACCCCAGCCATCCTACAATCTAAGCTTGATGCCCTCAATCTCACACAAATTATTAATGAACCCACCAGGTACAACCCCAAAGCCGCAAACACTGGCACCCTCATAGATATCATCCTAACCAACGTGCCCTCTAAATACACCTCTGCTGTTTTCAACCAAGATCTCAGCGATCACTGCCTCATTGCCTGCACCCGTAATGGGTCAGTGGTCAAACGACCTCCACTCATCACTGTCAAACGCTCCCTGAAACATTTCAACGAGCAAGCCTTTCTAATCGACCTGGCCCTGGTATCCTGGAAGGATATTGACCTTATCCCGTCAGTAGAGGATGCCTGGTTATTTTTCAATAAGTTATTTTAAATAAGCATGCCCCTTTCAAGAAATTTAGAACCAGGAACAGATATAGCCCTTGGTTCTCCCCAGACCTGACTGCCCTTAACCAACACAAAAATATCCTGTGGCGTTCTGCATTAGCATCGAACTGCCCCCGCGATATGCAACTTTTTAGGGAAGTTAGAAACCAATACACACAGGCAGTTAGAAACGCCAAGGCTAGCTTTTTCAAACAGAAATTTGCTTCGTGCAACTCCAACTCTAAAAAGTTCTGGGACATTGTAAAGTCCATGGAGAATAAGAACACCTCCTCCCAACTGCCCACTGCACTGAGGATAGGAAACTCTGTCACCACCGATAAGCCCACTATAATTGAGAATTTCAATAAGCATTTTTCTACGGCTGGCCATGCTTTCCACCCAACTACCCCTACTGCATTCAACAGCACTGCACCCCCCACAGCTACTCGCCCAAGCCTCCCGCCCATTTCTCCTTTTCCCAAATCCATTCAGCTGATGTTTTGAAAGAGCTGCAAAATCTGGACCCCTACAAATCAGCTGGGCTTGACAATCTGGACCCTTTCTTTCTAAAATTATCTGCCGAAATTATTGCAACCCCTATTACTAGCCTGTTCAACCTCTCTTTCGTGTCGTCTGAGATTCCCATAGATTGGAAAGCAGCTGCTGTCATCCCCCTCTTCAAAGGAGGTGACACTCTTGACCCAAATTGCTACAGACCTATATCCATCCTACCCTGCCTTTCTAAGGTCTTCGAAAGCCAAGTCAACAAACAGATTACCGACCATTTCGAATCCCACCACACCCACTCCACTATGCAATCTGGTTTCAGAGCTGGTCATGGGTGCACCTCAGCCACGCTCAAGGTCCTAAACGACATCGTAACCGCCATCGATAAGAAACAATACTGTGCTGCCGTATTCATTGACCTGGCCAAAGCTTTTGACTCTGTTAATCACCACATCCTCATCGGCAGACTCAGTAGCCTTGGTTTCTCAAACGATTGCGTCGCCTGGTTCACCAACTACTTCTCTGACAGAGTTCAGTGTGTCAAATCGGAGGGCCTACTGTCTGGACCTCTGGCAGTCTCTATGGGGGTACCACAGGGTTCAATTCTTGGGCCAACTCTTTTCTCTGTATACATAAATGATGTCGCTCTTGCTGCTGGTGAATCTCTGATCCACCTCTACGCAGACGACACCATTCTGTATACTTCTGGCCCTTCTTTGGACACTGTGTTAACAACCCTCCAGACGAGCTTCAATGCCATTCAACTCTCCTTCCGTGGTCTCCAACTGCTCCTAAACACAAGTAAAACTAAATGCATGCTCTTCAACCGATCGCTGCCTGCACCTGCCCGCCTGTCCAGCATCACTTCTCTGGACGGTTCTAACTTAGAATTTGTGGACAACTACAAATACCTAGGTATCTGGTTAGACTGTAAACTCTCCTTCCAGACTCACATCAATCATCTCCAATCCAAAGTGAAATCTAGAATTGGCTTCCTATTTCGCAACAAAGCATCCTTCAGTCATGCTGCCAAACATACCCTCGTAAAACTGACCATCCTACCAATCCTCGACTTCGGCGATGTCATCTATAAAATAGCCTCCAATACCCTACTCAACAAACTGGATGCAGTCTATCACAGTGCCATCCGTTTTGTCACCAAAGCCCCATATACTACCCACTGCGACCTGTACGCTCTCGTTGGCTGGCCTTCGCTTCATAATCGTCGCCAAACACATTGGCTCCAGGTCATCTACAAGACCCTGCTAGGTAAAGTCCCCCCTTATCTCCGCTCACTGGTCACCATAGCAGCACCCACCTGTAGCACGCGCTCCAGCAGGTATATCTCTCTGGTCACCCCTAAAGCCAACTCCTCCTTTGGTCGTCTCTCCTTCCAGTTCTCTGCTGCCAATGACTGGAACGAACTACAAAAATCTCTGAAACTGGAAACACTTATCTCCCTCACTAGCTTTAAGCACCAGCTGTCAGAGCAGCTCACAGATCACTGCACCTGTACATAGCCCATCTATAATTTAGCCCAAACTACTACCTCTTCCCCTACTGTATTTATTTATTTTATTTATTTTGCTCCTTTGCACCATATTATTTATATCTTAACTTTGAACTTTCTTCAAACTACAAATCTACCATTCCAGTGTTTTTCTTGCTATACTTTATTTACTTTGCCACCATGGCATTTTTTGCCTTTACCTCCCTTATCTCACAACATTTGCTCACATTGTATATAGTCTTATTTTTTTCTACTGCATCATTGATTGTATGTTGTTTTACTCCATGTGTAACTCTGTGTTGTTGTGTGTGTCGAACTGCTTTGCTTTATCTTGGCCAGGTCGCAATTGTAAATGAGAACTTGTTCTCAACTTGCCTACCTGGTTAAATAAAGGTGAAATAAAAATAAAAATAAAATAAATAAATAAAATAAAAAGATCATGACAGTAAAACTTTTCTATTACTTAAATTATTGGTCACACTTTATTTGCATAGTCCGGATTTTCTATCTGTACATGCTCTACAGATGATCATAATATCAACAAACTATCTGTTGATAAGCAACTGCTTGCTAAGGTACAGTTAGGGTTATAATAAGGATTTTGGTAAGGGTTACGGTTTGGGTAAGGTTAGGGTTAGTAGATACTTTGTTGAAATGTTACAGTACTATCCAAATAGGAGCGAGAAAAAAGGTTATCGTGTGCATTGATTACCATGCCAAAGCACATCAAAGACAGCATTAACAATACGTAAATAAAATAAATGTCTAGCCTATTTCACATCATAGCCTGCTGAATTTGCAAGATACTGTAACTTATCTTTCATGTTGATTTCGGCAAAAATTTAAATGTGAAATGTCCATTCCCATGGTTTGATGGTTGCAGCATTGTCTCAATAAACAGTTTGGTCTTCGACCAGTCACTTGCGACATGCACGCACAGTTACAAGCTTGCTAGAGTTAGCGGCAGGCAGACGAGCAATTTCCACCATCATAGTAAGAATGAAGCCTGAGCTGGAATGTGAAGCCAACTGAAGCTGGCTAGCTATAGTTTCATTCGTAGTATACCCCTCAGGCATTTAGATTTGTTGGATGACGTGAAAATGGGTCTTTAGCCATGATATGGGTTTTGCATCTAAAGAAAGATGCATATGCAGAAAAGAACCCCATAACTACTGTAAAATATGGTGGTGGATCTTTGATGTTATGAGGCTATTTTGCTTCCACTGGTCCTGGGACCCTCTTATGGCGCATGAACCGCTAGCGGGAAACCTATGACAACATCCGTTGAAATTGCAGAGCGTGAAATTCAAAATCCAAAAATCGTAATATTAAACATTCATGAAAATACAAGTGTCTTACATCATTTAAAAGCTTAACTTCTTGTTAATCCAACCACGGTGTCAGATTTCAAAAAGGCTTTACGGCGAAAGCATACCATGCGATTATCTGAGGACAGCGCCACACATGAAAATACTTTTTCAACCAGCACAGGCGTCACAAAATCACAAATAGCGATTAAATAAATCACTTACCTTTGAAGATCTTCCTCTGTTTGCAATCCCAACGGTCCCAGCTACACAATGAATGGTTGTTTTGTTCGATAAAGTCCTTTATATCCAAAAAAGTCTGTTTAGTTGGCGCCAATGATCTCAGTAATCCACTCGTTCAACATGCATACAAACGAATCCAAAAAGTTACCGGTAAAGTTTGTCCAAACAAGTCAAACTATGTTTCTAATTAATCCTCAGGTACTCTAATATCTAAATAAATGATAATATTTAAGACAGAGAAAAGTATGTTCAATAGGGAAGATAAATAACTAAGAGCGCGCACCTCATTCACGCGCCAACAAGGCTACTTTTCTAATGACAGACACCTTGGAAAAACTACAATTACATGCTCATTTTTCAAGAAACAATCATGAAACCCTGTCTAGACTGTTGACATCTAGTGGAAGCCATAGGAACTGCATTCTGGGTCCTATCTATCTGTTTATCCCATAGGCTAGCATTGAAATGGTCTGTGACCTCAAAAAAAGAACATTCTGGATGGATTTTCACCTGCCATATCAGTTCTGTTATACTAACAAGACATTATTTTAACAGTTTTAGAAACTTCCGAGTGTTTGTTTTCTATCCAATGCTACCAATTATATGCATATCCTAGCTTCTGGGCCTGAGTAACAGGCAGTTTAATTTGGGCACATCAGTCATCCGAAATTCAGAACATATCAAAATCCACAAATGAATGGTTAATTATTAACCACAAAATCAAAATTTTGCAATGGCCATCTCAGTCTCTGGACCTGAAACAAATTGAAAACCTGTGGTTTGAATTGAAGAGCGCGGACGAAGGATATGGAAAGATTATGCATGGAGGAACAGTCTACGATCCCTCCCAATGTGTTTCTAATCTCAAAACATTATTCAAAAAGGCTCAGTGCCATTATCATTGGAAGGTGAGGTATTGGAAGTTATGGAAAATAGGGGTGCCAATAGTTTTGACAACCATCTTGAGAAAAAATATATATATTACTTGTTAAATATATTAATCATAATCTTTCTCTGAGCAATTGTATTAGTTTAGAAGTCTCATTTTCAAATGTTTTTGAGCATACAATATAGCTCAGTATGTATTATTTATTTTATAGTATTTTTTGCTCATCTTTATCAAGGGTGCCAATAATTTAGGACCCGACTGGAGATTAACACACACACACACACACACACACTGTAAGACTTGAAATGTCAGTCCAGTTTGGAGTGGAGGACCTATTGAAAAACAATGAACAGAAGAGATGAAGTCATCAAATTATGAACTTCTGAAATCTATTCAGTAAAAAAGTGTTTAACTAAGATGCCAAACATTCTCTGAGCAGAGAATATCTGTGAGAAAACATCCCCCCCAAGATTCAATAAAGCATGTTATCGTTCTGTTAAAACACACGTGTTAATGTGTGATGAGATGAAAGCGGTACCATTTTCTGCAATGTGAAAATCAATAAGACATGCAAAACACTGATAAAAACACATTTACAAGCCCCTCAAGCCCTGACACTTCCCTGTTTGCTGGTGCTATGTGCTTGGTACATAGCACCATCTTGTATCTATCTGTAAGAGCATGAGGCATTGACTTGTGATCGCTCACACTCACCACATCCATACACCACCACCACCAACATAACCTATAATGGAAGGGGGGAGGATGGGAGATATGTATAAACAAAACAAATATCACGCAAAAAACCCCATCAAATGCTGTTCATGCTGGCAATGTTGACTGTTGGGTTCTGAGTAACAAAAGGCTCTGCATAGGCTCTGGATTGCTGCAGGAGGAGTGTGGACAATCCTGCCGATCTGTTTGGAAATTTAACTCAGTGCCAACATCAAGCAGTACTGTAAATATTTAGCAGTCAGCACCCTACTAAAGGCTCAGGGTTTTCTGATTTAATGGAATCAACACTTTCAAATGAACTGCAGTACATGCATTTGATTTGTCCTAATGCAATTTAAGGCGGGGTCAGGGGTGGAGGAATTAACCAGTTATACCCTCACAATGAGAGAAAAAAAACAATTATTTAAATTATCCCGCAATTAAGTAGTAGGCTAATTACATGACAGTCAGTAGAATTATACCAAATAAATCTTACCCATTTTAGGATATTCAGTTGGACAACTGATATCAAATGAACTGGCTTTACAGTGCAAAGCAAAAACATTCACAGGAGACAAGCTCCCTCTAGTGGGTCACAGTGGACAACATTATTTCATAATACTGAAGATATGTAAAATCTGTGTATTAAAAAGGGACCATGTACAATATAACACTGCTTTACATATTTTTTTTTATTACTACATTTTACATGTTGTTCTTGCATTGGTAAACCAGCATAACATCTCTCTTTCAAAGAAACGCATTCTTTAAAAAAATGCATATTAAAAGTGCATCTACGTCATAAACAAAACTTACAAATAAATTAACATAAAATGGTTTGACGCAGTCTCATGCACTTTCCCAAACGTATTTCATCGTCAAATATTTTCCTGGTCTCGTTTTTAACTACTTCCAGAAGACTACTGTACAGATAACCACTAAGCTAGTGTTGTTGTAGTATTGTAGAAACGTGGGCTGCTGCCTGGTACTATTAGGTAGTCAGTATCTACAGTCCAGTGTGTCAATCAAGGAGAGAAGAATGAATCAAATTCCATATGACTGATTAATGACATGGTCTTTATACGATCTAATTAGCTACCACTAACTATGTCAGATGTCCTAGACCAGGGCTCTCCAACCCTGTTCCTGGAGAGCTACCATCCTGTAGGTTTTCCCTCCAACCCTCATCTAGCACACCTGATTCTAATAATTAGCTGGATGATAAGCTGAATCAGGTTACAACTGAGGTTGAAGTGGAAACCTACATGGAAGTTAGCTCTCCAGGAACAGGGTTTGAGAGCCCTGCCCTAGACACATATATACTCTAGTAGTCTATGCCACAACAGGTGTCTTTTTGGCAACTAGAACAAGACCAAAAGTGTTCTTTAAAAAAAATGGAAAACACTCCCATTGCTTAAGAATGACATTCATCCATTAACTGACATGCCTTTCATACCTAAATCTAACAGTCAACCAGTTCATAGGAAAGTGAAATGAGAGCAGAGTGCACAGGCAACACATGAGATGACTGAGCTACAGATGGAGTCAGTCTGTAGTGTTAATAATGAAGTCCTTGCTGGTGAACAAGAGGGCAAGAGGAAGACATAACCTGCTCTTTAAAAAGAGAGCACCCTTTGAACACGTACTCCAGCATAGTGAAAAACAATTAACATATATTGACACAATGAACATGAATGTAAAAAAAGGTAGAGACAATCCCTTAAAACAATCAAGACTAAATCAACTTAGTGTAAACTTAAGTTAGAAAACAACAAGACAAATACAAAATGTTCAGCATCTTAAAGATTTTTGGTTACATCCGTTTCGCAATGTGGTAACATTCTCGCATGTAAAAAAATTAAAAGTGTAATGAAAACCCTAAAACATATGTGTGCAATTAAAGCAATGGAAGTCACTAACCATGCTCTCCATTGCTGGCATTTGGAAGGTAGGATATATTGTACATTTACTCTCTGGTTCACATAGCAACAATCTATTGCATAGTTAAGGACATGCATGCATTAGAGTTAACATGCAATACTGCTTTCCACAGTGTTGAAATGTTTGTTTCCATCGATTGACAACACAGTGGCACAACCATCTACTTAAAAGCCAAAAAGGATAATATTGTTGCAGGCAGCTGATTTTTCTGTGAAAGCTGATTTCACAAATAAAATATATATTCAAAAATGAGGATGGGCCATAAAATAAAGCTTTTCATCACCTAAACGTTGAGAATATTTTGAATGGCCATTTTGTGAAAGATGTGGTTAAATGTATTCGTAACATGGCAACAGGGGAATGTAACCAAACAGGATTGGAAACCGGGTCATCAGTGAGACTCAAGGTCATGATAAACCAGAGCTTAGGCCAAGACATTACATCTGAAAGTCAACACAAGCCTTCAGAAGGGTAAAATACAAAGCAGGATCATGGAGTTAGCCAGCTAACTTGCATAAATATTCTGATATCTTTCTACAAAATAAAAAGTTACGTTTGAAATGGGTATGCTCTAATTGATTTAATTAACCATAAAAATCAACAGTTATTTCTGGTTGCTTATCAAAGTTAGCTGGCTAACTCATAGATTCTGCTTTGTAGTCTACCCCTCAGGTCAAGGAAAAGTAATTCAGTGAACTAGCACTGCTATTGGATCAAAAGCCCACCATTTCAACAGTGTTTGCAGCAGCAGCTCACTTAACGACAGTATAGCCATGGGCAACAATAACAAGTGACAGGTTGTCAGACTGTTGCTGAACCCTTACAGAATCATTCATATGTTAATAGTTAATATGTAACAGTGGGGGTTTCACTTTCAGACAGACTGTAGCTATAGGCAGCAAAATGTCTGCAGTGGGGTTTAATATTAAACTTGGTGCAGTAGGTTAGAGATATCAAATCTCAAGACCCTGGGTCTCTTACATTGTCAGCAAGCGAAATATAAATATTACTAAATGTGTTAAATGCCATTTCAGTAGAAGGGTCTCTGAAGATTTCAATATGTTACAAGCAGACCACCAAAAATGTTTACCCTGGTATCTTAAATCATAATCAAAGTTCATAATTAAATCATATTTAAACATAGAAGGTAAGACTGATGAACAGTCTTGAGAACTATTGCACTTAAAGGCTTGGGCATGGTAGATTACCAAATAGGTTACAGCAAGACACGGGGAGAGTTCAGTAACACGTCAAAGCTACAGCTAGAAAAGCTTTGCAGATATGGGGGTGGCACCAGATCTGACTTAAATGACTCGTCAAACTATCATTCAACTAAGGAGAACATCCCATGCATGGCCTGACAGTTGTACAGTTATGTAGATATGCTTCAAGTAACAGCAAAGAATAGCAAAACGTTCAGTGCAGTGTGCATTATTTAGATTGTCCTGTCTTCGGATTAAGTCAATTCAAAGGCAAATAAGCATAAATGTTCAACTTAAATGAGATGTTATGGATTTTATCAGTACTATACAGCAGCCTCTGGCTGCTTTTCCATACATGGCAGAAATGTTAATCTCTCATGAGGTACCACAGGTTGAGAGGTGCTACCAGGACTGGTAACTGAATACATAGATCAGGGGTAGGCAACTAGATTCAGCCGCGGATGGTCGGGGGCCGGAACATAATTAGAATCATTTTACAATGCAAACTGACCACAACTAAGCCCAAAAACAGATTGTATTTGAGAACAATCATTTCATACCTTGTGATCGTGTCTCAATGTAATCGTCTCTTTTTTTTATTTTTTATTCAAGAGAATACTTGGAAACAGACCAAAAACTTAATTCCCAAAATATATACATATATTTGTTTATACTAAAAACTTTGGGTAGTCCCCCAACCCCCCCCAAAAAATCACTTCCTGGCCGGTTTCGTGCAACAGGACGCCTGTTGCTGACCCGACATAGATCGGTTTTTTTATATTTCAGAACCTCAGCATTTTAAATATTTCAAACAGTGCCAGTATTGCCCTTTGAACAGCACCAGGTGTAGAAAAGGAGTAACATTTTAGACTACTCCACAAAATATCTTAAAGACCCTTACAGCCTTAATAAATGTCAAGTCCTAGACCCGTTACTCTAGTTTCACGTGACCTTTTTAAACCAAGTAAAAGTAATACATAGAAATTGACAGTAATATATTTTCTGTTAACTAAGTTACTGTATAGCGTTGTTCTGGGGAAAAATATTCCATACTGTATTTACAAAGTGCTATCTTAAAACATTCCTATTCAGTTTTGTGTACAGTAGTAGACTAATACCATACTTTGCCGAAGGTAATGATTTGGTTCCATGACAGGATAGAAAGGCGCTTTTGATCATTTACATCTTGCTCATGAAAAGAAAAATACAAGTACACACACACACACATATACACATATACATATACATATATATATATATATACATACATACATACATACATACATACATACATACATACATACATACATACATACATACATACATACATACATACATACATACATACATATCTCTCTCAATCTATATATATTTATATCTTAGGCACACGGAAAAAAAATTGCTGCATACATAAAACAATGAGACTGCTATGGATATATGATGTCATTGAGGCTTCTGTGTTGGGCGTGCAGAAGATTGCATGCTGGCAGAAAGATTTCTGGAGGATGCCTGCTTCTCAAGAGGCTTTTTCCCATTGGGGGGAGAATTAAGACTGGATTCAGAAGTGGAAGACTTGGATTTGCCTATAACAGGCAACAGAGAGCGTCTGACTGGGGTGGAGGGCTTGGAGGACTCCTTTACCTCAGTGACAACCTTGTTCACATGATGCTCTGAGGCACTGGCCGACCCATCCCCCTCCTGAACGCTCAGCCTGGCTGTCCTCTCAGAGGCCTTCTTGGCCAGGATGCTGGTCTTACCCAGATCGGCCGACCGGCGGGACTCTCTCTGGCGCAGGGCGTTCTTGAAGAACGACAGGCCCTTGTCCTCTGACTTGCTGCTGTGCCTAGGGTCCCTGCAGGAGACGCTGGGGGAGCGCAGGCTGGTGACAGAGGAGCTGCTGATGGAACTCCGCAAAAACCTCCTCTCTGGACGGATCCCCTCCGCAGCGGTCTTGGTGGGGGTCCTGGCTGCAGCGTTGCTGCCCCAGCGTGGTCTATCAACCAGAGGGCTTACCAACCCCGAGTCCCGACTGCAGCTCCTCTCCAGCAGCTTCTTCCGACCAGAGGTGGTCTTCTCAAGGCCAGAGGCACTCTTCTTTACGGTGGGGGAGGGGGAAGCAGAGGACAGTGGTGTGGAGATGCGTTGCTTGCGCTGGGGGGTTCCATCTGCCGAGTCAGGACCCTTGGAAGACAAAGACTCTTTCTTTTTGGACGGGGTCCTGGCGGGCGTAGCGCTGCTGGTGGTCACCTTGGGGCCCTTCACCACAGGGCTGGAAGACTTCTGGGATGTAGAGGATTTGGGGGTGGAGGACGAACACTGGCGCTTCTTGGAATTTTTTTCTGGCTCAGACTTGATGGAACTCTTTTTGGACCCGGCGCTCTCTAACTTCGGGGCAGATCCGGCGGTGCTGCTCTTGCGTTTCTGCTCTTTCGACAGGGGGGCTTGTGCGTTTTGGTCCAGGGCTGTTATCTGGTTGTTGTTGTCCGTCGGGTCACTCTTGGAGATCTTCTTATCGGCCGGCGTGGGGGCCCTGCAGTAGACTTCGTCTAGGATCCTCCTGCCATGGTCCTGGTTGGTGCTGTTCCCCTCCATCATGGCCAAGGGGGCCCTGCCCCCAGGGTAGCGCTCGTGCCGGCTGTAGCTACCGAAGCAAGACGTGGATACCTTGTCATCATAGGCCTCTCCCCTTTCTCCTATCCTCTCCAAGGGGGGAGAGGAGCGTGAGTCCAGGGAGAAGCGTGAGGGGGAGTTGGACCTCATATGGAGCTTGGCAGAGAGCGACCAGGAGGGCTTCATGCTGTTCTCACTGAAGGCCAGAGGACTGGCGATGGATGACCTGGAAGACAAGCTCTGACGCTGGATGCTCCGAACAAAGGGACGGGTCGAAAATCCACCTAAATAGATACAAATAAATGAGTTTACACTAATGCACTAGAATCAATGAAAGGATAATTTAATACCCCTTTTTCTCAACTGGGCATAGTAACAGATCCTGTAAGGTTAGAAATAACTAGCTAAAGGAGGGAGAGAGGAGGGCAAGAGCTGAAGATTGAGAAAGAAGACAGAGAAACCCAGTGTATCTCACCGTCATCTTCGCTGCGGTCCCCTGTGGTGAACTCCACCGACTCGCCCAGGGAGGCCAGAGAGGCACGTCTGGAGGAGGCCCCAGAAGCCAGGCTGGCCGGCCTGCTGCCTTGGAGACGGTTCACCCAGTGGTCACACAGAGATGAGCTGGTGGAGCCTGGCACAGATAGACACGACAATCAACCCCTTAGGTCTCTCAAAGATAACCAAGATATTGATGCTACTGTCCAACTAAGAGTGGACAATAATGTCAGTTCTCCTGTAGAACCACGTAATACACCATCTTAATGATACATTAGTGTCAGGAAAATCCCACACTCCAAGAAGTCACCACTGACCTGCTACGGAGCTGTTGGCAGACCAGGAGGGGATGGTGTTCCTCCTCTGGTAGAACAAGATGTAGGCCGTCTGCTGACACACATCATCATCAGCGACGGGCTGGACCTCACTGTCGTCAAAGCAGTACCACTGGCCGTCAACAGAGTTCTTACAGTAAGCTGGGGGTTAGAAGAACAAGAGATTTAGGGTGATGGTGAAGAAACTGTCAGACTGTAGTGTTATTTTCCTATCCATCTACCTCCAGTCAGTGACTACTACCACCTTACTGCTAAACCACCGGTCTTACCTGTGTAGTGGCCTCCATGCATGTTTCCGTGGTGATTGCAGACGGCGTACAGGTCATACAGGTAGTCGTCAGGGTTACGCCCCAGGCCGTAGGGTCGTCTCCATGGTGACCAGTGAGAGGGCAGGCTCCAGCTGCTCTGGGACCTCTTCACCATGTGAGGAGCCATGTCCATGCCAAGCAGAGGGAACCGCACCATGTTCTGCATCTTCACCCTCCTGTCAGCCTCCTACAAGACACAGCAGTAAACACAGTACCCAGTCAGCTGAACTGTCGCTACACCTGCCTCTTAGACGGGCAGGAGATAGGTCACCGGGTAAGACTGAGTGGCAGTGACTGAACATGGACAAGACAAAACAAGGAACACTGACTGAAGGCAAACCAAAAATAGGAAACAGCCGGGCCGCCCAAAGCATGAGAAACTACCATTACAAAAACAAAACAGGAATGATTGGACACAATTCTCAGTGTGGGAATTGGAAGGGGTGCTGAATGCTGTGTTGTTGCTGCAGTACCTGTCTGAACCTCTTGAGGTGCAGTATGAGCACATCAGGCAGGGTCCACAGGCTGAGCTTGATGCGGCCTTGCTGCAGCTGCTTGCAGTGGGGGCAGCGCCAGGCATCATCCGGGGCCAGCTGGAACAGAGACAGCCCACCCACGCGCACACACACGCAGCCATCAAGGAAAAGCTCCCCACCGCAGTGCTTTTAAATCAGTCTCACTCACAGAGGGAGTTCCTGACTGATCTACTCCATGTTTTCACAGCACCCTCATTTCTGTGACCAGTGCCAGTTCTTAAACTGACCACCTCCAGCCTCTGCTAACCACAGTGTATATTCAGAGTCTATCTGGTGTCCTTCCAGACAGAGAGAAACCATTATAAAAATGCTGTATTTCAAACCTAGAATTAGGTGCAAAATATCCAGCACCCTCAGCATTTCAACAAAATGAAAGGCTATTGGATATTCAGCTGTGGAATAATAAACAAACCCTCCGGTAAGAAGAGAATGTTCCTTTTTCCAAGTCTCTTTTCTTGTTTAAATGCATACAACAGCATATAAATGCATCGACAGCCATTGTGTGTAGCCTTGTGATACCAACACAATGTGTGTGTGTGTGTGGCCTTGTGATACCAACACAATGTGTGTACTCCAGTGTTACCTGCTCCTCTTTGGTGTAGAGCTGGAGGCACTGAGCGAGGGTGCAGGCCTGGGGCTGATGATGTTGTTCTCTGTGCAGATACACACTCTCAGCATCAGGGATGTACTCTTCCTCAGTGAGCCCAAACAGACTGAATGGAAGGAGAATCACAGTCAGCCAATCAATCACAACACACTGCCTCCTATCCTAACACACAATACTAAATCCGACACTTCCCAATACGTGGGTATTGCTTAGGTAGTCTAATACTTAAGGATTTCATTCCTTTATGTTATCCTGTCTCCAAATGTCTAAAGGAACCCGCATGCTTCCCAGCCGAAACAGTTCCTAAGAGTTTGTGCATATATTATGACGGCATTATGTGACGTTTCTGTTAGTTTTGGAGATCGGTAAGGGTTTTTTCGGCTGTTCGGGCACAGTAGCCGAACTGAGCCGAAGTCGGTAGGCGAAGTCTAGACCCCTTCATCGGTGATTGGTCAACAGTAGAGATTCTTCAATAAAGCTTTTGTCATTCAACGAGAGACGGCTTGTTTTCATGCACATATTTTTTTAAATCAGAAATAAATACTGCACCAGACCAGTTAAATGTAAAATTGCTTGACTATGAACTCCTCGGCAAAAAGGTCAAAATGAATTATCTTCGATTCATTCTGACTATTTTGTGGAAGTGTATACTAGCTACGGCATCTCAAAATGGACAAACAGTACTATTGCTGTTTTTTTTCTTATTTATCAAGCGAAGGTATTTTCAGAGAGTACTCAAGCACACTCGTTCGGTTTGCCAAGCCGAGGTCGGCAAGGCACCCGCGGAACTGAAGCATGCAGACTTTTGCCTTAAAAAAGCAAAAACAAACATCAAAGTGCATCGTCTGCTATACTCTCTCACCCCTGTCTTTAGACAAACAATATATTTTGTTTAAATTAATATTTGTTGGCTTTAAGGGATGGGCATTTGAAAAATGTTCACTATTCGAATATACGGATAATCAAAATACATACGTTTTAAAGAAAAAAACGCAACATGCAACAATTTCAACAATTTTACAACATTATAGTTCATAAAAGGAAATCTGTAAATGGAAATAAATTCAGTAGGCCCTAATCTATAATTTCACATGGCTGGGCAGGGGCACAGCCATGGGTGGACCTGGGAGGGCATAGACCCACCCACTTGGGAGCCAGGCCCAGCCAATCAGAAAGAGTTTGTCCCTGACAAAAGGGCATTATTAGAGAAAAATACTCCTCAGTTTCATCAGCTGTCCAGGTGGCTGGTCTCAGACGATCCAGCAGGCGAAAAAGCCGTATGTGGAGGTCCCGGGTTGGCATGGTTACACGTGGTCTGTGGTTGTGAGGCCGGTTGGACGTACTGACAAATTCTCTAAAACGACGATGGATGCGGCTCATAGCGGAGAAATTAACATTAAACTCTCTGGCAACAACTCTTGGGGACATTCCTGCAGTCAGTATGCCAATTGCACGCTCCCTTAAAACTTGAGACATTTGTGGTGTTGTCTTAGAGTGGTCTTTTATTTTCCCCAGTACAAGGTGCACCTGTGTAATGATCACTCTGGGCACAAAATTTGAGAGAAATAAGCTTTTTGTGCATAAATAACATTTCTGGGATGTTTCATTTCCTCTCTTGGGTAGGGGATGAAAAGCGTGCCAAAAGTAAACTGCCTGTTACTCAGGCCCAGAAGCTAGGATATGCATATAATGGTAGATTTGGATAGAAAACTCTAAAGTTTCTAAAACTGTTAAAAATAATGTCTGTGAGTATAACAGAACTGATATGGTAGGCGAAAACCCGAGGACAAACTATCCAGGGGAGAAAAAAAATTGAGGTCATATGCGTGTTTGTATGCGGGGCGCTGTCCTCAGATAATCGCATGGTTTGCTTTCGCGTAAAGCCTTTTTGAAATCTGACACAGTGGCTGGATTAACAAAAAGTTAAGCTTTATTTTGATGTATAACACATATATTTTCAAGAATGTTAAATATTTGAATTTGGTATTTTTGAATTTCGCGCTCTGCAATTTCACCGGATGTTGGCCAGGTGGGACGCTGCTCATAAGAAGTTAAACATGCGACCAACAATTTACATGTTGTGTTTATATTTTTGTTCAGTATAGATTTTTTCAAAAAGTTATGAGGTTCAAAATGTACCGCTCCAACTTCACTTGGTACACATGGAGCCTCTGATGGTAGTGCTGCTTTGATTGACTGACAATAACAAGCTACACTCGTGAAAAGTGTGTAGGCTACCGGTAGGGATTTTTTTAAATGGAGCGCACTCATAAAAACTCATTAAAAACTGTTGTTTTATTCAAATGTCATGGTCTATCCTTGTATGTAGCAATGTCACATAGATAATTACATTTTAGACAGTCTTTTCATTAAAATAGGCCTAGCCTATACATACATTTATTTCGCAAGTAATCGAGTACTAACATCCGTTTGGATATTCTAATAACCGTCCCCATCCCTAGTGGCTTTATGGGGATAATTTATGGCCATGTATTTCCCTGCGGGATAAATCTCACTACAAACCCCCAGAAATATGGCGTTTATCAAAAGAGATGCAGAGCACCAGCAATAGTGTTGTGCAGCGTTCACTCACTAATCCTTGGTCTCTTTGTCCCACTCCACCACTATCTTGACGTGCGGCGGTCCCCCCTGGCCACAGGACTTGTACGCTCTGCCAAGGAAAGATTATGTTGAGGAAAAAACGAGAACAAGCCAGTTTCACAACTTAAACACATATCAACCAACAAGCTGTATTCCTCTCATCTTCAAAACACTACAAATCTAAGTGAATTGGATTTACATTACCTGTGTGGCTGTCTTTTTGTCTGCTGTATACATATCTACCCAGCTTTTTAGTGTGTGTACTGTGTGACAAACTCCCATTCTATTCAATTGAATCAGCAACTGGGACAAACTATAAACCAAACCTGCTGAGCAAGCAGTGTGTGAAGAAACAGATACCAAAACATGTAAAGGCACGCCATTTAACAGTTCTGGTGACATAAGAGCATCTGATCTGGCATTCAAGTGTGGTTAAAGGATTATAAGGAGGCAGTAAACTGTAAACAACATTGTGAATTGGTGAGAGGTGGTGGTGTTCAGTAGGAAGATAGCATTTTGAAAAGGGGAGATAATACCCGAACACAAATGTCCTTTTTCTGGTGAGAAACATTTTGATATGTGCCCTACTGAACATGACCCTGGTTGAGAACTACAGTTGAATAATAATATAAAATATTCCATTTAGCAGACACTTTTATCCAAAGCGACTTACTGTCATGAGTGCATACATTTACGTACAGATGTGCTTTCTTAATTTGATCACTCTGTTGGAGAAATTTCCTGTGCAACAGAAAATGCTAACTTATTGCATTCAAGGTATAATGAAAAATGTATCAACCCCTACAAAAATGTCCATTAATTAAGATCCACATAATATAGAAACTGGTCAACTTAAGATATCACATCTGTATTGGTGGTCTCAGGAATCGAACACACTATCCTGGAGTTGCAAGCACCATGCTCTACCAACTGAGCTACAGAGGACCAGGAATAACAAGGACACTGACCTTTCCACTGTTGGGTGACAGAGAGGCTGCTCCTCTTGGGGAAGGAGGTACGTGATGCCAACCACACCAACCACTCGTAGGCTGAAGGGCCCCACCTGCAGATAATACCAGGACTTTAGTTACTCACTATCCCTATTCCCACCACCTGACTGCAACGTATAGACATGTTGCCACGGCTGTGCTTTTCAAACCAAACCAACAGCATTCTAGCCAATGAGGCAACTTAAACGTCTAACATGCTATTACATGGGAATCAACTGTTTATTTCTTTAGAGTCTAAGACATTGGAGGATAGGGGGTGCTAAGCTGACATATGAAATTGTTTTAAGATGGTCATACTATGGATCATTTAGCTGATTTAGAATTTTAGGACCCTTTTTAGGTATATAAAAAAAATATATATAAAACTGTATTTGATAAAATTATGATTTTGACTTTTACTACTAAAGCCCATAGAAATGCATTGAATACCACATTCAAGAATGGCAAAAAGGACAGTCAAAAAATGAATCAGAAGAAACAAGGTTTTGAAGTGTCTGTCCTAAATCTAGGACATTAAAAAAAAAAACTCAGGAAACATACACTACCGTTCAAAAGTTTGGGGTCACTTAGAAATGTCCTTGTTTTTGAAAGAAAAGCACATTTTTGGTCCATTACAAGAACATCAAATTTATCAGAAATACAGTGTAGACATTGTTAATGTTGTAAATGACTATTGTAGCTGAAAACATCAGATTTTTTATGGAATATCTACATAGGCGTAAAGAGGCCCATTATGAGCAACCATCACTCCTGTGTTCCAATGGCACGTTGTGTTAGCTAATCCAAGTGGATCATTTTAAAAGGTTAATTGGTCATTAGAAAACCCTTTTGCAATTATGTTAGCACAGCTGAAAACTGTTGTTCTGATTAAAGAAGCAATAAAACTGTCCTTCTTTAGACGAGTTGAGTATCTGGAGCATCAGCATTTGTGGGTTCAATTACAGGCTCAAAATGGCCAGAAACAAAGAACTTTCTTCTGAAACTCATCAGTCTATTCTTGTTCTGAGAAATTAAGGCTATTCCATGCGAGAAATTGCCAAGAAACTGAAGATCTCGTACAACGCTGTGTACTACTCCCGTCACAGAACAGTGCAAACTGGCTCTAACCAGAATAGAAAGAGGAGTGGGAGGCCCCGGTGAACAACTGAACAAGAGGATAAGTACATAAGTGCCTAGTTTGAGAAACAGACGCCTCACAAGTCCTCAACTGGCTGCTTCATTAAAAGTATCCGTAAAACACCAGTCTCAACGTCAAGAGTGACTCCGGGATGCTGGCCTTCTAGGCAGAGTTGCAAAGAAAAAGCCATATCTCAGACTGGCCAATAAAAAGAAAAGATTAAGATGGGCAAAAGAACAGACACTGGACAGAGGAAGATTGGAAAAAAGTGTTATGGACAGACGAATCTAAGTTTGAGGTGTTCGGATCACAAAGAAGAACATTCGTTTGACACCGAAAAAATTAAGATGCTGGAGGAGTGCTTGACGCCATCTGTCAAGCATGGTGGAGGCAATGTGATGGTCTGGAGGTGATTTGGTGGTGGTGAAGTGGGAGATTTGTACAGGGTAAAAGGAATCTTGAAGGAGGAAGGCTATCACTCCATTTTGCAACACCATGGCATACCCTGTGGACGATGCTTAACTGGAGCCAAATTCCTCCTACAACAGGTCAATGACCCTAAGCACAGCTCCAAACTATGCAAGAACTATTTAGGGAAGAAGCAGTCAGCTGGCATTCTGTCTATAACGGAGCGGCCAGCACAGTCACCGGATCTCAACCCCATTGAGCTGTTGTGGGAGCAGCTTGACCGTATGGTACGTAAGAAGTGCCCATCAAGCCAATCCAACTTGTGGGAGGTGCTTCAGGAAGCATGGGGTGAAATCTCTTCAGATTACCTCAACAAATTGCTAACTAGAATGCCAAAGGTCTGCAAGGCTGTGATTGCTGCAAATGGAAGATTCTTTGACAAAAGCAAAGTTTGAAGGACACAATTATTATTTCAATTAAAAATCTTTATAACCTTGTCAACGTCTTGACTATATTTCCTATTCATTTTGCAACTAATTTCATGTATGTTTTCAAGGAAAACAAGGAAAAGTGACCCTAAGTGAGCCAAACTTTTGAATGGTAGTGTATACCGTAATTTCCGGACTATAAGCCGCTACTTTTTTCCCAGGCTTTGAACCTCGCGGCTTAAACAATGACGCGGCTAATATATGGATTTTTCCCGCTTTCAAATAAAAAAATTAAAATTAAAAAAACACATTCTGTGACGTGCTCAGTTTTTTGGCGGCATGAAGCTTTCATTAGACCAATGGAATTACCGAACGGGTTAAGGTCAAACAACTTTTTTGTTTACTGTTTAGATTAAATCGAGCGCGCTCAAACTTTCCATCATTCTGATTACGGTAGTCATTTTGTCACCCTCATCATGGCAAAGACACAAAGAAATGCATATGATGCAGCTTTCAAGTTGAAGGCGATTGATCTGGCTGTTGGAAAAGGAAATAGAGCTGCTGCACGGGAGCTTGGTCTGGAGCAATGACTTTCTTGGTAGGCTACTGTTTACTGCTAATTTTTTATTTTTTGTTACAAGCGGTGTTTCGTTAAAGCCTATTTATTTTTGTTACAAGCCGTGTTTCGTTAAAGCCTATTTATTTTTGTTACAAGCCGTGTTTCGTTAAAGCCTGTGTAAAGTTAATTTGTTTCAATGTACCGGTAGGCACCTGCGGCTTATAGACATGTGCGGCTTATTTATGTTCAAAATAATATTTTTTTAAAATTCAGTGGGTGTGGCTTATATTCAGGTGCGCTCAATAGTCCGGAAATTACGGTATATATTTTTTACACATATTTAACCCATTTTTTGGGTAGGCACAAAACTACCTTCATACTTCCATTAGTTTTTTAAACCAGTATCTGGTTATCTTCAGACGAGTCCTGAGACACTTGTGGGGGTCATAGAGCAAAACAGAGTTTGTGGGAGTCTTACTTTGCATAGAGTGGTCATAATAGTTTCTAGGTCAAACTGTTCAGATATTACAGACCTTTTTGTGGGAAGAACAATTTTCGCGATGTCTCATGGTCTGACAAACACCGCTCTAGCTCTGCCGCCTTTAACCGCAGATGCGGAAGTGCGACACTGGTGGATGCAGTGGATTGAGAGGCATCCAATGCAAAAAAAAACATCTCTTGCTTAAACGGACGGATTTTGATAGGGATTTTTTTTGTTTTGCAATTTCTCAGCTCTAGGGGGTTAAATGCAGTAAACCACAGTGCCTACTAGTGAAAGCCTACACAGGTTGTAATTCAGACTCTTTTGCCATATCATGATTTTTTTTAGTTGACCTGCATTCTGTGGGGTTGTTTCCATTCACTATCCTCCACCCACCTGAATGTAAACTCCTGGCCTGAGCAGGTGATGCATCTTCTCCAGGATCTCCTTCTGCAGGATATCCCAGGTCACAGTGCGATCCATGTACAGTACAAATGGAAGACCAAACCTGGAACAGAGGGAATTATATTCTCCTGTTAACAGACTCCAAGTATACCTTAATATAACAAATATCATATGACCTGCATGGTGTAACGGTTTCAGAGGACAGTTGAAAACACTGGGCAGTAGTACCCATAGAAATACAATTCCAACATTGCAGTCAATATTATTAATATTACATCTCTATAGTACCTCCTCCCTTGGTGACCGGTGCAGGCTCGGTTACAGATCAGCAGGACCATCTTGTCGGCCCCTGTGTTCTTACTGGCCGATGCAGTGGCAGGATTCAGAGCTCCTTGCATGAAAGATGGAGTCCTGCTCATCTCACTCCCAAACTTCAAGTTGTTCTGGTTCAGGTTGGCAAGGAGACTCCCTGGATTTCAAATCCCAAGCAGTCATTGATACTCAGTCAATACTTCAATATACATTACACAGAATACATGACAAGTACACTACCAAAAAAACTTCCATTGAGAAATGCCCAAAACATATTGAATAATGTGATATCAACAGTAGATGAATAGTGAAGAGGTACCTCTCTTGGTTCGAATGTTCTCTAGTCTGAAGGTCTCAGGCGTCTCAAAGGCAAAGATGGAATCGCTCTCCTGAATGATATCGAGATCGTCGTCGTCATCACAGAAGGAGCGGTGGAAACCGTCATAGTACATCTCCGTCAAAACAAACTGAATCAGAGGCAAGCAGAGAAGGCCAAAACAAATCAATACGCTGCTGCCATTTAGTCAACACTGAAACCTTTTATTCAGATAAGATGGTGAAACAGATTAGAGTTAGGTCATGCCCATTTCAGTGAATGAATTACAGAACATAAATAAACGACATCAATATTCTTTACAGTGTATAGGCCTACCTCTTCTGCAAATACAGAACAATGGTAAATATGGAAGGCTACACACTATGATTGAAAACCCCCTCCCTTTCTTCTGGAGTCCTTGCCCTATCCCTCAATCATGTCAACTTTTCTTATTCAGACCGGGATTTCACACACACACACACACACACACACGAGTGTTCTGCTTAATGTAATCCAATGACAGCACTGTATGAAAGTTTCAGCCACATCAAACCCAAGGCGTCAGTTCTGTTGATCTTGGATACAATGGGCTCTGTTCCAGTGATCCCTTCATCCTGATTAAAGAGACTAATGATGCACTAGCCTAATACTACTTACGACAACACTGTAAAGCAGCTATTAATACTGAAATGGGAACACCTGCTGGTACAATCAGTCGAGTACCCATGGATGAATTATTAAAGGAAAAAGTAGGGTACTCCTTTATTGTTCTTTTCAGATAACATTCCTTTGAAATCCTTAGTAGCTAGGTACCACCAGAACATAAAGCATTCAAGTTAACTTATGTGTGTATGTAACCTTGTAAGACAGAGCTGAGGCTGCTAGGGATAAGAGAGCAGGAAGGAAGCAGCACCTGGTCCAGGGGGATCTTGGTCTCACGTGACACAGCATCTCGGAGTCTGGACACGGTGCTGTTCAGGGGCACGGCCACTCCGATCCTCATACAGTGAGAGTACTTCCCCTGGTAGACCACTGTCACATACAGAGGCCTGGGAAGAGAGAGGAAACATTGGCACCATATAAGGAATTACAAAACACCAGATAAAAACCACTGACAAAGACCAGGAAATAACAGAATGGACAAACTCAACTTTCGCCAAATTAAACACAATTATGTCCAATAATCAACCTCCTTGGAGAGGACACGTTTCCACCTCCTCTAATAATGCTGCTACAACACTGTCTGGAGACTGCTAATTTGTAATTACTCAGAGCACTGAGCAGGATTCCTCTGGTGACTGTGTGGATCAGTGCTACTCTAAGCTGACACTAAGAACTCAGCCAGCAGGCACCGCAACGCAGCTTTTTCAGGAGTTCAGTTTGAGATACTCCACATTCTGGAGAACCCTCATTTTTAAGACGGTTGCCATTTCTGAGTTTCTCTGTCATTTGAACTTCAGTTATGTGGGATCTGACTTCACATCAGCTTAACTATGGCCAGAAACAGTGGCATAACAGGCTTAGCAGAACATTTTTATTCAGAGAAATAACCTAGATGCTTCAGACTAATGATAACTGATAACCCAAAGTTGAGGAACAGGATTGTGTTTCTGGGAGGAGAAAGTAGAAGTAGTAGTGAAGCCAGAGCGGTGAGCCACTGAGCCTTGGTCTGGAGGACCATTATTCTGTCATCAATCAGATGACAGCTGGAGGACTATTTGGACATCATTTGCCACTGCATCTCCTAATTTCACCTCATTCTTCTCATCTTTAATAATGCATGGACAGCAATGAATTTAGTGGCTTAAAAAAGAATCTGCATCGAACATGCGCTCTCTCTCCTTGATGTGACAGTATAACACCATTGTAAAAAAAAAAAACGTCACTGTATCATGAGGACAAAAAAGGCCATGCATGTCCCAGGTACCTCAGTTTAGGAGTATTATGAATCCTCAGCCGAGTCAGCATAAAGGTTGTTTTGACTGTTAGGCACAAATAATGAAACTCAAAATACTAAAACTATGACAGAGAAGAACCCAACATATTTCTAAAAAGTCATAGGCCTACATTTTCATTTCAGATTTAAAAGTAAGTCTATTTCCCTTTTTGCTTTAGCCATTGAGTGTTTGTCTGGGCATGTAGCCCTTAAATTGACTTTAGAAATAGAAGAGTCCCATAATTACTGGCTTGGTTTGGTCTGCAGATGGGCCAAATATGCCATTTGAGACTAAAACGACATTCCTTCTTATTTACTTTGCTTCCGCAACCCTGGGAAATTCAAATGAACCGGAGTCTCAAGATGTACATTTCAACACTTGTCAACAGTCTTGTTCCTCCCACCAGACCCAATGATGGAACACAACAGAGGTGTGTACTCACCTTGTGTGAGGTAAGAGGATGGGCAGGGAGATGCAGAGGAAAGGATCAAAGGTGTTGCTCTGTTTTTGGCAATGCGGGCAGGTGAGAGACGACCTGTTGGTAAGAAAGGGAACAAATTTGTCTCAGAAGAAGTCATGAAGAATAAACAGAATGGAGAATATAAAACTCCTCAGGGGTAAGCATCAAATAAGACCCACCTGTACTGGGCCTGAAATAGCTCTTGCACAAATGAACCGGTAGAGAGTGGAAGAGAAGGCCCCTCTAGACCCCCATCATCCTCTTCCACTGGTGGCTAATAGGACAAAACAGAGTGGATGAGCTCTTACTGCATATTAGACGATTTGGGATATTGAGGCTGTATTCTATTCACTAGGTCAATGAGCATCCAAAGCAGTCTGAAAGACATCAAAAGGATAAGAGACCAAAATACAAACAAACGGTGCAGCTCCTCTGACTTATCCACAAGGAACTATGAGCATTTGACAAGGCAGACTAATCAACAAAAGCTCTGTGGGGTCTATTCAGGTCACGTCTCTCACTCTGCATGTCTAAAGTCTCCTTCATGCTTCGTTTTGGCTAGCGCCTAAGGCGATCCAAACGAATGCGCTCGCATACTCCCTTAAAAGACCTTTGCTTGAAAAATGACAAAGTGATAATAGTACCGTTTGTCCATCTTAAGACACCGTAGCCAGTATAAACTTCCTCAACATAGTCAGAATTCATCTAAGATAACTCAAGAAATGTGTCATTAAATGTTGACGTTTTTGCCGAGTAGATCTAAGTTGCAGAATTTTACTTTTCAAGTGAACAAAATTTGAATGAAAATGATTTGTGATGACAAACTCTCCATTGAAGAATCCCTACTGTTGACCAATCACCGACAAAGGGGCGTAGACTTCGGCTACACATTTTGGCTCACCTCGAGATAAAACGTCAGCACGAACAGCTGAAAAATCCTTGCCTAAGACCAAAACAAACAAAATGTCACCATAATATATGCACGAACTGTTCCGGATGGGAAGCAATCCAGGAAGGGGACACAGAACACCATCACTTCCTGTTCATTCTCCCACAGGAGATGAATCAGTCAGCACTCCATAAAGTAAGGAAGTGAGCTCTCTCTCCTAACTTGTTTGTTCCAGTGCTCTGGAAGATTGATGCCTGATAAGGGGCTCTGCGTTCAGAAATGGGTTAGGTCGGTAAATCTGTCCTGCAGGATGCCAGGCCCTTACCCCTGCTCAAATGTTATTCCGTTTGGAATGTCTGAATGAGGCTTCAAAGGACATCACAATTAGCCAGCCACCTCCTCCACTCAGACTGCTGACTCACCTCAGGTACAGCTCCATTTACTACTAGCTCGAGGTCACATCACTAACTGTCTCGTTGTGCTAACCTGGCCACTACCACTGTTCCTGAAGTTGCATTAGTAGGCCCTAACTCTATGATGCGCAAACAAAAGTTTACCTTAATGGAAGGCCTGTTGTTGGGATGGTTGTTGAGGTCTTCATGTACCCTGTCCAGAAGCCAGAGCAGAAACTCCTGGGCGTCATGCTGAGCATTGCCTTTATACTGCAAAGCACTCTTTGAGACAGCATTCTGCAACAAACAGCACAAACAACACTGCTTGAAAATTCTGGTGATAGCCTAGTCTCAGAAATATGATGTAGCCTAAATGTATTTGACCATTTCAAAGATGTGTAGTATTGGCTGATTCTGCAGACCAAATGCAGTCCCGTGAGAGAAGCAGTCTTGCTTTATGATACATTGTACCAACTTACTTTAAACTCCCTGCTGTGCTGTGGGGTGTATTCAAATGTCCACAGGGCCCGGACCAGTCCAGACAGCTGCTCTGTCACCTCGCCTCTGTCATGAGGGCCCTTCCTCCCCAAATGCACACCGTTTGTCTTCGGTTTCTCCTTCTCCTCATCCGTTTCCTCCACTCCCCGGTATTGTTCCAGTGCCAAATACTCAGCAAAGAGTTCAGTGTTACTCAGGCACTGGAGGATGGCATTCATGAAACAAGTGTTACCATGGTTTTTGAGACCAGACACTCCAGGGACCTTCTCTCCGAGGAAACGGTCACTATCATCCAAAGATGGTGAATCTTTGCCTCCAGTTTTGAATAATGTGAAACCCCCGTCGTCTTTGTCACCTTCAATAGCATGCCCATCGGATCCAAAATGGGACAAGGTTGACAGGGTCCTGAGGACTCTGCCCATAAAACTACCCACGGAGCGCACAGAGCCTCGTCTGAAGAGTTTCTTGCTGAAGCTACCGGATTTCTTCTCTTTAGTCGTGGCTTTACTAGACATGATTGCCTGACTTGTTGGGCACCCCCTCATGCAATAAATGTCAAAATACAATCTTTCCTGTGAGGAATGAGCTGAGCTAGCTAGCAAACCAGAATTAACTTTCAGCTGTCTCGTGCTACATCTTAATTGGGAAGTCAAGTTACACCTCAACCCATCAACTAGCTAGTTAGCTAACGTTAGCTAACAGTAGCTTGCTGGGATATATTTCCCATACTAGGGGTATAGTACTGACTACCACTAAATACGTGTCACCACATTTTCAAAGACAAGTGTTATGTTGATCTAATTGGATAGCTAACCTTAGCGTGTCAGCTAACACAACAACAATCCATAGCTAGCTAATCAGCTAGCTAAATTGGCTAGCTAGCTTGTAAACTATCCATTAATCCATTTTAAGTGATTCGATTTAGTAAAATACACAAATTACAATAAGCTGCCGGAATGCATTTGTATATGCTAAACAAGTCAACCTATCCGCTGACGTTCATGCAAATCGTTTCTTGTAGCTAGCTGATTGTTTTTATAGTTAACATTTGCACATTAGCTGGCTAGCTTTGCTAGCCAGAGATCTAGCCACTGCATAAATGAGTCCCTTGCGCAGAAGTGTCCTTCCATCCCATCTGAAAATAAAAATGCAGTTACCAAGCAGAGACGTTTAATTTCGTGTCCTTGGTTAACTTGAGTGTTATTGTAAAATTTCTTATGCTTTCCAAGCTGAAGTATTCTCCTAAATCCGACTATCCATTGCAACGGAGTCAGTTCTTCACACTTTCAGCTACAGAAACACCGACACTGCAGGACAGCAGAGAAACAGCTGACGTAACAGAGTCAACGCCAAAATACAACTGGGGGAGAGAGGGGTTCCACTGTGCCTTTTTCCCATAAATCAAACGTTTTGTATCAAAGTATCAAAATGTGCACTATTGAATAATAAAGTAAATGTATTTTTTTTCAAATGTAGGCCTATCCATAATCATGCAGTTGACAATTAAGTAAATACTTCCTGATCTAAGGACAGTCCAAAAAATATTGATTGTAAGACTGGCATAAATAATTGCTTTTTTTGTTTTGGGTTGCAAGTATGAGGAGGTTGGGTCTCCTATAGTACAGGGTGGGGCCCTATGATAATGGGGTTAATGACATTTGAGAGGTGGTATGTTTCAGTTCCCACTGAGATCCAGACTGACATCAAGTTGGTCTACTGGTATTTTAATGCACCACAACATACAAAATGTACAACAAGTAGGATGGTGGAATCAATCCGTGACTGCCACGTCTTGGCTGAATGGCCTCACCATATAGCCTACATCATACAGTGATGGATTTAGCTTTATTGCATTTTATGTAACCTATCACATACACATATTTGCCTATCAAAATACAACATTTAGCTCCATGATCTACTAAAACGCAAACACAGAGACATAGTAAAACAATATACATTTTAGATCGGTGTTAGAGGAAAGAGAATCAGTCTGATGAGGGAATCAGCAGTCAAGGTCACCAGCATAAAACCAATTGTAATTTGAGTCTTCATTGTGCCCGCCTCCTACTCCTCTACCCACCAATCAGCATGTCTTCTATCATATAGCGCAGAACGAAATTAGCCTAATGCAATTTGTCCTTTATATTCTCTAAAATTGAGATGGGAGGGAGAGTCACAGCGAGCTTTGTAATATAATAGCCTACTTTCAGACATCAGACACAATGTCAAACATTCAATTATGTAGGCCTAATGGTTCATGCATTTCCCTTATTGTTTTACACTGAACCTAGTACGGTTTTGACACCTACAAATGATGCAGAACCTAAAGATGCAAGTGTAAAACAATAAGGGAAATGCAAGGATGTGATGAGTAAATGTGTGTATTTAATTCCCATGAGTCACTTGCCTCATCTATATCTTTCTTGGACCTTAGCTATTATTTTGCTGTAGCTATAGCTATTGGGTTGGTGGAACATAGAAGTAAGGTAAAGGTAGGTAACCTAGATACAGATCCTAGAGGTACAGATTAATCCATATGCTGCCTCCACATGCCCAGTTCATTTAGTTCCCATATGCTTGGGTACTTGGGTATATGCTTAATTTCCTGTCATTTTAAGCTGACCTCAGCACACACAGTGACTAGATACTGTGCATCCCAGCAGCACCTCTCATCATTATGATATCTATCCAATTACATCTCTCCCAAATAGCTCAGACTAGAGTGCAAACCATAGACCTGACATAAAAGGAGGGTGTGTAGACAATGCATTTTACTGGGAAACATTGTATGATGATACCATTACATTCATTTCCTTCATTCTATCTTATCCTGGTGTTCAGTGCCTCTGTATTGTAGTATACAGTACATGTTAGAGCAAACTATTAAATGCAACATTTAAAGCCAAGAAATAAGCTGCTATTTTCTACAGAATTATATAAGATTCAGCCATGTGACTATTGCCCTCTGCTGTTTGGAGAAAGGAAGTCAGTCACCAAGTATGATTTTGAAAATAATTATTTTCACTGCAGTGTAGACTACATTTCTACATTTCTTGGAAATTAGCACCCCTAATTTAGCTACAGACAGATGATTATTTAAAATCCACACATGTAGGCCAAATATGACATACAGTGTGGTTTTATAGAATGGTTTGACTCATTTGATCATTTTGTGATGGCAAAATACATGCATCGCGCCAATAAACGTACTTTTAAGGCCTAGATCTTTTTTTGAACATGTTGGCCCACACTGCTAAATACTCCCCTTATTGCTAGCAAGTGCTTACTTTGTGTTTGTCTTGTTCTTGCCAAATCACACTTCTTGGTATACAGTCAAACAAAGCACTGCCAAATCTTGGAAATGTTCCTTACAAGCCAGAATGTTGAATAAAATGACATTTGAACTTACTCTACCGGTTGCCTGTGCAGTTGTCCTTTACCTGCTCAAAATGTGAGACAAAATATCCACATGAAAATAATCCACTGGGCACGGAGGCAATTCAGTCTATTCCACGTTGGTTCGATGTATTTCATTGAAATGATGTGGAAACAACATTAAGTCAGTGTTTGCCCAGTGGGTATTGTTTACCAAACTTTTTAGAGCGCCAGTAGTGAAGTTGAAATTTATATCACCTGGCACATGCGCAAAACCATGTACAATTTGAGTATGAATGATTCACATGCTGTTATGCAAGTGCCTTAGGTCATGAGCAAACACATCTTGATTTGAAAGATTGATTTCCATTTTATTTGGAATGGCAAGCCAGACAAAATTAAAAGGGCATATTTATATAACGAATATGAATTCGGAGGGCAGAAGTTATTAAATATTAAAACATTAGACGTCTCACTAAAGGCGTCAGTTATACAAAAGTTATACTTAAATCCGAACTGGTTCTCTAGCAAATTAGTAAGAATGTCTCACCCCATGTTCAAGAGTGGCCTCTTTCCCTTTATTCAGATCTCACTTTCGTTTTAAAAAAAAATGAAATCTCCAAAATATCGCTATTTTTATAACAAGCCATAGAAAGTTGGTTGCAATTTCAGTTTAATCCACCAGAAAAGACAGAACAAATAATACTCAAATATACTAATTGATAAAAAAAACATTAAAAAAAGGTATAATCTTTGTAAATTATATCATAAATAGGACTGATGGAGTTACAGTATGTCAAACATGTAGCTAGCAAAAATATATGGACATTTTGAGCTCCATTAGTAAAAAATAAAGAAAAACCCCTTGAATTGTTCTAAAACTTTTCACCGGTAGTGTAGATTGCAAAATAGTTGGGTATAGATTTGGGATGTACCGATTCCATGGCACGTGGTTTATAAACTGATACGCAAAATAACGCCAGATTGAAAACTTTGAATTTTCTATTAAGAAATTATACAACATTCTTGGAACCAATAGAATGTTATATATATGGGGGATACAACCTTCCCAGCTCTGCAGATTTTGCTGCGAAGAGACAGTCATTCGATCATTAATTTTGGTACTGTAGCTTGTTTTTTGTCACAGGTCCAGGAATGGCTGAAGAATTGCAACATTTACCCGGAGCTAACTCTGCAGATAGCACTACTGGGTGATTTGAAATATCATAGTCAATCAATAATATAATAATACTTTTAGCAAAAATGTTTCTTTAATTTACAATCTGTAGAAACTATGAGAATAGAAATGTTCAGAACTTTTGTGAAACATCACAGAACAGTTGAAAAACATATGGCAAATAGAAATCCAATATGGATGGTGTTAAGAGATAGATGGGAGGGGTTGAACGGAGCTGAAGGGTGGGACTAATAAGATAACTAATATATTGTCATGGTTGTAGTAGGAAGGAGCGGACCAAAGTGCAGCGTGTGTGTCGTTCCACATTTTATTTACTCTGTGAAACTATGCAATACATAAATAAACTGAACAAAACAACAAACCGTGATGCAGAGGTGAAACATACACTACTCAAAATAATCACCCACAAAACCCAGGTAGAAAAACCCCTACTTAAGTATGATCTCCAATTAGAGACAGAGGACCAGCTGCCTCTAATTGGAGATCATACCAAACAAACCAACATAGAAATAAAAAAACTAGAACCTAACATAGAAATAGAACACACAGAATAAACCCCCGTCACACCCTGACCTACTCTACCATAGAAAATAACAGCTTACCATGGTCAGGACGTGACATATATATATATATATATATACACACTGTGTATGTAAAATGTATATAGTTTCAGAACTTTTGTGAAACAGCACAGTTAAATGTATATGGCAAATAGAAACTCAAACTGGATGGACATCCAAAATAGTTTGATAGATTGAGGGTAGAGGAAGGACAGGACTAAAAACAAACAGTACCCGCAAAACGCCAGTCTCAACGTCTACAGTGAAGAGGCCACTCCGGGATGCTGAGTTCCTCTGTCCAGTGTCTGTGTTGTCTTGCCCATCTTAATCTTTTCTTTTTATTAGCCAGTCTGAGATATGGCTTTTTCTTTGCAACTCTGCCTAGAAGGCCAGCATCCCGGAGTCGCCTCTTCATTGTTGACGTTGAGACTGGTGTTTTGTGGGTACTATTTAATGAAGCTGCCAGTTGAGGACTTGTGAGGCGTCTGCTTCTCAAACTAGAAACTCTAATGTACATGTCCTCTTGCTCAGTTGTGCACCGGGGCATCCCACTCCTCTTTCTATTCTGGTTAGAGCCAGTTGCGCCGTTCTGTGAAGGGAGTAGTACACAGCGTTGTACGAGATCTTCAGTTTCTTGGCAATTTCTCGCATGGAATAGCCATAATTTCTCAGAACAAGAATAGACTGACAAGTTTCAGGTTAAAGTTCTTTAATTCTGGCCATTTTGAGCCTGTAATTGAACCCACAAATACTGATGCTCCAAATACTCAACTTGTCAAAGAAGAACAACAGTTTTCAGCTGTGCTAACAAAATTACAAAAGGGTTTTCTAATGATCAATTAATCTTTTAAAATGATCAACTTGGATTAGCTAACACAACGTGCCATTGGAACACAGGAGTGATGGTTGCTGATAATGGGCCTTTGTACGCCTATGTAGATATTCCATTCAAAATCAGCCGTTTCCAGCTACAATAGTCATTTACAACATTAACAATGTCTACACTGTATTTCTGATAAATTTGATGTTATTTTAATGGACAAAAAAATAGCTTTTCATTCAAAAACAAGGACATTTCTATGTGACCCCAAATGTTTGAACATAAGTGTGTGTCTATAAATATTCTCCTTCTTGGCCAAATAGCCCTTACACAGCCTGGAGGTGTGTTGTGTCATTGTCCTGTGGAAAGACAAATGATATTCCCACTAAGCGCAAACCAGATGGTATGGCGTATCACTGCAGAATGCTGTCTGATGAGTCCAACATTTGTGACAGACAAGGGATGTTTAGGGTTTTATCTATGTAAATGTGCATGGCATTGCCTACACAATTGAAAGCGTTGCCACGTTTAGTGACTAGTCTTGTTCCTGTTGTAGCTTCTTGAATCTCTGCTCAAGCACATCTGCACTATGAGGCATGCCCACAGACTTGTCTGGTAGTGGTGTGCAGGTCAGCTGTTTGTTTACCCGCCCCCGCCCATCCCCAACCGCCAACTATATGTGATAAAAGGAAAATCTGAGGCCTGCACCTGACCCTAACCTGCAAATATAGAAAATGTGCTGTAGACTACATTTGGTCCCTTTCAGACAATTTTTGAGAATTAAGTGCAGTTCTCTTAATTTCTTGTGCAGTGTGAACACTCCAATGGAACTCAGAACCCTCAAAAGATCCCCAGAAGTGAACCGAACTGGGACCATCTCGTGAGGTGGTCTGTTCAGTTCGCTTGAATTCCACAGTCTGGTTCCCTTTTTAAGGGCAATGTGAACACAAAGCTCCCAGGTTCACTTGTCATTATTCCCGCACCACACACTCCCCTCAAACTCAACTCGGGACCTCAAAGCCAGTTCCACTGCATTTTTAACATTGTTCCCCTCTAATCAGGGACTGGTTTAGTCACGGGACACCAGATGGGTGCAATTAATTATCATGTAGAACAGAAAACCAGCAGGCTCTGGACCTCGTAGGGTAAGAGTTACCCCTGCAGCACTGTTTCCCCTGCCATAACCCCTCACATCGGTGCCACAAAAGAAAGAAGATTATGTGCAGGTGTACGGACAAAACATGTGCTGTTTTTGAATATTGATTAGCGATTGTGAAGGATGCACAGACATTACAAAATATACGTGGAGTTTTGTACTGACAAAATGTTTAGATTTTTTGTTTGCAATATGTGATCTTTAGGCTAAGGGAGCTTCAAAAACCTTTTATTCCATTGTTGGTTTGAATAGTGTGAAAAGAAAACAACATATTTGGTCGCAACATAGGGTACAAAATCAACGCTAGCTCTTAAAGGGGCAGTAGCCTACATTGGGTGTGCAATTCTCAATTACAGCATAATCTGCAGTTATTATGCTAATTATTCTGTTGTCAATAAATGTACATGTTAATATTATCTTCTGATTGTAATTATTATGGCTCATCTTTTAACTAATTGTAATCTATTCGCTTCCAAGATGTGTGTAGGTATATCTAGCTGTCCGATAACACCTGACAGAGAAGGAGGTAGCTGCATCTCAATATAGCCTTCGGTGTATAGGCGAGTGTGTGTGTCGAAAGGAAAGTAGTGGGCGTGTGGAAAGGAGTGTGTGTCGAAAGCACTCTGCTTTTATGTTAGAATAAAGACAGAAAAACTCTGTTAGACGGTTTTAAATGAGCGACGTTTTTTTTAATATCGTTTCTTACCACGTAACTACCATACATTGAGATACAGTACCGCGAGAGTTTGGACTTCTGTTTGAAGCCAGAGGATGAGTCTGAGTTGTATTTCACTGATAGTTTTACAAATAATTCTACATTCTCAGTATTGATGATGGGTGTACTGTTGCTTCATGCGTTGTATGTGTGTGCTTACCTGGACTGTCACCCTGATATTGGCTACTAGGTAGATATTTCCCATGTATCAAGGTGACATCTAGATGGTTATTAATAGTAGTTATTTATTGTGTAGGCTGCTATCCTACTTGAAATAAAATCATGTGAGAGAAAACAAATTCCACATTGCTCCCGCCGGCGACACGACCATGATAACCAGTAGGAAGCTCTTCAAGTCGGCGAGTAACAAAAGCCAGAGCACTGGTCGCCGGCTTACTATCGATTCGTAGTGCAGCCCAATCAGCCATGCAAAACAGTCGAGTGGCAACAAATCTGCCCAATTAGCTGATTGGATCATATCGAGCTGCAGATACCCGTACTTGTTCTGATGGAATGGCTGGTCCTGCACTTTGTAAAAACCCAGTGTATTGAGTGAATGTTGGAAAAAGATCTTGGTTCTTTTATAAACATAGCAATGAATACAAAGAGGACTCATTCCTCTTTCAAAGGCAAGGGCAGTGGGAATTCAAAAAGAACAGAGTTATCTTGTTAAAGAGGACTGAGATCGGTTATTTTAAAACGGACCATATGTGAAAACACCCCCACAGACAGACGGCGGAATGATTTTTTTGGTCGTGTGCACACATGCGACTTCTATCAGAATACGAAGATCGCATTGAAAAGACGGGTCTAGACGCACAAAAGTCACTTTGTAGTCTGATTGTGTTCAGATCTGGCTGACCACTTCTGGAGGTGGTCAGGGATGCATTGTGTGCAAATTTCTCTAAAGATGCTTAAAGAAATAAAATATTTCTCCACTCCTGTTTCAAAGTCAAAATGTGCATTTGGTGTATAATTTTACTGCGGAAATGCGTAATCCTGCGGGAGTTAGTCTTATTAGTATTATGTGAGAGGGTACAGACCTACAGTCAGTGTCCAGTTCCTATTTAACCCATCTGAACAGTAGGCTACAATTCTCTTGAGGTGCCATTGGTTTATTTGAAGTCCCTGTCTTGTGACTGTGGAATTTGTATAGCGCTTCACAATAATCACACATAATTTAGTACTGCTATCATCCTCTTTTACCACTTCACCAAATCTTTCCCAAACATTTTCTGGCCCTCTCTTATATTTATTTTAAACTCTCCATTTTGAAGCTTTTGTTTTATTGAATTAAACTCAGGCATTGCACTTTTTGCCTGAGTGGATCAACATTTACTTTTTATGCCCGCTCCCAAAAGCGTTTCGCGATTGGAGTGTAGGCTATTTCGTGCATGTAGGCCTAAAGTTAAGCCCTAAAGCAAAGGCATCAAACTCATTCCATGGAGGGCCGAGTGTCTGCGGGTTTTCGCTCCTCCCTTGTACTACTTGATTGATTAATTAAGGTCACTAATTAGTAAGGAACTCCTCACACCTGGTTGTCTATAGGGTTTAATTGAAAGGGAAAATCTAAAACCTGCAGAGACTAGGCACTCCAAGGAATGAGTTTGACACCCCTGCCCTATAGCACACTAATGCCAGAGAGCCAAACAATTACAAAAATCTCAATGTGGCCTATAGATATAAATTGAACAAGAATGATACATTTATGGATGTTTTTTATGTATTCTTTCAACATGCCCTTCATCCACCCAATATTTCATAACCCTACATCTGCCGGCCCTGCGGGTTATGAGTCAATCACGCATTACTAGTGTACAAGAATACTTGCCGATGCTCGAGAAGTGTACACCCCTTTTCCCTGCAGGTTCTGTCATTTTATTATTTTGTTTGATGAGATTGAAAATGAATACCGGTTTGATTGAGAAAGGTCTATGAATATTATGTGATTGAATGACAGTCTGCTTTAACGTTTATTCTAGCTTTCAACTATTAAAATAGGTTTTAACCAGTTAATTGTTCATGTTCAGCACTGCTTGTTGAAGTTAGGATGTTGCCTGGTACAGAGTACCAGCGAAATAAATAGTGGCAGTACGCCATACGGGTAAAGCATGAGCGCATTACAATAATTAGATGGCATATAAATTGTAGGCTATTACACCACAATGTATCATTACCGCCTATCAGTCGCAATAGAAATGAGCGAATGGTCTTAAAAACGTGTGGTTCGAAGTTAACGCTGACATTTTGCCAAGGCAGAGATGACTGGCGTAGACACGTGTGGGCAGCAAGACGCATCAATCAATTTGAACTAAAAAAGTAGACCTTTTATGACAATCACCGAATTGACATACACTTTTTGCTGTTTGTAACATACGTTTCTTTCCATTTTTCAAATGGCGGGTGCACAATGAACTGTTTGGATGTTGGGATTATTTTAGTGGATGAACATGGGCAGCTAATCTACTTTTTTAAGTAATTTGTTTGACAATCAGATGAAAACATCATGACTGGTTATGTTCATGCCACATTAAAAGGCAATACATTTTTACAGTTAAAAATGACCTGTTTTTACTATTCACTAAGCATAGTGGATATGACCCCATAATACATTTCAATTTTGTAAATAATACATAAATCTAAAAAGATAAGTGGTTACCCAAACCTGTCTGACTTTCTGGAATAGTTCAAAAATACTCCTCTAAACTGAAAATATTTAAATATAACAGCTAGCAAACATCTGAATTGAGGTGTTAACCTGTGGTATTTTCCATTGGGGGAGAACTGCTCTGATGTAGTAGGCCAACAGTCTCAATTTCTACTGAGCATCTGCCCCAGCCTGGTCTCATAAACTAGACGTAACATAGTAAATGTAAATCTGCAATACCCAAATTAGTATGATATTTTACATTTGGTATGGTTACATAAGACATATGGTTACTTAATTAAAAAAAGGAAAGTAGGGTGGTTGGTCGGGTGTAACAGTGTAGGTTCCGTCCCTCTCTTCGCCCCAACCCGGGCTCGAACCAGGGACCCTTGCACACATCAACAACTGACACCCCACGAAGCATCGTTACCCATCGCGCCACAAAAGCCGTGGCTCTTGCAACGCAAGGGGAACAACCACTTCAGGTCTCAGAGCGAGTGACGTCACTGATTGAAACGCTATTAGCGCGCACCACCGCTAACTAACTAGCCATTTCACATCGGTTACATGGGCATGTAACGCAACTTCGAATGTCATCACGGACAACTTAAGCATTTTAGCTAATTGCCAACTTTTCAAATACTTAATTATTTTTACCTACTATTCAACTAAACTCAGCAAAAAAAGGAAAGTCCCTTTTTCAGGACCCTGTCTTTCAAAGATAATTTGTAAAAATCCAAATAACTTCACAGATCTTCATTGTAAAAGGTTTAAACACTGTTTCCCATGCTTGTTCTATGAACCTAAACTGGGACATGCTTAACACCCCAGCCATTCTACAATCCAAGCTTGATGCCCTCAATCTCACACAAATTATTAATGAACCCACCAGGTACAACCCCAAAGCCGCAAACACTGGCACCCTCATAGATATCATCCTAACCAATGTGCCCTCTAATTACACCTCTGCTGTTTTCAACCAAGATCTCAGCGATCACTGCCTCATTGCCTGCACCCGTAATGGGTCAGCGGTCAAACGACCTCCACTCATCACTGTCAAACGCTCCCTGAAACATTTCAACGAGCAAGCCTTTCTAATCGACCTGGCCCTGGTATCCTGGAAGGATATTGACCTCATCCCGTCAGTAGAGGATGCCTGGTTATTTTTTAAAAATGCCTTCCTCTCCATCTTAAATAAGCATGCCCCTTTCAAGAAATTTAGAACCAGGAACAGATATAGCCCTTGGTTCTCCCCAGACCTGACTGCCCTTAACCAACACAAAAATATCCTGTGGCGTTCTGCATTAGCATCGAACTGCCCCCGCGATATGCAACTTTTTAGGGAAGTTAGAAACCAATACACACAGGCAGTTAGAAACGCCAAGGCTAGCTTTTTCAAACAGAAATTTGCTTCGTGCAACTCCAACTCTAAAAAGTTCTGGGACATTGTAAAGTCCATGGAGAATAAGAACACCTCCTCCCAACTGCCCACTGCACTGAGGATAGGAAACTCTGTCACCACCGATAAGCCCACTATAATTGAGAATTTCAATAAGCATTTTTCTACGGCTGGCCATGCTTTCCACCTAACTACCCCTACTGCATTCAACAGCACTGCACCCCCCACAGCTACTCGCCCAAGCCTCCCCCATTTCTCCTTCTCCCAAATCCATTCAGCTGATGTTCTGAAAGAGCTGCAAAATCTGGACCCCTACAAATCAGCTGGGCTTGACAATCTGGACCCTTTCTTTCTAAAATTATCTGCAGAAATTATTGCAACCCCTATTACTAGCCTGTTCAACCTCTCTTTCGTGTCGTCTGAGATTCCCATAGATTGGAAAGCAGCTGCTGTCATCCCCCTCTTCAAAGGAGGTGACACTCTTGACCCAAATTGCTACAGACCTATATCCATCCTACCCTGCCTTTCTAAGGTCTTCGAAAGCCAAGTCAACAAACAGATTACCGATTATTTCGAATCCCACCGCACCCTCTCCGCTATGCAATCTGGTTTCAGAGCTGGTCATGGGTGCACCTCAGCCACGCTCAAGGTCCTAAACGACATCGTAACCGCCATCGATAGGAAACAATACTGTGCTGCCGTATTCATTGACCTGGCCAAAGCTTTTGACTCTGTTAATCACCACATCCTCATCGGCAGACTTAGTAGCCTTGGTTTCTCAAACGATTGCGTCGCCTGGTTCACCAACTACTTCTCTGACAGAGTTCAGTGTGTCAAATTGGAGGGCCTACTGTCTGGACCTCTGGCAGTCTCTATGGGGGTACCACAGGGTTCAATTCTTGGGCCAACTCTTTTCTCTGTATACATAAATGATGTCGCTCTTGCTGCTGGTGAATCTCTGATCCACCTCTACGCAGACGACACCATTCTGTATACTTCTGGCCCTTCTTTGGACACTGTGTTAACAACCCTCCAGACGAGCTTCAATGCCATTCAACTCTCCTTCCGTGGTCTCCAACTGCTCCTAAACACAAGTAAAACTAAATGCATGCTCTTCAACCGATCGCTGCCTGCACCTGCCCGCCCATCCAGCATAACTTCTCTGGACGGTTCTAACTTAGAATTTGTGGACAACTACAAATACCTAGGTGTCTGGTTAGACTGTAAACTCTCCTTCCAGACTCACATCAATCATCTCCAATCCAAAGTGAAATCTAGAATTGGCTTCCTATTTCGCAACAAAGCATCCTTCACTCATGCTGCCAAACATACCCTCGTAAAACTGACCATCCTACCAATCCTCGACTTCGGCGATGTCATTTACAAAATAGCCTCCAATACCCTACTCAACAAGCTGGATGCAGTCTATCACAGTGCCATCCGTTTTGTCACCAAAGCCCCATATACAACCCACCACTGCGACCTGTATGCTCTCGTTGGCTGGCCTTCACTTCATAATCGTCGCCAAACACATTGGCTCCAGGTCATCTACAAGACCCTGCTAGGTAAAGTCCCCCCTTATCTCCGCTCACTGGTCACCATAGCAGCACCACCTGCAGCACGCGCTCCAGCAGGTATATCTCTCTGGTCACCCCTAAAGCCAACTCCTCCTTTGGTCGTCTCTCCTTCCAGTTCTCAGCTGCCAATGACTGGAACGAACTACAAAAATCTCTGAAACTGGAAACACTTATCTCCCTCACTAGCTTTAAGCACCAGCTGTCAGAGCAGCTCACAGATCTCTGCACCTGTACATAGCCCATCTTTAATTTAGCCCAAACTACTACCTCTTCCCCTACTGTATTTATTTATTTTATTTATTTTGCTCCTTTGCACCATATTATTTATATTTTAACTTTTAACTTTCTTCAAACTACAAATCTACCATTCCAGTGTTTTTCTTGCCATACTTTATTTACTTTGCCACCATGGCATTTTTTTGCCTTTACCTCCCTTATCTCACATCATTTGCTCACATTGTATATAGTCTTATTTTTTCTACTGCATCATTGATTGTATGTTGTTTTACTCCATGTGTAACTCTGTGTTTTTGTATGTTGTCGAACTGCTTTGCTTTATCTTGGCCAGGTCGCAATTGTAAATGAGAACTTGTTCTCAACTTGCCTACCTGGTTAAATAAAGGTGAAATAAATAAATAAATAAAAACCATGAACAATTAATGAGCATGCACCTGTGGAACGGACGTTAAGACACTAACAGCTTAGGCAATTAAGGTCACAGTTATGAAAACTTAGGACACTAAAGAGGCCTTTCTACTGACTCTGAAAAACACCAAAAGAAAGATGCCCAGGGTCCCTGCTCATCTGCGTGAACGTGCCTTAGGCATGCTGCAAGGAGGCATGAGGACTGCAGATGTGGCCAGGGCAATAAATAGCAATGTCCGTACTGTGAGAAGCCTAAGATAGCGCTACAGGGAGACAGGATGGACAGCTGATCATCCTCACAGTGGCAGACCATGTGTAACAACACCTGCACAGGATCAGTACATCCGAACATCACACCTGCGGGACAGGTACAGGATGGCAACAACAACTGCCCGAGTTACACCAGGAACGCACAATCCCTCCATCAGTGCTCAGACTGTCCGAAATAGGCTGAGAGAGGCTGGACTGAGGGCTTGTAGGCCTGTTGTAAGGCAGGTCCTCACCAGACATCACCGGCAAGAAAGTCGTCTATGGGCACAAACCCAATGTCGCTGGACCAGACAGGACTGGCAAAAAGTGCTCTTCACTGACGAGTCGCGGTTTTGTCTCACCAGGGGTGATGGTCGGATTCGCGGTTATGGTCAAAGGAATGAGCGTTACATCGAGGCTTGTACTCTGGAGCGGGATCGAGGTGGAGGTCCGTCATGGTCTGGGGCGGTGTGTCACAGCATCATCGGACTGAGTTTGTTGTCATTGCAGGCAATCTCAACGCTGTGCGTTACAGGGAAGACATCCTCCTCCGTCATGTGGTACCCTTCTGGCAGGCTCATCCTGACATGACCCTCCAGCATGACAATGCCACCAGCCATACTGCTCGTTCTGTGCGTGATTTCCTGCAAGAAAGGAATGTCAGTGTTCTGCCATGGCCAGCGAAAAGCCCCAATCTCAATCCCATTGAGCACGTCTGGGACCTGTTGGATCGGAGGGTGAGGGCTAGGGCCATTCCCCCAAGAAATATCCGGAACTTGCAGGTGCCTTGTTGGAAGAGTGGGGAAACATCTCACAGCAAGAACTGGCAAATCTGGTGTAGTCCATGAGGAGGAGATGTACTGCAGTACTTAATGCTGCTGGTGGCCACACCAGATACTGACTGTTACTTTTGATTTTGACCCCCCCTTTGTTTAGGGACACATTATTCCATTTCTGTTAGTCACATGTCTGTAGAACTTGTTCAGTTCATGTCTCAGTTGTTGAATCTCATGTTCATACAAATATTTACACATGTTAAGTTTGCTGAAAATAAACGCAGTTGACAGTGAGAGGACGTTTCTTTTTTTGCTGAGTTTACTTAGCATGTTAGCTAACCCTTCCTCTAACCCTAACCCTTTTAGCTAACCTTTCCCCTAAGCTTAACCCTTTAACCGATTGTATTTCATAACATATCCCTACGAAATGGGTGATGGACACCCACAAATTAATACATACCATACAAAACGTAACATATCTACTATATTGAACAAAAATATAAATGCAAAATGTAAAGTGTTGGTCCCATGGTTCATGAGCTGAAATAAAAGTTTTCCATATGCACAAAAAGCTTATTTCTTAAAAATGCACAAATTTGTTTACATCCCCGTTAGTGAGCATTTCTCCTTTGCCAAGATAATCCATCCACCTGACAGGTGTGGCATATCAAGAAGCTGATTAAACAGCATGATCATTACACAGGTGCACCTTGTGCTGGGGACAATAAAAGGCACTCTAAAATGTGCAGTTTTCTCACACAACACAAGCCAATGTTGTTTTAGAGAATTTGGCAGTACGTTCAACCAGACTCACAACCGCAGATCACATGTAACCACGCCAGCCCAGGACCTCCACATGCAGCCTCTTCACCTGTGGGATTGTCTGAGATCAGCCACCCGGACAACTGATGAAACTGAGGAGTATTTCTGTCTGTAATAAAGCCCTTTTGTGGGGAAAAACTCATTCTGATTGACTGGGCCTGGCTCCCAAGTGGGTAGACCTATGCCCTCCCAGACCCACCTATGGTGGTGGCCCTGCCAAGTCATGTGGAATCCATAGGTTAGGGCCTAATGAATTCATTTCAATTGACGGCTTTCGTTATATGAACTGTAACGCAGGAAAATCATTGACATTTTTGCATGTTGCGTTTATATTTTTGTTCAGTATAAATGGAGTGTACAGAATATAATGCAATACTCTGAGACCAGGTTGGTTGCCCAGGGTGTGCCTCAAGGTACATCAGTGGTGGTTAGTGCCATTTAAGATTAGGGAGAACTATTTATTTATTTATTAGCATGGCCTTATTTCTATTACAGCTTATTGGATGACAGTCATTCATAACCCATTCACCCAGCTCAATGTAACATCAATTGGTTTAGGCTATAACGTGAACAACTAGCAACCCAAAGGTTGTGAGTTCGAATCTCATCTCAGACAATTGTAGATGATTAGCAACTTTTCAACTGCTTACTACTTTTTAGCTATTTTGCAACTACTTAGCATGTTAGCTAACCCTAGCCTTAACCCTTCCCCTAACCTTAACCCCTCTAACCCTTTAACCTAACTCCTAAACTTAAACCTAACCTTAACCCTAACCCCTAGTCTAGCTAACGTTAGCACCTAGCCACCTAGCCAAAATTCGTAACATATCATACGTTTTGCAAATTTGAGACATATAGTTCATTGAACAAATTCGTAACATATTGTACGTTTAGCAAATCCGTAACATACAATACCAATTGTTATTCGTAACATATCATACAAAATGGGTGATGGACATCCACAAATTAATACATACCATACGAAATATACTGTAACATATCATACTAAATGGAGTGTGTCACCAGGTTGGTTGCCCAGGGGGTGCCCCAAGGTACATCAGTGGCGGTCGGTGCGTTTAAGATTTTGGAGGACAATTTATTTATTTATTAGCATGGCCTTATATCTATTACAGCATATTGAATTACTGTCATTCATATTCCATTCACCCAGCTCAGTGTAACATTGATAGATTTAGGCTAGTTACTACATGACACTCAAATTTTCCCTATACCCATCATGATGTTGCTACAACCTAGACTATGAATGAAAGTTTACAATGTCGGTCTACAGGTCGAGAGAAAAAAATGGAGTAATCAAGGTGACAGACAGTGACACATTCAATACTGCCTTACGCACTCTTGCCTGTATCTAGCTGATCTAGGGTGGATTCGTTAGTCCAAAGAGTTGCAAACGAAAGTTTATGTTGGACAAATTCAGGTATGTTTCTTCCCGTTTCGTGCCGTTGGATTCTGTTTAAGAAATGTTTTAACAGAATCGGCAGAATGAATACACCCATGTTCACCCCCAAACACTTTCATAGCAGCCTCATCAGCATGATATCTCTCATCTACGCGCTATTCTGTGACCAGGCGAAAAAAAAACTTTCGAAGCCAAATCTTCATACTATAACCGCTAACCGCTACACACGGCCTAGATCGTTGTCACCATATTAGATAGTCAACATAGCTCCTAGAACTAACACGTTAGTAAACCCGCTACAATCATGCAGTACAGTGTGGAGCACGCAGTTTAGGAGTTACACCGGCATGCCTGGTGGCAATAAATGGCTTGACTTGGAAGAGTTCCAGTGTTGGATAGCCATAGCCAGCTAGCTAACATAGCATCCCTCTCTATTTGAGCTGGGTGTTTGAGTAGGCTAAACTAGCTAGCTGCATTCGCTAGCTGCAATATGTAACTTTTTGGGCGACCTGACCAAATTCACATAAAAATGTGTGTTATAGATCTGTCATTATCATTGAAAGCAAGTCTAAGAAGTGGTAGATCTGTTCTATGTGCATTATTTCTATGCTTCCCATTTATTTATGTTTCGTTTTTGTGTCTTTTACTTTCGGTTTTGTAAACCAGCTTCAATTGGCTGAAAATACAATATTTCTGTGTTATGGAAAATATATTTCACAGCGGTTTAGATGGTACAATTATTCTCTACACTATACTTACTTGTTTTGTCACAAACTGAAATGAAGCAAACTATTGGAATTTTAGCAAGATGGAAATGGTGAAGCGATTTCCTTTTAGTCATCTTAAAGTGAAAGTGAAAAAAAATACAATGAAATATAGCTAGCTTTCTCTCTTCCTGTCTTGCACCTCCTTCATTTTTGAAGAAATTATTGTCTTTCTGTTTGAGTCAACTACTCACCACATGTTATGCACTGCAGTGCTAACTAGCTGTAGCTTATGCTTTCAGTACTAGATTCATTCTCTGATCCTTTGATTGGGTGGACAACATGTCAGTTCATTCTGCAAGGGCTCTGATAGGTTGGAGGACATCCTTCGGAAGTTGTCATAATTACTGTGTAAGTCTATGGAAGGGGGTGAGAACCATGAGCCTCCGAGGTTTTGTATTGAAGTCAATGTACCCAGAGGAGGATGGAAACTAGCTGACCTCCGGCTACACCATGGTGCTACCCCAGAGAGTACTGTTGAGGCTACTGTAGACCTTCATTGCAAAAAAAGTGTGTTTTAATCAATTATTTGGTGACGTGAATATATTTAGTTTATTTTTATCTAAAAAGGTTAACTTTTTAATGTTTCACTATTTGACATTATATGAAATTCACTGAGGAGGATGGTCCTCCCCTTCTTCCTCTGAGGAGCCTCGACTGAGGTACATCTATTTCTATCTGGGTAAGTTGTATTGTCTTCACAGTGCACATAGCCTATTTCTTAGGCAAGATTCAGATTTTGGATTGATATCAGTTAGATTTTTTATTTCTTTGCAAATATTTATTTTTGGTCATTGTTTGTTTGTTTTGTAAGACCTTCTGTAAATCAACTCCTACCATTATTTTGATAGCAGGCCCTAAAAGCAAAATGTTTGCACGTTATCCCTTTCCGCCTCCTACGCCAGCCTCAGCCCAAATGTCCACCAGATGGCATTGTCATTCCTGACGTCGTTTGTCATCCAAACATATTATAATATGCCCAGCCGATGATACACTCGTGTCCCCCGGCGACCGGCTCATACATAAAACATTCTCCAGCCTATAGTCTACATCTTTTTTTTAAGTAGTGGGACTGCCACTCCTTTCGCATTTATTGAACTTTATTAAATAGATACAGTAGTAGCCTACTGTTTTGGAAAGATGGGAAAGATGGGGGAGGTAGCTGATATCAAATTAAATGACATCATTTTAGCTTGTGATAGCCATATCTTGCATTTCCCAGCATCTTTGCAGGAACTAGTCATTTCTCAGCACTGCAGCCACAGTGCGAGCCAAACAAAGATTCACACACACACACACACACACACACACACACACGATGCCATTTCTAACTCGGTACAAAAAGGATTTAATGTCTTTCTGAATATGTCCTTGTTAAAGTATCGCCAAGTAAAAGGCCAAGTAAAGTTTCACCATCATTGTAAAGTCGTAATTATTTTGTTGCTTTGACAAAGTAATTTCTGAAGATTATTTATTTAGTTATTCATTTATCTGTCCCTCATTAAGGTCAACTCTGTTATGTGAACTGAACTCTCATTTTAATATTGTGAAACTATTCCTTTTAAAATATTTTTTTTCAAAAGAAACATTGAACATCTAATAGTCAAACATTATGGTTAAAGCAGGTGAGCTGGTTCTATTCTTTTTGGCAATTTTTTGGTGGCAAAGTGAGTGGGTCGAGCATAACATGTCAACCCTGTAACCCATAGACAGGCTAGCCATGAACCTCTCATAAAAAAATAATTGTGAAGCTTGCATTCAATTGCCACTCAATGTTACACACAACAAGCTTCCATTTCCCCTGTCACAAGTGGATTCATGGCTGATTTAAGAAGAAATTGTCAACCCTGTTACTTTATTTAGCACTTACTATAGTATTTTTTATTTAACCTCTTGAGATGGGAGAGGTGTCACCAAGTTACTTCTCAAAAGGCACCCAATTAGTGGAATGATCCATTCATTCATAAACTGACTTTCCAAACGGTGGTCTGAAGACCTTTCTCTGTCAAAATAAAAGTCGCCCACAAGTTAGCGCTTGCTTGCGCACATATGGCGCACGTGCAGGTCTTTTTGACATGAGGTGAAGCAGAGAGGAAGTGATATGTCAGGCACCTGCAGCAGACCCATGGTTGGAAAGGCCCAGTGCAGTCAAAAGGTTTTATAAATATTTCCACACTATGAGGTTGGAATAATACAACATAAAATGATTTCACAAATAATTGTGCCAGATCCCAATGATCACATATCCAGGGCTTGGAGAGGAAAAGGAGAGGAGAGTGGGTACGAAGTTAAGTTCAGGGAGGAGGCGAGGGCCTGGTCGATAAAGTTCCACGCGGCACCGGAATCCACTAGAGCTGTAGAGACAACACTTGAGGGACAGCCAGCCAGTGAAGTGGGAATCAAAAGGTTTGGCGGAAAACGATGATAATGGAATACTTATGCCTACTCTGTGAGACGGAAGGTCACGGGGTTGCCCCTCTTCTCTAGTGGACCCCGGGTTGTGACGTACCGGACACCACTGAAGCTGGTGCCCCTCCTAGCCACAATAGGGACAGAGCTCCAGCTGTCACCGGTGACGCCACTCTGCCACGGAGAGGTGTGGCCCCTACCTCCATGGGTTCAGGCTCTGTCTCAGGAGGGAGGTGAGTGGCGAAGTGGACACTGGTGCTCCCGAAGAAGGTTATCCAGAACGATGGCCATCCCAATGAGAGTGTCCAAGGATATGTTGTCATCCTGACATACCAACTCCATCTGGACCTCTTCGCACAGTCCACTGTGGAATAGTGTGGAGACCCAGCTCATTCCATCTGCTGGAGGCTGCCACAGTCTGAAAGGTGAGGGTGTACTATGAAGCGGTTTGAGCACCCTGCTGGAGTTGTAAAAGTCGCTCACCTCCCTCTCTGCCCTCTAGAGGACGGTTGATGACCGCCCTGAAGAGAGCCATGAACCTCTCATAAGAACCGAGTTCCTCCTCTCCTCTCTCCCAGACGGCCATAGCCCACTCCAACGCCCATCCGGTCAGCAGGGAAATGACCGTGGCAACCTTGGACCTCTCAGTGGTGGGGTCTCCTGTCTGATAGGCGAAATAGAAGGAGCACTGGCGTAGGAAGCCACAGCATTTCGATGGAGTGCCATCATACTTCTCTGGAAGGGACAGTCGGGCATGGACGGACAACTCGATAGGCTGGGGGATTGGCTCACTGTGACGACCCGTGGTAGGATGCCATCAATCAGAGGTATGGAGAACCTCGCTGGTGGTGTCGAGGCGGTGGAGAACGCGGAGGACCGCATTCGTGGTGGTACCCAGTAGAGCCAACTGGTCGTGGTCTTGGTGGAGTAGATGACCCTGTTACTCGACCATCTGGAAGATGTAAGTTTCTACTGTTTCCATAATTTATGAGGCAGTATTCTATAACGTATATGCAGGGAGTCAGGAAGCAGGTGCAGAAGGTGAGTATAATAATAATCATCATCATCATCATCATCATCGACAAGACAGGAACCGTGTACTGAACGTAACCAAAACCAATACTGCCTGATGATTGAGGCTACTGAGGGCTATATGAAGGGAGAGTAGTCAGGGTGGTGATGAAGTCCAGGTGTGCTTAACGATGGGGAGCAGGTGTGCGCAATGATGGCTGCCAGTTGTGCGCAATGTGTGTTGCCAGGACCGGTGGTTAGTAGAACGGCGACTTCGAGCGCTGGAGGGAGGGAGCAGGAGTAGGCGTGACAACTATGCTGACCGCTCCCATATGTATTCATTTGTAAATATATACTTTTTTTTTTTTTTGTAACAGTATTTTTATTGGAGTTTCACAATTTTCACCCATATTAAGAGATACAACAACAAAGACAAGGCCAAAAAAAACAGCACTCGCTTACACATATTCGTATGTATGCACGCACGTACACACACACCCACCATTTCCCTCTCCCCGCTCAGCGCTTCTCTCACCCCATCCCCCTCATTGCGTCTCTCAATACATACATTTTAAACAAACAGAAACAGAAAAAAATAACAATAAAGACATAATAAATAAATAAAATAAAAAGCTCAGTTTAAACCAAAAAGTTGAGTTCCCCACACGGACCGTACAGTGTAATTCTGGAATACATAGATCACCATTTTAAGAGAATCCTTGTAGCATAATAGCTGATACTTCAGGTTCTAGGTAATTTAGGTAAGGTTCCCATACTTTGTAGAACTGATCTGTCTTAGAATGCAATGTACATGTCAGATATTCCAGCGGCACCCATTCAAATAGTATCTTATGCCAATCTTTAATAGAGGGAACCTTATCACTAATCCACTGTAAAAGTATGTTTTTCCTCGCTGCGAAGGTGAGGATGTTGTAAAGCGTCCGCTTACCCACAGAAGTTACATGCCTACTAGGGAGACCTAATGGTAGAGAAACTGGGTCCAATTCCAGATCGACCCCTAGGATCTTTTCGATCTCTTGCAGAACACCAGACCAATATCTTTGTATTTTGGGACATGACCATAAACAATGTGTTAGGGTGCCTGTATCAGTTTTACATTTGAGACACTGAGGAGAGGAGGAAGAGGGGCTAAATGCATGTCTGCGATTTGGGGATATATGCAATCTGTGTATTATTCTTAATTGAATTGCTCTAGTACGATTACATATAGATATTGTTTTTGCATATTTCCAAATGTCCTCCCACATCTCTTCGTCAATGGTAACAGACAGTTCTTTCTCCCACACTTGTTTCACCCTCTGTGTGTCGACAGCGGAAAAGGACCTTAAAGCATCATAAAACAGACTTACAGACATTTTCCTTTGTGGGGAAAAAAAGCATTCTTTCAATGACAGACATATCAGGGTTACCAATTAAGGTGGTGCTCTTCAGAATATAGTGTCTTACTTGTAGGAAACGGAAAAAGTCCTGCTTTGGGAGTTGATATTTCTCGACCATCTGCTCAAATGACAATAAAATCTTATCCGCAAATAAGTCATTTAGTCTGCGTATGCCCTTATTAAGCCAAACGTTAAAGCCAGCATCCAGCAATCCTGGGACAAAATCTGGGTTGTTAAGAATTGGGGTAAGAGCAGAGGTTAGTTTGGACCTTCCCAGGAAACGTTGAACTGACCTCCATACTTTGAGTGTGTTAAGTGTAATGGGGTTGTTACAGCGATCTTTTACAGACTTGAAACTTGTGAAAAACAAAAGGTCCTGTAAAGGGTATTTTGAAAGAGAAGTCTCAATGTCTAACCAAATAGAGGAGTCATCGTTTGTGATCCAGTCTGAAATATAACATAGGTGGGCACACCACTGATAGAGCCTGATATTGGGCAGATCCAAGCCACCCATAGAATTTGGCAGCTGCAATATTGCCATCTTAAGTCTTGGCTTGCGTTTACTCCATATAAAGGAACTTAGCCATCCATTTACATCCTTTATTACCTTATTGGAGAGTAATACTGGGATCATTTGGATTGGGTAAAGTAGCCTAGGTAAAATGTTCATTTTCAAGAGGGATATTCTACCCAACCATGAAATCGGAAGCGAGTTCCAGCGCTCCAGATCCTGTCTTATTGTGTCAAACAAGGGAACAAAATTGGCTTTGTACATTTGTTGGAATTTAGGAGTTACAAATATACCCAGATACGTAAAACCTGAGGGAGACCATTTAAAAGGGAAGGGGGGAGAAGTGTTAGGTACAGAGTGAAGGTTACCAAGTGGCATAGCCTCTGATTTAGTTAGGTTAATCTTGTAGCCTGAGAATTCGCTGAATAACTCAATAATGTTAATCAGAGATGTGATTGAAGATTAGAAATAAATATCAGGACATCATCAGCATACAAGCTTATTTTATGGTGAACATCACCAATGAGCAGCCCCTGTATAGCAGGCGTTACCCTGATGGCCTCGGCCAGTGGTTCCATAACAAGTGCAAATAGGAGGGTGGACAGAAGACAGCCCTGTCTGGTACTTCTGTGTATAGAGAAGCTATTTGACCGTAGTCCATTAGTAAGGACAGCAGCCTGAGGATCATCATATAAAACTTTCACCCATTTTATAAAGTTGTCCCCCAGACCAAATTTATTTAGAGCAAAGAATAGGTAAGACCACTCCACACGATCAAATGCTTTCTCAGCATCTAGGGAGAGCACAAGACCATCCATAGCACTTTGTTGGTAGACTTCAATTACATTAAGGAGCCGTCTGACATTGTTACATGACCTACGTCCCTTAATGAAGCCAGTTTGGTCTCCTTTCACAATTAGTGGCAGTGAGTCCTCTAATCTTGTGGCTAGAATTTTAGAAAGCAATTTTCTATCCACATTCAGAAGGGAAATTGGTCTGTACGAGGAACAAGACTCCGGACATTTTCCCTTTTTGAGAATAAGTGATATGTTGGCTTCTCGCAGCGTTTGGGGGAGCTGGTCATTTGAAAATGAGTGGTTAAACATATCACGCAATGGCTCAAGGATCAGGCCATGGAACTCTTTATAGAACTCACTACAAAACCCGTCCGGTCCTGGGGCCTTACCATTTTGCAGATTCTTAATTGCGGACATTATCTCTTCCTCAGTAATAGGGGCATTAAGGAGAGACTTCTGTTCTTCGGAGATAGTAGGGAGCTCAATCTTAGAAAAGAAGTTCTCCATTAACTTGGGTGCGTCATTTGGCAGTTCTGAGGCATAAAGATTTGCATAAAATGTCTTAAATGAGTCGTTTATCAATTTATTTTCGTATAAATGATTGCCATCAGAATCAGTAATAGCCGCAATTGACTGTGAGTCAGCTCTCTTTTTAGCTAGGTACGCCAAGTACTTTCCTGGCTTATCGCCATGTTCATATAGCTTTTGCTTGACAAATCTCATTTTCTTTTCAGCGTCCTGTGTTAGGAGGGAGTCCAGCGTTGATCTAATGACTGATATTTCCTTTAATAGGGCAGGAGTGGGAGTTTTAATGTAGTCCTTCTCTTTAGTTCCCAATTCACCCTCTAGTGTTTTTTGCTTTTCACGCTTTTTCCGCCTCCTAGTGGCTGCGTATGACATAATCAGACCCCTGGCGTATGCCTTACAGGTTTCCCAAAGGAGTGAGGGGTTATCTGTTGATTGAGAGTTAATAGAGAAAAATGCTTTAAACTCTGTAATAAAATATGATGTGAATGTATGGTCTTTAAGAATGGTTGTATTCAACCTCCAATGTCTTGACTGATTGAATGCCCCGTTGAGTTTTATGTCCAGGATCACCTCCGCATGATCAGATATGACTATGCTTCCTATCCTAGCGGATAAAACAGACTGCAGCGACGTCCTGGGCATAAAAAAGTAATCTATTCTAGTCTGACATCCATGAGGTGCAGAGAAAAAAGTGAACTCTCTGTTGGAGGGATGAAAAGCTCTCCAAACATCAGCATACTCCAGATCATCACAAATGGCTGTAAGTGACTTAGCTTGAGGAGAGAGTGAGGCTATACCACTGGGAAGCTTATCAATAAGGGGGTTCAACAAACAATTAAAATCCCCTCCGACCACTGCAGTGTCTGAGTTTAATTCTGAAAAGTCTAGAAATACCTTAGTGAGGAAGTCAGGGGGGTGGGCAGGGGGGAAGTAAATACTCATTATGGAAATGCTCTGCCCTTGTAAAGTACCATTAATTATAACAAAGCGACCCAATTTATCTTTCACACACTTCAAGACCTTAAGTGGTAGGTTCTTTTTCACAAGAATTGCTACACCTCTACTTCTGGATGTAAATGATGAGAAAAACACTTGACCAAACCCCCCTTGTTGTAATTTCAGATGCTCCTTATCATTCAAATGGGTTTCTTGTAACAGGGCAATATCAATATTTTCTTTTTTCAAAAAGGATAGTATCTTCTTCCTTTTAATGGGGTTATGGCTCCCTCTAATGTTCCATGTACATACACGTAGTCTGTTACTTGCCATTGCGCTTTGACCATTCAATATCCAGACTGAATCCTACTGTAAAAATGGGGTGGTACCTTTTTCCATGTGTTGAACTCTCCTCTATCTCACTGAGCGTAAACTAACGATATGAACCCTGAACTCGAACTATACAAAACCCAAAAATTAAACATGTAAAAATCCAAAAGGGGGTTTTCCCACTAGCTAACATGCAGGGGATTTCAACTTTCCAATGTAGACTCTTAAGTCCGCATTGCCACTCAATAGCCTCATCCTTTATATATGTGGAAATTAAAATCAATAGAAGATTGAGGCTCTTCCACCTAAAACCAAGCCTGGGCACCAATATAGGTTCACACATATCTCAGTCTGAGCTACGGCGGCAGTTACTTTAGCAAGAAAAATAATACCGATACGAATATTACTGAACAGGAGCACATGAGAACTTACATCACTGTTTCATGATCAGATTCAAAATAAAATAAGACGTTATCCAATGCTGCGGAGGTGCAGCTTAAGGTTATTTACCCGAGAGAGTCAATAAACGCAGCAGCCTCTTCAGATGTGTAGAGTTTTTTAGGCGATCCGTTGACCATAATCTTCAATGTGGCCGGGTACAGCAGTGCGTAGTCGATCTTCATTCTCTTGAGTCGAACCTTCACCTCATCAAACGCTTTGCGCCTTCGTACAACCGCTGTGGAATAATCATTGAAGAATGAGACCTTTGGACCTTTACGTTGACTACCGTCAGAACCGATGTTTCTAGCCGCATCCATGACACGCTGCTTGTCGGTAAAGTTGTGGAACTTTATAACCACTGGTCGTGGGCGCTGATTGGGACCGGGTATCGGTGCTTGAGAGCGATGTGCTCTGTCTAGCTTCACACGACCAGCCTTAGTGTCCATTTGTAGGTAGCCAGGGATCCATTCCTCAAAAAAATTTACTGAACGTGTCCCTTCAGAATTTTCCGGGAGTCCCACCACACGGATATTGCATCTGCGTCCTCAATTATCCAAGTCGTCAATGTGCTCCGCCATTTCGCGCACCTGCTTCTCAAGTGCTTTTATCTTAGTGTCCATGGATGTAGTTGAAGTTTCCACAGTAGCAATTCTTCCTTCCGCCTCATCAACACGTTTGACAACCCTCTGTAGTTCAGCTGAATGGCCTGCTATTGCTTCCAGGACCGTTCTTATCTTAACATCGATCACTTTAGTAATGTTATCTGTCATCCTTTGAATCACCAGGTCCATTGTGCCTGGATCCGCAATGTTGTTAGATTCGCTAACGTTAGTTAGCTCCTCCTGCACCTCTACAGGGATGGCGGTTTTGGTCGACTTCTTAGTAGCTCTGTTGGGCATGTTGTCGGAGATTTTTGAGAAATAGTCGCCAAGACTCATTGTAGGGTAACTTATTTAGCCAATTCTACCACTTTTTCAAGCTAGGAGATTAATGTAAGAATATAAATTTACGAATACCGCGTGAGCTCGCTGAAACACCGTGTTCTCTCTACGGCGCCATTTTGTTCCCCGTAAATATATACTGTTAATAGTTCACTAAAGTTTATTGCAACGTACCGGCTGCCTACTTGTCTTCTTTCTTTGGATTGCCTGCCATTTAGGGGCCTACCTTCCCACTGCCTTCTTCTCACCTGGAATAATACTGTGAAATTGTGAAAATTAGGATAATTCCCTTCTAGTGTCAGAGCTGTTTGAGGAGACAGCCTGAAATTTCAGCCTGTTTTGATGGGATGGAGTTTTGGCCTTTATGGTGGCAAAATTACAAACTTTGTTATACACATGTGCTGTATAAGCCGTAAACCTGTACATTTCCACTATCTGTTTCTCTCGTGTAAGAAGAAGCCATTATTTTTCCTCTCTCGTTTCTGAGTAACTTCGTCAAGTGGCCAAAGACAAAGAGCCTCTGAGAGTGACCACAGTTTTTGGTCCATCATGTTCTTTTCGTATCTTTCAAGGGCACAGCTGTATTTTCCTATAAAGGCTGAGACCCAGCTCTTATTTGTTGGGCTCTTAACGCTGCACTGTTGAGTGGATTGTTAACCAGCTCCAGATTTGCAAATCTTATAATAAAAAGTTGTTTTGAAGAATCTGCAGTCTCTCTTCCTTTTGATTAGAATTTCCACGACACCTTCCATGGTGACATCACCATGTGGTAAATTATATACCAATACAAAAGAGAGCTCCAAACCTCTGCCAATAAAAGCTAATTTCTCAGATCACCCCCAGACAGTCCTAGCAAAATTCTTGCTTGAGAGATTGCCCTTTGCTAAGAAGCTATTTTTGTTACTATTTGACCATTTTAATTGAAAACAATCACTGTTAAGTCCATAACTGTTACCCAGAAATGATTTGATATTGAGATAAAAAACGGCGTTGGACCTATAATATGTTCCTATGGATATTCTGTCTCAAATTCTGCCCTATATAAGAACCAAAAATCTCAAATTTGGACTCATCAGACCAAAGGACAGATTTCCACCGGTCTAATGTCCATTGTTTGTGTTTCTTGGCCCAAGCAAGTCTCTTCTTCTAATTGGTGTGCTTTAGTAGTGGTTTCTTTGCAGCAATTTGACCATGAAGGCCTGACTCATGCAGTCTCCTCTGAACAGTTGATGTTGAGATGTGTATGTTACTTGAACTCTGTGAAGCATTTATTTGGGTTGCAATTTCTGAGGCTGGTAACTCTAATGAACATATCCTCTGCAGCAGAGGTAACTCTGGGTCTTCCTTTCCTGTGGCGGTCCCCATTAGAACCCGTTTCATCATAGCGCTTGATGGTTTTGCGACTGCACTTGAAGACACTTTCAAAGTTCTTGAAATTTTCCATATTGAATGACCTTCATGTCTTTAAATTAATGATAGACTGTTGTTTCTCTTTGCTTATTTGAGCTGTTCTTGCCATAATATGGACTTGGTCTTTTACCAAATAGGGCTATCTTCTGTATACCACCCCTACCTTATCACAACACAACTGATTGGCTCAAACACATTAAGAAGGAAAGAAATTCCACACACAAATGAACTTTTAACAAGGCACACCTGTTAATTGAAATGCATTCCAGGAGACTACCTCATAAAGCTGGTTGAGAGAATGCCAAGAGTGTGCAAATCTGTCATCAAGGCAAAGGGTGGCTACTTTGAAGAATCTCAAATATAAAATATATTTTGATTTGTTTAACACTTTTTTGGTTACTACATGATTCCATTTGTGTTATTTCATAGTTTTGATGTCTTCACTATTATTCTACAATGTAGAAAATAGTAATAATAAAGTAAAACCCTTGAATGAGTAGGTGTGGCCAAACTCTTGACTGGTTCTGTATATATGGAGTTAGTGCCAGAAATAAGTAGTCAAATACATGTACAATTTAATTACAAATGTTCCCTGATCTGTCTTTATATCGCTCAGATATACTGTAATGTAGGACAGACACATTTTTGAGGGGGAGTATCTGTTGTTCCATGTAGTGAATCTGTTATATTTTTTTGTATTTATTTTAAAATGTTTTAGGGAATCTGTTTTTCCATGAATGAGCTAATAGTAAGGTCAAAAATAAAGTTTCATCGACTATTTTTTTAATATATTTTTTTATACTTCAATGGTTGTTCAAATTCTAAATCAAATAGCAAAATGATCCTTGGTATGACCTTCTTGAAACAATTCCATATAGCTTAGTAGAAATTTGACGAAATGACTTGTTGGAAAGGTGGATTCCAATGACAGTGCCACGTTGAAAGTCACTGAGCTCTTCAGTACGAGCCATTCTACTGCCAATATTTGTCCATGGAGATTGCATGGCTGTGTGCTCGATTTTATACACCTGTCAGCAATGGGTGTGGCTGAAATAACCAAATCCACTCATTTGAAGGGGTGTCCACATACTTTTGTATATATAGTGTACGTCTCAAACTTTGTTCTCACAGATGGATTATGTTGCGAAACAGATGCAAGGATTGGAAGGGGACCTTCTACAATGCTCACAGGGTAGCCACAAAACAGCCACATCCTCAGTGACACTGCAGCAGATGACAACTTTCAATATGTCATTGTGCACTGAACTTGATCACACAGTCTGTAACAGAGATTAATGAATTAATTTGGCTTTAGAACTAATCGAACGATGATGCCATGTGGCATGGTTAGCAGAATCTATCAGAACCAATAAGGTAAGAATACTATCTGAATAGTATTTTTCTGAATAACATGAATAACATTGAAGTACAATATCTTTATTCTATTGTTAGCGTTGTCTACCATTGTTAGATTTCTTTGTGTGGGGTTTGGTGTTTTTGTTGCTTACATTTCTGGACTTAAACTTTGCTTGACATGAAAGTGATAGTCTTGAATTACATTTTTTCCTTCTTCTTGACTCCAACACAATACTATATATTTGTTTCATACACTTCCAGTAATGGTTATTTTACTTCAAGTAATGAACAACACAAGGACATTTGTGATTTATTGTTTTTCAGTCTTTCAGGTGCCATTGATGATCTCAGTTAATGAGCAGAACAGACTACTGTCTATTGTTGCCCTCATGGCTGTAAAACAGCAGCTAATCAGCTCACTGGTGTTGTGTTACCTGATTCAATATGGTAAGTTTAACTTTTTCTCATCTATTATATGTGCTATATATTATATTGATTTTCAAGTTATGCATTTTCTCAAACACATATGTAGATAGTTATCTCCTATGAGAAGTAATTGGTTAGATTAGCAGGAAATGTTTTACCACATCAGGGTAGCAGCAGAACCTTATATAGACTATGAGTCTGGGTACCATGGCACTGGCATCACACTGACCACATCATCCTTTTTTCCTGCATTCACAGTTGCATGTTCCTGCAATGTCACCTGCACCACAGACTACAATACATCCCTGAACTGTTCCTGCTCAGGCACAGTGCCCTCATCTCCCATTCTCCTCGAGGCAGAGTGCAGGTACACACTGTTCTCTTTCACTGGTGTGTGTTTCTGGCCTTGCGCAGATAGATTTAAGAGATCACATGTATACATATTTATGTACTGTAAAGTTTAAACATATAACTTTAAGAAAAACATCTGAAGGTTACATAAACCTTTTCATATTTGCTTTGATTTTTATTTACAAAAGCTGTATTTGAATATTATAAATCACTCTTCTCTCTTTTCAGAGATTTTGAAGACCAAGTGAATGACAGCTGTGAAATAACACCCTCACAACGCTGGTGTATAATACAACCAGAAGGTTTTTTCATGTTAATATCCACTGACACTACTTGCACTGCAAGAGTAAAGCACACAGGAAAAGAAGACACAATGAAAACGGATGACTCAACTGACTGGAAATTGTATAAATTAGGTAAGTGGAGTAGACCTATGTCTTAGGATGGTTTGTACTTTCCCCTGAACATTGCCTTTGATTCAGTGACAAGATATGGCATGAATAAGAAGTGTCTATCATTAGCAGTAAGGTCTTCTTATCAGCCAATCTGCTGTGACAAATTCTTATCAGCAGTTTTGAACTTTGCACAGCTTTGAAATGACAGTGTTGAACAGTCTTTACAATGAGGATTATTGTGTGATGTGGACTGAGTGTCCTGGGTTCTTATGTATTCCCCGCATTTGAAAGCTAATATGGTACAAATGATTGAGCTTTGTGCACTTGAATCCATGCCTTTTTCATATAATGGTTCCAACCCAAGCTTCTCTGCCTTTTCTTCCATAGTGAAGCCGCAGCATCCAGTCAATGTACAAGTGACAGAGAACATTGATAGCTACAACGTCACTTGGCAGATGGATGAAAACATTTACCTATGCTTCATGTACAGGGTGCGGATTACAACAAATAATAACTATTTAAAGGTAAAACAAATATATTTACTATGTTACATGTTTCCAATCAAATATTACAGTACGTGAAATACCAGGTCCCCCAAACTGTTTAATATAAGTTTTTCTTTTGACCTACAGGATCCAGTCTATTACCCTGTAAGAGAGGACCAGAGGTACCTAGTGCTAAACAGCCTTCAACTGCAACCAGGAACTGAGTATGTGGCAAATGTCCAGGCCTCAGTGAACCCTGTGAGTAACTACCAAGGTCCCTGGAGTGAATGGAGCTCCACTGTAGAATGGAAGACTACAGGTACATCAATGCAGCAAGTTTAGATTTAACTGATCTGCGTTACATGCTTTTCCTGGATATATTGGATTGGGACTTAATTTTTCATGTTAAAGTAATGTATGAAATGGAGTAAAAATGTTCTCTCTTTCTATACACTATGTGTATTTTTACAGAAGGGGATGCTAAGTTATGGTGTCAGTGGCCCATTTTACTGACCATTCTCCCCTGTTTGATCCTGTGCTACCTCTTTAAAATGTGAGTATTCCTTATTTATGATCATTCAGGTAACAGTAACTGTTAATGTTTGCTAAGCATTTTTGATCAGACACCAACTTGTATCCTCAATTTCTTCAGGTCTGCCAATAAATGAAATGTTCTAGCCTGGTCACCATCATATGTGCTACATCCAACTTCTCTGACTTTCGTCAGATGCCTTGAACAAACACAACAGTTGGCTAAAGCACAAATTGATCTGCGACCAGGCTAGAAATGTTCAGCCTCTTGGTGTTTTTTACAGAAAGCGTGAATACACTATACACTTTCCTGGCATAACCTCCCACATACACAGAAACCACAGCTGATGCTCTTTACTTGCAAATACACAATGTAGATATAGGGGTGAGAAGGCACAGGAAGTCAGAGCTGCTTCTACATTATTATTATACCAAACCTAACCAATGATAGCACGGTGGTTAGGTTTGCTTCTACATTATTATTATACCACTTACCCTATAAAACATTATAACACCTGCATAGGGAAATTCCATCCTCCCAGAAATGAAAAGTGAGAGTATTTGTGAAGACCTGAATAGTTCTGCTTATGTCACTTTCACATAGATTACATTCACCTATCATTTCCTTTGTGAAAACAACCTGTTTGTCACTTTGCCTCTACATCTTTTCCCTGCAGATTGTGGCTGAAGAGGCTACACTTGATGAAATATTCCCCAAGCCCAGAGGACTTTTTCAAGCCTCTCTACCACACATATGGAGGGGATTTTAAGGTAAAAATACAGGCAAAACAAAAAATAACTAATTGTGTCTGTGGGACTTGTTCTAAACCCCTCCAGATGGTGTTACCTATAGGGGGAACTTCAGCATGGCCAACAATGAGATTTTCCCATAATCAAATCCCACAATGACTACACATATGAGGGGGGCATTATAATGACTCAGTCTGCAGGGGCTTCAAGGGCTTGTTTTCAACTCATATGTGGGTAGATGCTCAGTAGACATTGAGCTTATGTACTACATCAGAGCAGTTCACCCCCCATCCCCCAATGGAAAATACCACAGGTAGAAATCTAAACTAAGATGTTTGCTAGGGTTATATTTAAATATTTTCCCATTAGAGGAGTATTTTATAAATATTCCAGAAAGGTAACCTCTTATCTTTTCAGATTTGCCTTTTTTATGTATTATTTACAAAACAATTGACACTCTTATGAAGGTCATATCCACTATGCTTAGTGAATAGTAAAAACATGTCATTTTTAAATGTAAAATATATTGCCTTTTAATTCGGCATGAATACAACCAGTCATGATGTTTTCATCTGATTAACCAGGTTTGTATCCAACGTTTTTACGAGTAAAGTACGTCAGATAAAAATGTAATGACAGGACTGATGGAAACGGTAAACTTTCCAAATGTCGACGAAACAAAATATGATAGACAAGGTGAGATATGTTTGTGTAGGGAAAATAAATTATGCGAGAAATGTCATTGGAAACGCTTTTATGTGCAAATATTGATATAATAGCCATCATTTCAAAGTAAACTTGGAGTCACACGATGACATGTTGTGCGTTCCTCCTACTATGACTTGATGGGAAAGCATGCAGTTTAGTTTATTAAACTACAGATTAAATATACTGCTCAAAAAAATAAAGGGAACACTTAAACAACACAATGTAACTCCAAGTCAATCACACCTCTGTGAAATCAAACTGTCCACTTAGGAAGCAACACTGATTGACAATACATTTCACATGCTGTTGTGCAAATGGAATAGACAACAGGTGGAAATTATAGGCAATAAGCAAGACACCCCCAATAAAGGAGTGGTTCTGCAGGTGGAGACCACAGACCACTTCTCAGTTCCTATGCTTCCTGGCTGATGTTTTGGTCACTTTTGAATGCTGGCGGTGCTTTCACTCTAGTGGTAACATGAGACGGAGTCTACAACCCACACAAGTGGCTCAGGTAGTGCAGCTCATCCAGGATGGCACATCAATGCGAGCTGTGGCAAGAAGGTTTGCTGTGTCTGTCAGCGTAGTGTCCAGAGCATGGAGGCGCTACCAGGAGACAGGCCAGTACATCAGGAGACGTGGAGGAGGCCGTAGGAGGGCAACAACCCAGCAGCAGGACCACTACCTCCGCCTTTGTGCAAGGAGGAGCAGGAGGAGCACTGCCAGAGCCCTGCAAAATGACCTCCAGCAGGCCACAAATGTGCATGTGTCTGCTCAAACGGTCAGAAACAGACTCCATGAGGGTGGTATGAGGGCCCGACGTCCACAGGTGGGGGTTGTGCTTACAGCCCAGCACCGTGCAGGACGTTTGGCATTTGCCAGAGAACACCAAGATTGGCAAATTCGCCACTGGCACCCTGTGCTCTTCACAGATGAAAGCAGGTTCACACTGAGCACATGTGACAGACGTGACAGAGTCTGGAGACGCCGTGGAGAACGTTCTGCTGCCTGCAACATCCTCCAGCATAACCGGTTTGGCGGTGGGTCAGTCATGGTGTGGGGTGGCATTTCTTTGGGGGGCCGCACAGCCCTACATGTGCTCGCTAGAGGTAGCCTGACTGCCATTAGGTACCGAGATGAGATCCTCAGACCCCTTGTGAGACCATATGCTGGTGCGGTTGGCCCTGGGTTCCTCCTAATGCAAAACAATGCTAGACCTCATGTGGCTGGAGTGTGTCAGCAGTTCCTGCAAGAGGAAGGCATTGATGCTATGGACTGGCCCGCCCGTTCCCCAAACCTGAATCCAATTGAGCACATCTGGGACATCATGTCTCGCTCCATCCACCAACGCCACGTTGCACCACAGACTGTCCAGGAGTTGGCGGATGCTTTAGTCCAGGTCTGAGAGGAGATCCCTCAGGAGACCATCCGCCACCTCATCAGGAGCATGCCCAGGCGTTGTAGGGAGGTCATACAGGCACGTGGAGGCCACACACACTACTGAGCCTCATTTTGACTTGTTTTAAGGACATTACATCAAAGTTGGATCAGCCTGTAGTGTGGTTTTCCACTTTAATTTTGAGTGTGACTCCAAATCCAGACCTCTATTGGGTTGATAAATTGGATTTCCATTGATTATTTTTGTGTGATTTTGTTGTCAGCACATTCAACTATGTAAAGAAAAAAGTATTTAATAAGATTATTTATTTCATTCAGATCTAGGATGTGTTGTTTGTGTTCCCTTTATTTTTTTGAGCAGTGTATATTATGATTAACTTCACAGGGTGGTGAAAGTGCAATTGTTTAATAATCTCGCTCTTTTGTCCATATAATCTCATCATGTAGGGGATTTTAAGGTAAAAATACAGGCAAAACAAAAAATAACTAATTGTGTCTGTGGGACTTGTTCTAAACCCCTCCAGATGGTGTTACCATAATCTCATCGTGCCAGCAGCATACCACCCTGCATCCAACTGCTGGCTTGCTTCTGATGCTAAGCAGGGTTGGTCCTGGTCAGTCCCTGGATGGGGGACCAGATGCTGCTGGAAGTGGTATTGGAGGGCCAGTAGGAGGCACTCTTTCCTCTGGTCTAAAAAATATCCCAATGCCCCAGGGCAGTGATTGGGGACACTGCCCTGTGTAGGGTGCTGTCTTTCGGATGGGACGTTAAACGGGTGTCCTGACTCTCTGAGGTCATTAAAGATCCCATTGCACTTATTGTAAGAGTAGGGGTGTTAACCCCGGTGTCCTGGCTAAATTCCCAATCTGGCACTCATACCATCACGGCTGTCTAATCATCCCCAGCTTACAATTGGCTCATTCATCCCCCTCCTCTCCCCTGAAACTATTCCCCAGGTTGTTGCTGTAAATGAGAATGTGTTCTCAGTCAACTTATCTGGTAAAATAACGGTAAAATAAAATAAAAATAAAAATGTAGGGTATACGTGCGCTCTAGTCAACAGCGCGCTGGCTAGAGCAGTGAGTAGATCCCAACTGTGGGGATACTCAGTCCGGCTTTCAATTTACTCTTGAAAGCTGTAATAGTAGAATGCACAAGGAATCATTTCGAAATGGGTAGTGCATCATCAGCTTCCCTCTTGTCATGTCAGTCATTGCATACCTTAGGGAGCTATTTTGTAACTTGTTATAAATGTCCATATCAACTAGCCCATGTCAGCTAACGTTTTTTTGCTAGGTGTTTTAGCCCATGTATTTTGTAGTAATGTTCTAGTCACTCGAATATCACATGCATACACATTAGACATGGCAAAATGTATAGAATTGCAAGAAAATGAGCTTTAAAACAGCTAAATGCTCTCTTCAACCCATGACAAAATGTGTAGAATTTCAGGAAATAATGACTGGTGTGAACAGTTTGTGTCATGAACAGGGCTTCTGCACAAAGTAATAGACGTGGGGGGCGCGGGATGTTCCCCAATGTTGGATGAGTGATTTACATGAGCAATAATAATGGTTAAGTGCATTGCTCAAGGGTACATCGACCGATTTTTCAAGTAGTAGATTTGGGGGATTTGAACCAGTGACTTTTCAGTTACTAGCCCAACGCTCTTAACCGCTCGGCTACCTGACACAAATTATCACGCAAATTATTTTGTGAGAACCATGAGTTAAAAGTGTGATGGAAACTTTTTTACTTATTTTTATGTGCACTACACCATCACGTACATCCTTTTATATGCAACAAGTCAATTTGATGGAAAAACATCTCTGGTGTGAAAATGCACATATTTGTTTTATGCGGATTCTTTGATTCCATGAAGATCTGTAACCAATTTCTTCAAAAAAGTAGGCTACTTGCGCACGTTTGTCCACAAAAATAATCCCAACATCCAAACAGTGCAATGTGCACCCACTATTTGAAAATGGAAAGAGACATCTGTTAGGCTGCAAAACACCAAAAAGTGCAATGACATTCAGGGATTGTCATAAAAGGTCTACTCTAGTAGCCTGATAGGTCTTGCTGCCCACGCGTGTTTCAGTCTCGGCCAGTCATCTCTGCCTTGGCAAAATGTCATTGTTCACATCGAACCACACAGCATTTTGGAGCATATACCACACAAGTAAATTCGCTCATTTCAATTGCGACTGACAGGTGGCAACGATAAATTGTGGTGTAATAGCCTACAGTTTTCTTGCCGTCTTCATTTAAATTATTGTGATGGGCTCATGTTTTACTGGTATGGCATAATGCCACTATTTATTTTGCTGGTAATCTGTACCGGACCATGCCAGTTTACTTTCACCCCTGACTATAAACTCAGCAAAAAAAGAAATGTCCTCTCACTGTCAACTGCAGTAAACTTAACGTGTAAATATTTGTATGAACATAAGATTCAACAACTGAGATAAACTGAACAAGTTCCACAGACATGTGACTAACAGAAATTGAATAATGTGTCCCTGAACAAAGGGGGGGGGTCAAAATCAAAAGTGACAGTCAGTATCTGGTGTGGCCACCAGCTGCATTAAGTACTGCAGTGCATCTCCTCCTCATGGACTGCACCAGATTTGCCAGTTCTTGCTGTGAGCTGTTACCCCACTCTTCCACTAAGACACCTGCAAGTTCCCGGACATTTCTGGGGGGTATGGCCCTAGCCCTCACCCTCCAATCCAACAGGTCCCAGACGTGCTCAATGGGATTGAGATCCGAGCTCTTTCTGGCCATGGCAGAACACTAACATTCCTGTCTTGCCGGAAATCACGCACAGAACGAGCAGTATGGCTGATGGCATTGTCATGCTGGAGGGTCATGCCAGGATGAGCCTGCGGAAAGGGTACCACGTGAGGGAGGAGGATGTCTTCGCTGTAACGCACAGCGTTGAGATTGCCTGCAATGACAAAAAGCTCAGTCCGATGATGCTGTGACACACCGCCCCAGACCATGACAGACCCTCCACCTCCAAATCGATCCCGCTCCAGAGTACAGGCCTCGGCGTAACGCTCATTCCTTTGACGATAAATGCGAATCTGACCATCACCACTGATGAGACAAAACCGCGACTTGTCAGTGAAAAGCACTTTTTGCCAGTCCTGTCTGGTCCAGCGATGGTGGATTTGTGCTCATAGGTGACGTTGTTGCCGGTGATGTTTGGTGAGGACCTGCCTTACAAAAGGCCTACAAGCCCTCAGTCCAGCCTCTCAGCCTATTGCGGACAGTCTGAGCACTGATGGAGGGATTGGGCGTTCCTGGTGTAACTCGGGCAGTTGTTGTTGCCATCCTGTACCTGTCCCGCAGGTGTAATGTTCGGATGTACCGTTCCTGTGCAGGTGTTATTACACGTGGTCTGCCACTGCGAGGACGATCAGCTGTCCATCCTGTAGCGCTGTTTTAGGCGTCTCACAGTACGGACATTGTAATTTATTGTCCTGGCCACATCTGCAGTCCTCATGCCTCCTTGCAGCATGCCTAAGGCACATTCACGCAGATGAGCAGGGACCCTGGACATCTTTCTTTAGGTGTTTTACAGAGTCAGTAGAAAGGCCTCTTTAGTGTCCTAAGTTTTCATAACTGTGACCTTAATTGCCTACCGTCTGTAAGCTGTTAGTGTCTTAACGACCGTTCCACAGGTGCATGTTCATTAATTGTTTATGGTTCATTGAACAAGCATGGGAAACAGTGCTTAAACCCTTTACCATGAAGATCTGCGAAGTTATTTGGATTTTTACAAATTATCTTTGAAAGACAACGTCCCTTTTTCAGGACCCTTCTTTTTTTGCTGAGTTTATATTTGTGAACATGGGAACGAGTGCTACAATCCCACCTGGAAAACGCCCTCCATTTACTTTTTATGGTAACAAAAATACCATAATTTGCTGTATGATTTGGAAATGTTGGAACTGGGCCATGTCCGTTTCTACAAGAAAGCTAAATAGCACATTTGATCACATTTCTGTAGAGGTGTGGGCAGAATGTTTTAACTTCCCAGACATGACACTATGCAAATCGTATGCCATTAGTAACCCTTAGTGCAATCCATATTGCTTTTTTATTATTATTGTATTGTGAAAAGTACAGTGCCTTCAGAAAATATTCACAGGCCTAGACTTTTTCCACATTTTGTTGTGTTAGTCAGAATTTAAAATAGATTCAATTGAGAGATTTTTCTTCACTGGCCTACACACAATAACCCATAATATCAAAGTGGAATTATGTTTTTCGATTTTCTTTTCATAAAATAAGCTAAAATGTCTTTAGTCAATAAGTATTCAACCTACTTGTTATGGCAAGCCTAAATAACTTCAGGAGTAACGATGTGTTAACAAGTCACATAAGTTGCATGGACTCAAGTGTTTAATGATGATGATTTTCGATTGTCTCTGTACCCCACACATATAATTATCTGTAAGGTCCCTCAGTCGAGCAGTGAATTTCAAACACAGATACAACCACAAAGACCAGGGAGGTTTTCAAATGCCTCGCAAAGGGCACATATTGGTATAAAAAAAGCAGACATTATATATCCATCTGAGCATGGTGAAGTTATTAATTACACTTTGGATGGTGTATCAATACACCCAGTCACTACAAAGATACAGGTATCCTTTCTAACTCAGTTGCAGGAGAGGAAGGATACAGCTCAGGGATTTCACCATGAGGCCAATGGTGACTTTAAAACAGTTACAGAGTTTAAAGGCTGTGACAGGACAAAACTGAGGATGGATCAACAACATTGTATACTCCACAATACTACCCTAATTGACAAAGTGAAAAGAAAGCCTGTACAGAATAACAATATTCCAAAACATGCATCCTGTTTGCAACAAGGTACTAAAGTAATACTGCAAAAAATGTGGCAAAGCAATTCACTTTTTGTCCTTATTACAAAAGTGTTATGTTTGGGGCAAATCCAATACAACACATTACTGAGTACCACTCTCCAAATGTTCAAGCATCATGGTGGCTGCATCATGTTATGGGTATGCTTGTAATCGTTAAGGACGGGGGAGTTTTTCAGGATAAAAATAAACGGAATGGAGCTAAGCACAGGCAAAATCTTAGAGGAAAACCTGGTTCAGCCTGCTTTCCACCAGACACTGGTAGATGAATTCACTGTTCAGCAGGACAATAACCTACATTTTACATTTTTACCTTTTAGCAGACGCTCTTATCCAGAAATGCATACATTTCATTTTTTTTGTACTGGCACCCCGTGGGAATCGAACCCACAACCTGGCGTTGCACACACCATGCTGGCGTTGCAAACACCATGCTCTACCAACTGAGCCACAGGGAAGGCCTAAAACACAAGGCTAAATCTACACTGGAGTTGCCTACCAAGAAGGCAATGAATGTTCCTGAGTGGCCAAGTAATAATTGTGACTTAAATCTACATGAAAATCTATGGCAAGACCTGAAAATGGTTGTCTAGCAATGACCAATATCCAATTTGACAGAGCTTAAAGAATTTTGAAAATAATAATGGGAAGATGTTGCACAATCCAGGTGAGGAAAGATCTTAGAGACTTACCCAGAAAGACTCACAGCTACAATCACACAGTTGATCATGTATGCACAGTTGATAAATGAGGCCCCTGATGGTAGAAGCACCTTTGGTGGCGATTACAGTATTGACTCAGGAGTGTAAATTAGATATATGTATTTAATTTACATTTTTTATCAAAAATGTATGAAAATGTGTTTTCACTTTGTCATTATGAGGCATTATGTGTAGATGGGTGAGTAAAACATTTATTTAATCCATTTTGAATTCAGGCTGTAACAACAACATGTAGAATAAATCAAGGGCTATGAATACTTTCTGAAGGCACTGTATGTGAAAAAGTATGTTTTATTGGAAACATACAGTGCTATGCCTATAATAAAATTAACAGACATTAACCCCTATTGCTCAGCCCCGATATCTATCTACCTCAACCCACTAACCCTACACCCAATTACCCACACACCCCGACCCTGTTACCCCAGTGCCCTTACCCTAAGACCCACATGCCAATACCCTAATATTGATACAATTAAGTCCTGATGCACCTGTATCCTAGCCCTATAAGCCCTATTTCTTACCCCTAGACCACAGTTCCTTTGCCAAAATACTTCATCCCTGTTACTTGCTTATCTCAGCCCTGTTCACCACCTTGCCTAGGCCTGTATTCCCCAAGTATTCCGCTAATAATTTCATAGATCAACTCATAATACAGTGGTATAACATGTGCCCAAACCCCATTCACTTTTATTCCTACCACAAACTTGCTGCCAGAAAGGATTTGAATAGGCAAATAAACATCCATCCAGACCCATTAGCTGTATGAGCCTTGTGTATCCCTACACCCCATTACTCATAAAACTAAGTAAATCCATGGGCACACTCATATAAAACAGGTCTCCCCCAGTGCCCAAGCCTCAACGTTCATACAAACCAGGTCTACTGTTTTTGTTTTTAGTTTTTTGACCACTTTTCATTTTGTTGTTGTCTTTTTTTTCCCCATTGGGGTGGAGCTACAGGTACAATATTCAAAGTCATAATTTAATATTCTGTTCATATCATATTTCACACATATTTTTGTGTTGTACCTGTGGACTGCCACTCCGGAAAAAAAACAAAAAACATCATTTGTATCATATTACAGTTTAAGTAATAATAAATTCAGCATGTACAGGAAAAGAAAACAAAAAATAAGTGGGCCTCCAAACCCCCCCCCCCATCCTCCCATCCCCCCGACCCCACCCAGCTAACATGTCTCCATCCCACCTCCAAATACGATTATGATTCAAGCCCATATAATAAAAGTCAAAGAAACATAGCAGCATGTAGACTATCTCCTTGCCGACGGCAAATGCATCTGTTTTAACATTAGACTATGTTTTTATGTTTTTATTGTGGCGCACGCAAGAGTCTTTTTTGTGTGCATACGCACCTTTGAAAAATGAGGCCCCTGCTGGTTTCTCAACTACAGTTACAGCAATATCCAGTAGGGGGAAGTGATGTCCATGGGAAAATTAAAGCCTTGCATAAAAATTAAATATTTTGAGATAGGCCAACATTGAAAGAATATGTGTAGAGAGAGACAGATTCTATGTCTGATGTCAGTGAACAACCCATGGTGTCAAAACAAGTGCCTATTCAGAATGCCATTATCAATTTGTACTGGGCTGGGCTTGGTGGGGCACAATGTGGACTTGTTCTGACATCAGTCCGAAAGATCCCTTTTCATATCATCCAGAGTATAACTATTGCGCGCACACACACACAAAACAAATAGATGATAAATCATTTATGGGTAGATGTAAATAATCTTTTCACATAAAATTGTGAAAATGCAAGCATTTGAAAAGAGCGCTGAAATATTTTACTTCCTCTGTGGCTGCAGAGAGTCTGGCAAAACACCAGTAGCTAAATCACAATCTTGCAAGCTGTCCTTTGAAATTATCTTTAGAAAAATCTCAGAAAAAGACTCCAAGATGTGTCCATGACCAGGGTCGTAACTAGGTTTGAGTTAAAGTGGGGTCAGATACATTTTTTTGAAGTTGAAGCTTATTTACTGCATTTCTGTACAATTAAAAAACTTTCAAATGCTATTCGGAGAACAGCAAAAATATGCAAAAATGGCCTCAGCCATTATCACCTTGGCTGCTGTAGGTTCATTCAACTCAATCGATCTACAAACAGATAGCCTATTAGCAATACAGTTGTAATGTTATACCCCTGAAAGGTGGAAAATATGACAAATTATTCTCACTGACACATAGCATCAGCGATTGTTCAGTCATTTGTAATGATACAATCATTAAATCATCAACTCTTTACATACTTTAGATATCGCTTTCCTCAAATTACATACACTGAGTTTATAAAACATTAGGAACACCTTCCTAATATTGAGTTGCACCCCCTTTTGCCCCCAGAACAGCCTCAATTTGTCAGGACTACAAGGTGTCAAATGCGATCCAATGCTACACAGACTTGTGTCATATTGGCTGGATGTCCGTTGAGTGGTGGACCATTCTTGATACACACGGGAAACTGTTGACCGTGAAAAACCCAGCAACGTTGCAGTTCTTGACATACTCAAACCAGTGCGCATGGCACCTACTACCATACCCCGTTCAAAGGCACTTAAATAATTTGTCTTGCCCATTCACCCTCTGAATGGCACATATACACAATCCAAGTCTCAATTGTCACGAGGCTTCTTTCACCTACACTGATTGAAGTGGATTCCACAGGTGACATCAATAAGGGATCATAGCTTTCACCTGGTCAGTCTGTCATGGAAAGAGCAGGTGTTCCAAATGTTTTGTACACTCAGTGGATAGTGTTCACCTTTGTATTCCTAGGCATTACGAATCAAGCTCCGCACAAACAGACATCCAACTGGAGCACACAGACAGTGGTGTAAAGTACTGAAGTACAAATACTTTAAAGTACTACTTAAGTAATCATTTATCTGTACTTTACTATTTATATTTTTGACAACTTTTACTTTTACTCCACTACATTCCGAAATAAAATAATGTACTTTTTACTCCACCCAAAATAATGTACTTTTTACTTTCCCTGACACCCAAAAGTACTTGTTACATTTTGTAAGCTTAGCAGGACAGGAAAATGGTCCAATTCACACACTTATCAAGAGAACATCCCTGGTCATCCCTGCTGCCTCTGATCTGGTGGACTCACTAAACACACATACTTCATTTGTAAATTATGTCTGAGTGTTGGAGTGTGCCTCTGGCTATCCAAAAATACATTTAAAAATGTGAAAATTGTGCCTTCTGGTTTGTGTAAAAGAAGTCATTTTAAATGATTTATACTTTTGATACTTATTTGAGAAATTACATGTATTTTTGATACTTAAGTATATTTAAAACCCAAATACTTTTAGACTTTTATTCAAGTAGTATTTTACTGGGTGACTTTCACTTGAGTAATTTGCTATTAAGGTTTCTTTACTTTTACTCGAGTATTACAATTGGGTAGTTTTTCCACCACTGCACACAGAATCATATCACATTCACATAAATTATTAGAATATTACTTATGATTCTGTATTAATATCAGTGATGTAGTGGTACAAAAAAGTGGGTAATGGATAAGATGAACATTCACTGATATAAACAAAAAAGTTGGCAATTTTTATAACTGTATTGTTTGCATTTTAATTGCATTTTAAATTAATGTAGGCCATGTCGAGATGTTCATATTGAAACATATCTTCCTTTTAAGTTCCTACCTTGTTTGATAAGACTAGTACAAATATGGGGCAGAGACCCCACCCTTGGGAACCACTGTACTAACCTCTATCTGCCTGCTTCATCTCTCTCCTCTGCTTCCTCCTGCATGCATTGCAGCCTGCCTCAGCCTCGATCACCACACCAATGTCTCAGTAGCAAACTCTCTGTAAAGCAAAATTAGGATAACTTAGTAGCCTATAGGTTGCTCCTGCTGAGGTAGGCTCCGTTTAACGTTAGCTTCTTAATTCATCGTTCTGACTAAATAATACTAGCCAGAGCACTTCAACGTTGGTTAGTGCTATCCACCCTAACCCCTACCTTAAACCTTACCTAATCCTTACGTAACTAAAAAGAAAGGAGGACCATATCTATTCAAGTTCCTACAGAAATGTAATATTGGAGATGGGTTCATAAATTGGATCCAGCTGTAACGATCGTCTGGAAGAGGGGACCAAGATGCAGCGTGGTAAGTAGTTATAATTATATTTAATGAAACACTTTAAAACAAACAAGACCACGAACGCCACCAGTTCTGCCAGGTAAACACACACAAGACAGAAAACAACTACCCACAAACCCCAAAGGCAAACAGGCTGCCTAAGTATGGCTCCCAATCAGCGACAACGATGTACAGCTGTCCCTGATTGAGAGCCATACCAGGCCAAAACAAAGAAATACAAAAACATAGAAAAAAGGACATAGATTGCCCACCCAAATCACACCCTGACCAAACCTAAATAGAGACATAAAAAGGCTCTCTCAGGTCAGGGCGTGACACCAGCTTTTATACAGGAACCCCTGTACGAGAATACTCACTAACCAATCATTGTCGGCCAGATTTAACCTTTACAGAGGGACAAGGCAGGGCTCGCCTATGCTCTTCGCCCTAATTATTGAACCTCTCGCTCAGGCTATGTCACGTCCTGACCATAGAGAGCTCTTTTTTTCTATGGTAGAGTAGGTCAGGGCGTGACTGGGGGGGTTGATCTAGTTTATTTATTTCTATGTGGGGTTCTAGGTTTGATTTTCTATGTTGGTGATTTGTATGATTCCCAATTAGAGGCAGCTGGTAATCGTTGTCTCTAATTGGGGATCATATTTAAGTAGCTGTTTTCCCACCTGTGTTTATGGGATATTGTTTTGAGTTAGTGCACGTAGCAGCTCTGTAGTCACTGTTTGTTTAGTCATTCTTTGTTTGTTTTGTATTTTGCAAAGTTTCACTTTATTAATAAAGATGTGGAACGCTACTCACGCTGCGCCTTGGTCCTATCATTCCAACGAATGTGACAGGTGATCAGATCTCATGCAGCAATACATGGCTATAGTACTGAAGATACTCTAAATAAGCTTTCCCTATACACAGATGACATTCTCCTCTATGTAACAGAACCCCAAGCTAGTATTCCAGCTATTCTTGATGTGATTAATTTGTTTGGTACCTTCTCGGGATACAGAATAAATTGGAACAAGAGTGAACAAATGCCCATACGGTTGCAAAACACCTCCTGGCTAGAACATCTTCCTGTTAAGTTATCTTCAGAAAAATGTACCTACCTAGGAATTGTAGTTACCAAACAATACTCCTTACTATTTAAAGAGAATTTCCCCTCTCTGATGCAAAAACTCAAGGCAAACATACAATTTTGGAGAACTCTCCCAATTTCTATGCTCGGAAGAATTAATGTCATTAAAATGGTCTTCCTCCCACAACTGCTCTACCTATACCAGAACATCCCAGTATTCATACCTAAATCCTTTCATAAACAACTGGACTCAATTATCAATCCTTTCATCTGGGATTATAAAACACCTCTGTAAATCCAAGATGGAAGGAGGATTGTCTCTCCCAAATTGTATATTTTACTACTGGGCCGCTAACCTCCGCGCTGTTACGTTTTTGCTGGATGACGCACCTCCGTCATCCAGCTGGCTTAGTATGGAGCACGAGGAGTGTCACCCCTTCTCTATTGGCGCTGTGATTTTGTCGCCTGTCAATCTGGAGATGTCACTTTATCTTAACAATCCTATTATACATAGCATAGTCCGAATCTGGAAGCAAATTAAAGTCCACTTTGAGCTTAGACCAATATCATTCATGCTCCCTGTTGCCAGGAATCCCTCCTTTGCCCCCTCTAACCTTGTTTTGTACCCAGAACTCTGGGTCTTGTTGTTCGTGTCTGCTCTTTTATGTTTAGATAAGATTTGTATACTTGTCTTTTATACCTATACACCATTCTTGTGTGTGTTCAATAAAAAAATATTTGAACAAAAAAAGAAAGGAGGACCAAGGCACTCTTCATATAATTAATTAAAATGCCTTTATTTGTATGGCATGTTCAATAGAAACAAAGTTTTAAAAATCCGACGCGTTTCGGCTGCATGGCCTTCATCATGGAGTACAAAGAAATAATACAATGTCCTCTTTTGAACAGCTTTTCCAATTAGCCCTAATTTGAAGAGGGGGTGGTTACACAACTGATTATTATTTTTTATTTTTTTTATTTAACTAGACAAGTCAGTTAAAAACCAATTCTTATTTACAATGACAGCCTACCCTGGCCAAACCCTAACCCGGACGACACTAGGCCAATTGTGCACTGCCCTATGGGACTCCCAATCATGGCCAGTTGTGATACAGCCTGGAATCGAACCAGAGTCTGTAGTGACGTCTCTAGCACTGAGATGCAGTGCCATTGACCACTCCACCACTCGGGAGCCCAAATGGTAATGGTTAAGGTGTTGACTTGACAGTCGCTGGACCTATGTTCGAGTCCCCGTTGGGGCTACACCCCCAAATTTGCTACATTGGTGTCAGAAGTGGGATGGAGCAAGGGCGACCATCAGAAAGCAGTGTACACGTGAGGAATTTGGTATTGAGATGCGTGGAGACACACACTCTCCTGAAGGTAATTGGTAATGTAGTGACCTTAACCCAACACCTAGCAACCTCATCAAGAGGTTTGGACCTCTTGGTGTATTAGTTAAGGTGTTGGCTTGACAGTCGCTGGACCTGGGTTTGAGTCCCAGTTGGGGCTACCCCCTGAATTTGCTTCGGTGTCCTCATATGTAATTATGGCCATGTCCATGACAGTCACATCATTTCTAAAGATTTAGCAGGCAGGAAAAAGCTAATGAAAGATAAACCAGAGTTACTGGAACCTGTGAAAACATCCTCTTGCAGCAGCCCACAGATATAAGACACTGATCTTGCACGCACTACAAAAACTGTAGATTGGTATCTTCACTTCTCTGCCACACGAGACACATTAGATTGTATTCCTGCTCAAGCTAATGTAAACCTAAACTAATCAGTTTTATAAAGGATGTACTTACTCTATGTTGCCCTTTCACTAAGCAGTATACATTTCTCTGAACTGTACAGATGTTCTGTGAGAAGTTCATAGTCATGAGGATGTCCACAGGGTTTGGTTATAGTTGAGGAGCATGACATAGCTGTACTAACTATGCTGTCTTATAGCATAAGCTCAATGTCAGTGATGAACGCACATAAAGGCCCTGATCATATAGTATGAAAATAACCTCACAGCAAATTACATTGTATAAAGAAAGCATTTTGTCAATATATGATAAGCACAGTCAGGTAGAGGTTTTTAAATGCCCTCTCTCTTTAGCTCTCTGACAGCTGTTAGTGCTGCAGTATGGCCACTTACTGCTGTCTTTTCAGATGAAAAACTGATTAGATTCTGCTGAATTGTTCTTCACCCATTCTGGTGAAAAAGCTTGTACATGCATATCTGTGGGCAACATCTTGCTCTAGAAGGGTTCAGAGTTGTACAAAATAACTGCCACCAGTTTCATAAACATTTCTAAATGTTAAAAAAGAAAAAAGGTAATTTTTTCTGTGATCGATCTTCATATTGACAACCGAGGTTACCATGACCTGCTACCAATAACAGTGATAAGCTCTCATTCAACCTTTTGCATTCAAGTGTAGCTCAGTTGATGGAGCATGGCGCTTGCAACGCTAGGGTAGTGGGTTCGGTTCCCGGGACCACCAATACGTGAAAAATGTAAGCATGCATGACTAAGTCGCTTTGGATAAAAGCGTCTGCTAAATGGCATGCTGTGTGTGTATATATATATATATATATATATATATATATATATATATATATATATATATACTGTATGAACCTATAGCTTTGTTACTGGACCGGGCGGGCCTACCTTTTACCTCAAGTGTACCTATTGCTCCTTAATCATCCATTTTATCATTATATTTTGCAGAAATGGGTTGGACCTGTCTTCGTCCTCAGTGAGCTGGATCCCTTGGAGAAAAACCCACCTACACAGAGGATGACTGAGAAGCAGCTAGACATCCTCGGGCTGTCCAGGCTGAGTGTGGAGGAAGACAGCAGCAGCAGCAGCAGTGGGGACCAGGGCACCTGTCACTCCGCTGGACACATCTCCATCGATACTGTGATGGTGTCTGGGGAGGAAGGAGCTTTGTCAGGGAGTTCTTGGGTGACATACAAGTGCAGCCAAGGTGGGGAAAGCTTCTCCCAATATACTGGAGGCAGCAGAGGAGGTATCGACACTGAGGCGGAGGGCCCTCTTGGTGCTGGGGCAGAAGAGGAAGGAGGGTTATCTGGGCAGAGTGGAAGACGGGCATCAACGGGCCTGCCTGCTATGAAGTGGCAGCTCCAGCTACAGGCCCGCAACTATCAACCAGAGCAGATTTCATTGGACTCAGAGGACGGCTACCCTCCTATGGTGCTGGATCTGGACAGTGTGGACACCATTGACAGTGGAGTCTTTGTTGAGTCTGACTGTAGCAGTCCTGTGAACTCTAACTTTGAGTCTGAGAAGCAGATAGACTCTGCTTTACTGAGTGGGGTAGGCAGTTCCCCTTCTGAATATGTCAAACAGTGGGTGACGGGTAACACTATGCAAGAGGACTCAACCAACTCAGGACAGAACAGGACGATGTGAGTTCTCCCTCATCTCCTGTGTCATTGACAGTGCTTCAGCATATTTGTAAAATTCCTTACTTTCCCTGGCATAGGTATATTGTTCATATTGTCATCATGTTTTTTTTTTAAAGTGGAGTACGAATGATTTCTTCCCAACATAAAAATTGTTTGTCGTAGTAATACAATAATATTGTTTGACAATAGTTGTCATGTTGCGTTATGTAAATAGATGTAGATTAGTCATTTTGGCCTTCCCAGACCTAGATTTTTGGCCTTCATGTAATTCATAATTTTTTACGGCTTCATTTCTCATGCAATTTCCATGTGGAAAGGGTATTGTTTTTATATCATGTTTGTCATCTAATGTTTCTTATGTTTGTGACAATGGATCCAATTGAGTTTGCATTCATTTTCAATTGCTTGTTAAATCTTTAAAGGGACAATCCACAGTTGCTACATCCATTTTTTTTTAACTTAGAAATGTATTATATAAACTCATTTATTCTTGAAGAATATAACTTTTAAATGCTTCATGAGCTTAATTCAACTGTCATACCCAATCAGAAGACAAAATATAAGCTTGTTTTACTCCAATGTTTGTAAAAAAAAAAAACGTACAGCCTCAAAATATGCTTAAAATGTTGATATATTGGATGGTCATTCCTTGCATCAATAGCGCTGTCTATGAATTTATGAGTGGTTACATTTCTCCAGACCCATCCTCGGGTATTACCAAAACAGAGACTGGTGGCCACTTTGTTATTGTTTCAACTAATGATTGCCCATTTAAAGTACCATTTTTTTCTAATATGCATGATAAAGACCCATAGGGGTCAAAACAATATTATTAAGTTATGGGAGCATTCCAACATTCAGATATTAGTCTCCTTTTTCTGTACGATGCATAAATGCATCAGAACACAGATTTAGGTCTGCTTTAATGCAGTTCTGTCATTTCTCTTTACCATTGTCATTTACTAATAAGAAATTATAGCTACTTGTGACTGTGAACTAAAAGCTTGGCAGCGGTAGGCTACATCTGATAAATTGACTCGCCACTAGGTATCAAATTCTATAATCTAGATATTGCCGTTGCACTGTTATCACAATGAGTTAAACCACTGTCTAGTTTCCGTTAACAATCTTTGAGAAGTTTGAAACAGATTGATTTGACTGCACTGAAGTGTATGATAAAACATATTTTTATATGAATTTCAGGAATATTATAATTATCTATAGCTTAGTTCATTATATTCATGATGCTTAAATATGACTTATACACCAACATATCACCTTTTTTTTATTGCAAGTGTGTAATGTGAAATAGAAAATATTAGACATATGTTCATAAAAAATATTACGATGGGTTAATTTGAGCAATTAGATAGCAATCAACTCTGTCACAGAGAGGCATGAAGAAGGCGTGGAGAAGTGAACAGCTTTCATATGATAACAGGAGCTGACTTCCTCTCATGTTATTATAGTGTTATGATGCTTGACTTCACTCATTCATTCTCTCTGAGAGATGCCCTATCCACAAGACCCATGCACAAGGTAGTATGGACCTTTCTCAGAAATGTTTTCCATTGTGTACTTTCCACATTACGATAAAATGCATAATTTGCACATTATACATGACTTATACATGTTTTTCCTGGTTTAGCCCTACACTCATGCTAAGATGAAGCTTCTACTGGCACTTTGTGCAGTTTGGAACATCATCCAACTATCAGTGTGCTGTTCTTCTGGAGGTACTGTACAATATTCCATTGTACTGTCCTTTTTGTTCATGTTCAGATTCATGTCCAGGAGTAAAAGATCATAACATAGGTGACATGGGTTGTGATAGAAGGGTGTGTTTCTTCACAGAAATGCCAGATCGACTCACCTGTGTATCTGATTATTGGTTTACAATTACCTGTACTTTGAGCATCACTGACAAGCCTGCAGGTGTCAACAACACCCACTACTGGTTGAATTTCACCTGGTCTGATGGAGTTGGGTGAGCCTTATTGTGTGCTGATGATGGATTCTTATGTTTTAAATCTCTTGGTTCTGTCCATTGCATGAAGTGGAGAGATGAATACACAACATTAAATGAAAAAAAATATGCTGAGGATAAATAATTTCTAATAATATTTCAATCACAAAACGTATTAACATTTTTCCACAGGATTACATTCAAATGTCCACTGGTGGAGATGGGGGACAGTTATGGTTGCACATTTGTGGCCGATTTTGATAAGAATGTAACGTATCACGGCTCTTCATTTAATGACATGGACTGTTTCAATGTACATCTTTGTTATAACATTGACTGCCAATCAAACATGACAGGCTTTGAACCATTCAAAAATAGTAAGTACCCTGTCAAGATTATATTGATTTGCAATTCATGAAATAATTATGATTGTGCAAAATATGTTTTTCTATAGCTGACAAATATGTGTAATGACTAACTCTCTGTCATCAGTTCAACCAACAGCTCCAAGTCATCTCGCTGTCCAGTGGACTTCAGAGGGTTACAAATGCACTTGGCAAAGTGGATATGAACACCATCCATATATAACAGAGTTCCATTACCAACTCTGCTTCTACAAATACCATGGCGATAAGGGCGAGGTGAAGTGAATCTTAATAAAATTCATGCTTCAATTGTTAAAGTCAATGGTTGTTTGCTAAATTGTTTCCTGGATTTTTTTCTCAGGTGTTTTGTGTGTCCCCTCAAAACAAATCTATTTTAATTGATGGATCTAGACTTGAGCCAGATACCACATATGTTCTGAAAGTGAGATCCGAGCTATATAAGTCCTCTGGATATAAAGGACAGTGGAGTCCGTGGAGTGCATTGGTACAATTGAGGACTGATGCAAAGGAAGGTGAGAGAGATCTGCTTTGGAGACAAACTAGTTAAATCATATACCACTCTTACCTATCGCCTCTTTGTTATTGTCCCAAAATATGCTATGGCAAACCATTTAGGCTGCGTTTAGACAGACCAATTAGTGGAAAAAATATCAGAATTGGGCTGCTTGTCTAAACACTGCCATTGATGCATATACTAATTTTCTCCTTCAGCAGAACCAACTATAGTCCTTGTCCTCAGCAAGTTTGTATTTCCAGTTTGTGTGATTGCTGGAGTTCTGTTGTTTGTATTTTACAACCCCACTACAAGGTAACTGGTCTTCTTCAGAAACCCATACAAATACTTAAAAATGGTGTCATGAGAGAGCGAGGCTGATTTGGAAGCACACAAACGCGAATAATTTACAATCATTTGTGTCATAGAATGAAGATAAAAGCTTTCTATGATGTGCCAAGCCCAGCCCCTTTTTTCAAACCTCTCTACAAAGATAACAAACATTTCCAGGTAAAGTCTACTAATTAATTTATTATTTTCCCAAAGTGGTCCTCATAACATCTTCAAAATGGTCCCTGGGACACAGTTTATATCTTTATCATTTTTTCTCTATAGGACTGGCTTGAGTCAGAGTGCAATCTGATACAAACATACAAAACAGAAGAGCTCCTGACCATCGATACTTTGATTATTGAGGCCAAACCTATAGCAGAGGACCAGGACTGTTCATCTACAACACCATATCCCCTAGCACAAGTTCACACTCCCTATGTTGGTCCCTCAGTGATGGACTGGGTCTGCAGTCACAGTCCAAATGGAAATGGTCCTGGGGACATTCCTTACACCCAGCTGCCCTGCTCTCCCCTAGAGCTCCAATTTGGAGGGATGGTGACCTCTTTCTCTCAGGACCCTTCGGTCGCCTGTGAGGGGGACTCTGGATGCGAGGACTTAACACTCAGCCCTGACAGCAGCTTGCCTAATAGTCCTGTATCTAGTGACCCAGAATGCATCTGTACTGATTACTGTATCCTACACGAAACCTCTAAATGTTTTATCCCCACCGTTGTGCCCAAAGAGGTCTCTACTCACCCCTTGAAGAGTTATTGCATAGAGGGACCAGGCAAGAAGGAAACCTGTGGCACTGAGTGAAGTTACCAAATGTTACATCATATGCCAATAGGACACAGACGGCCTACCTCTTGGGTTTTGAAAATGTACTGAGCAAGGGGTGTCATAGTCTTTACAATTTCCTAAATGACATAATGTTGACTTATGATCATTTGCAGTTTCTTATTTGTAATTCTGAAGTAGAATTGTGTATACTATACTGTAATGAAATGTGTTTTGTCCGTTTGAAATAATGTACTTTTTTGAATTACTGTATCAATTGTGTGATAGCTTAAATAGCTACTTTGGACCAGTTCATTTCATAATTTGTCTGCATTAATGGCACTACAGCCATTGATTCTTCAGTATGTGAGTTAACCACCAGAGGATGCTGCGACTCAACACTTAGAGGAGAAATTGGCGAGGTGCAGTTTCTTGGATGACAATTTGAGCTCTATGTAATATTTTGAAAGTAGTTTGATAATCCTGTAATTACTATGTCCTTTATTACATACTTGTTCGCTATTGTAAATAAAATAATACATTGGTATGGTTTATATTTATCGTTTTCTATTTCGCAAAACAGTAGATGAGTAGCTATAGTTATCAGTAAAGACAATTGCAACAATATATATGTATAGCCAACCAATTGTCTTCAACTTGCTTCATCTTTCACTCTTGGTGCAATTTCAAAACATACGCGCGTGCTACAAATGAACGAGAGTAAAATGTTTTGTTGTGGTATGACGTCACGTTTCGAGAAACGAACCCAGTATGTTGCTATCTTGCTTGAGGACTTCCATCCATGTCAGCATGCAACCACTGGCCAGATAGTGAGTATCTGTCTGTGTTACATTAACTGTCAGTTGGTTGTGGGAATGGTGAAAGTCAGGCAATAGTGATCTTAAACTACTAACGTTAGCTAGGCAGTTTAGCGTGTGCGGGTAAGATTCACTTTCATGTTCGGTGTTGGGTCTAACAGTCAGCAGCTAGCACTGGTACTGGCTAACGTTCGCTATATTGCTACCTTAGCACATCCGTGTGTGCAGATGTCTTCTCAAATTTGACAAATTGATTGACCAACCAACACTTTTCAAACTGTGGCAGCATTAGCCGACTAAACTCAACGATGATGGAGTTGAGCAACGTCTAGTGTGGGCGGACTGGAGCTCCGAGGTCATTTTTTAAATGTATTTTTAAATACTACGGATTTCAGCACCCAAAGAATAGTCCGCATTTACAAATGACATTGTCCTGTGTAAATGCGGGATATTCTTTGGGTGCTGAAATCCGTCGTTTTTTTTTTTATAAAAACGTTATTTTATGTGACGTCGGAGCTGCAGTCTGCCCACGCTAACGCTAGTCGGAGCTCAAATCTATCGTAAATCGTTGAGTTTAGTCGGCTAAATCTGGCTAGGCCTATGCTTCTGCAGCCATCTCTTTACATTACTGTAATGTTACATCTAGAAGGATTGTTCATTTAACATAGCAATGATGTTGGTTTTGGTTATCTGCTACGGTATTACCACTGACCTGTGCCATAAAAGTCAGACCTCTTGGCAGAGGATGTAGGCCAGGGTTCCCCAACTGGCGCCCCCCTGGCCGAATTTGGCCCGCATTTGATTTTATTTGCCCCCCCCCCCTTTTTATGTAAGACATAAGACCTTTAAAACAAAAGTAAATCAGCTCCAAGTTATTTTAATTTAGGAAATCTGTTCCAAAGTATTCCCATGCATAATAGCGAGATATACTGTATTTGATCATATATAAATGTCAGCAAGGTTTGAAATTATTATGTTTTAGTCAAATATATCTGTTTGGGCTTCTTGCGGTCAATTTTTAGTCTACGAATTGTTTGTAATTATGTCTCGGGCCCCCTGACCATCCACACAAGAAAGAAAACGGCCTGCTACTGAATCTAGTTCCCTGATGGAGACCAATTACCCACACACATACAGAAGGCTACAGTCCTCCTGAGAGCTGTAATATTATAGGGTCATAGAGTACCAGGGTCATAGAGTACCACAGTCATTCTACCCATAAAACCTAGCGGTCAAACAGGGAAATGGTTCCAATTGTTTTTCTACCATTCATAGGGGATTTTAGAAACACTTAAAATAAGGGCTTTGTTTCGTGTAGGCTTACCCTGGTGTGATGTTTTGATAACCGTTTCGATTTCTCTAGGTCTAGGACAAGGTGACTTTTATCAATATATTCACCTGGATTAACCCCCCAAAATTTAAATCCTAATTAGCTGGTAATGTGGCTATCATAAAGAACTACAAATGCCATGATGATCTGGACGAGACTGCCGAATCGAGGCGAAGTTAAGAATCTCTGGATTACCTATCTAATGTTAGTTAAATGTAGTAATGAATAAATTGGCTACATTTCTTTAATGGACAATTCTGTGAACTGTCTTGTGCAAGTTTTAAAATGACCTGTTAGCAAAGGTGTCAGCTAGAGATGAGGTGTAGGACCTTTCAGGGATTTGTAGTTTTGCATGTCTACTTTGCAGCTAATTAGCATTCTTGAATCTGAGAGTAAATAGAGCCGAATATAAATGGGCCTCTGTACGCCTATGTAGATATTCTATTAAAAATCTGCCACTTCCAGCTACAATAGTCATTTACATCATTAACTATGTCTACACTGTATATCTGATCAATTTGATGTTATTTTAATGGACAATTTTCAAAAACAAGGACATTTCTAAGTGACCCCAAACTTTTGAACGGTAGTGTATATATTGATAAAAGTCACCTTGTCTGAGAGAAATGTACATGTTTATCAAAACATCACACCAGGGTAAGCCTACACGAAACACAGCCCATATTTTAAGTGTTTCTAAAATCCCTTATGGGAAAAATGAATGGTAGAAAAACAATTCTAACCATTTCCCTGTTTGACCGCTAGGTTTTATGGGTATTATGACACCTCCACTGTGGGGTTCTATGGATAAGCTTGAACACAAACATTTAAGGAAGCTCTCTTTCTCACCTAGGCAAGACGTGTCACAACAGGAAACCACAATGATCTTAATCTGTTCATAAAATAATGTTGTTTAAAAAGATTTATGACCTGTTGTTTAAATTTCCTAGAACACAGGTAATTTACTTTTATTGGCTTGTTTACTGCTTTGGAGGCTTTTTAGACTAGGCTATGATTTCCTGTCTCTAGGACAGATGGCTTTGATTGTCCCAGTTAATTATTAGCTTTTTAGTTTTTACTGTAATTGCTGTTTTCTTCTAAATTGTACATTTCTATGTGCAAAGGGACATACCCTTTTGGTTTCTGTCGTTTATAGTTTTGTCATGGTGTTGTTGGAGCACTGCCTTCCGTGGAAGGTGTCTGGAGTGGAAAGTACCCTACACCAGGGATTATCAACTAGATACAGTCGCAGGCTGTTTTAGTTTTTTTCTTGAGGTGGAAATTCTGGTCAGGGGGCCAGAAAAGAATTACAAATAATTTGTGCACTAGATTCTACTCTGCTAAAATAGTATGTGCATTACAGTATTTGCATTCTAAAGGTATAATTCACAGGTAAGACCAATTTTACTATGTATTATGAAGTTTGACATGAATATTAATTTATTTGATATTTTTGTATCTTTGAATAACTTTTAATGGAAGTTTTATGTTCCTTGTTTAGAAATTGTGGACTCTATTTTCAGCTGGCGCTAAGGAGTTGCAAGTGTCAAAAGCATGTTAGTAAGTGTTCGTTTGCAATTTTGTCATGTTAAAACTGGTGCACAATTGATTTATTTATCCAGTCAGTCAATAAATAATATAATAATACTCGTAGGAAAGGTTTTCACCTTTGGCTCACAATCTGTGGATACTATACGATTAGAAATGTTCAAAATGTATGTAAAACATCAGCACAATTGAAAAATATATGGCACATGGAAACCAAACGAGAGTGGTCTATGGTGATATGTGGGATGGGATTAAAGAGTTGATTTTCAGTAATGTATTATTGTTATGTGATCATTTGTAGACTAAAAATGTACCGCAAGAAGCCCAAACATTGAAATGATTATGTTTTATTGAAATATACAGTACCAGTCAAAAGTTTGGACACACCTACTCATTCAAGGGTTTTTCTTTATTTTTTACTATTTTCTACATTGTAGAATAATAGTGAAGATATCAAAACTATGAAATAACACATAAGGAATCATGTAGTAACCAAAAAAGTGTATATAAATATAATATTTGAGATTCTTCAAATGAGCCACCCTTTGCCTTGATGACAGCTTTGCACACGCTTGGCGTTCTCTCAACCAGCTTCAACTGGAATACTTTTCCAACAATCTTGAAGGAGTCCCCACATATGCTGAGCACTTGTCTTCTGCTTTTCATTCACTCTGTGGTCCAACTCGTAACAAACCATCTCATTTTGGTTGAGGTTGGGTGAATGTGGAGGCCAGGTCATCTGATGCGGCACTCCATCACTCTCCTTCTTGGTCAAATAGCTCTTACAAATCCTGGAGGTGTGTTGGGTCATTGTCCTGTTTAAAAACAAATGATAGTCCCACTAAGCGCAAACCAGATGGGATGGCATATCGCTGCAGAATGCTGTAGTAGCCATGCTGGTTAAGTGTGCCTTGAATTCTAAATAAATCACTGACAGTGTCACCAGCAAAGCACCATCACACCTCCTCCTCCATGCGTCATGGTGGGAACCACACATGCGGAGGTCATCCGTTCACCTACTCTGCATCTCACAAAGACACGGCAGTTGGAACCAAAAATCTAAAATATGGACTCATCAGACCAAAGGACAGATTTCCACCTGTCTAATGTCCATTGCTTGTGTTTCTTGGCCCAAGCAAGTCTCTTATTCTTATTGGTGTCCTTCAGTAGGTTTTTTTTTCAGCAATTTGACCATGAAGGCCTGATTCACGCTGTCTCCTCTGAACAGTCGATGATGTGTCTGTTACTTGAACTCTGTGAAGCATTTATTTGGCCTGCAATCTGAGGTGCAGTTAACTCTAATGAACTTATCCTCTGCAGCAGAGGTAACTCTGGGTCTTTCTTTCCTGTGGCGGTCCTCATGAGAGCCATTTTCATCATATAGCTTAATGGTTTTTACACTTGAAGAAACTTTCAAAGTTCTTGAAATGTTCTGCATTGACTGGCTTTCATGTCTTAAAGTAATGATGGACTGTAATTTCTCTTTGCTTATTTGAGCTGTTCTTGACATAATATGAACTTGGTGTTTTACCAAATAGGGCTATCTTCTGTATACCACCCCTACCTTGTCACAACACAACTGATTGGCTCAAATGCATTAAGAAGGAAAGAAATTCCACAAATTAACTTTTAACAAGCCACACCTGTTAATTGAAATGCATTCCAGGTGACTACCTCATGAAGCTGGTTGAGAGAATGTCAAGTGTGTGCAAAGCTGTCATCAAAGCAAAGGGTGGCTACTTTGAAAAATCTAAAATATATTTTGATTTGTTTAACACTTATTTTGGTTACTACATGATTCCATATGTGTTATTTCCACAAATAACCGGGCTCTCGAGTGGCACAGCGGTCTAAGGTACTGTCTAAGGTAGTGCTTGAGGTGTCACTACAGACACCCTGGTTCGATTCCAGGTTGTATCACAACCGGCTGTGATTGGGAGCCCCATATGGTGGCGCACAATTGGCCCAGCGTCGTTTGGGTTTGGCCAGTGTAGGCCGTCATTGTAAATAAGAATTAGTTTTTAACTGACTTGGCTAGTTAAATAAAGGTTAAATTGTAAAACACTTAAATAAACATTTCGTACATTCTACAATGTAGAAAATAGTACATTTACATTACATTTACATTTAAGTCATTTAGCAGACGCTCTTATCCAGAGCGACTTACAAATTGGTGCATTCACCTTAAGATATCCAGTGGAACAACCACTTTACAATAGTGCATCTAAATCTTTTGGGGGGGGGGGGTTAGAAGGATTACTTTATCCTATCCCAGGTATTCCTTAAAGAGGTGGGGTTTCAGGTGTCTCCGGAAGGTGGTGATTGACTCCGCTGTCCTGGCGTCGTGAGGGAGCTTGTTCCACCATTGGGGTGCCAGAGCAGCGAACAGTTTTGACTGGGCTGAGCGGGAACTGTGCTTCCTCAGAGGTAGGGAGGCGAGCAGGCCAGAGGTGGATGAACGCAGTGCCCATGTTTGGGTGTAGGGCCTGATCAGAGCCTGAAGGTACGGAGGTGCCGTTCCCCTCACAGCTCCGTAGGCAAGCACCATGGACTTGTAGCGGATGCGAGCTTCAACTGGAAGCCAGTGGAGAGAGCGGAGGAGCGGGGTGACGTGAGAGAACTTGGGAAGGTTGAACACCAGACGGGCTGCGGCGTTCTGGATGAGTTGTAGGGGTTTAATGGCACAGGCAGGGAGCCCAGCCAACAGCGAGTTGCAGTAATCCAGATGGGAGATGACAAGTGCCTGGACTAGGACCTGCGCCGCTTCCTGTGTGAGGCAGGGTCGTACTCTGCGAATGTTGTAGAGCATGAACCTACAGGATTGGGTCACCGCCTTGATGTTAGTGGAGAACGACAGGGTGTTGTCCAGGGTCACGCCAAGGTTCTTAGCACTCTGGGAGGAGGACACAAGGGAGTTGTCAACCGTGATGGTGAGATCATGGAACGGTCAGTCCTTCCCCGGGAGGAAGAGCAGCTCCGTCTTGCTGAGGTTCAGCTTGAGGTGGTGAGCCGTCATCCACACTGATATGTCTGCCAGACATGCAGAGATGCGATTCGCCACCTGGTTATCAGAAGGGGGAAAGGAGAAGATTAATTGTGTGTCGTCTGCGTAGCAATGATAGGAGAGACCATGTGAGGATATGACCGAGCCAAGTGACTTGGTGTATAGTGAGAATAGGAGAGGGCCTAGAACAGAGCCCTGGGGGACACCAGTGGTGAGAGCACGTGGTGCGGAGACACATTCTCGCCACGCCACCTGGTAGGAGCGACCTGTCAGGTAGGACGCAATCCAAGCGTGGGCCGCGCCGGAGATGCCCAGCTCGGAGAGGGTGGAGAGGAGGATCTGATGGTTCACAGTATCAAAGGCAGCAGATAGGTCTAGAAGGATGAGAGCAGAGGAGAGAGAGTTAGCTTTAGCAGTGCGGAGAGCCTCCGTGACACAGAGAAGAGCAGTCTCAGTTGAATGCCCAGTCTTGAAACCTGACTGATTAGGATCAAGAAGGTCATTCTGAGAGAGATAGCAGGAGAGCTGGCCAAGGACGGCACGTTCAAGAGTTTTGGAGAGAAAAGAAAGAAGGGATACTGGTCTGTAGTTGTTGATATCGGAGGGATCGAGTGTAGGTTTTTTCAGAAGGGGTGCAACTCTCGCTCTCTTGAAGACGGAAGGGACGTAGCCAGCGGTCAAGGATGAGTTGATGAGCGAGGTGAGAAGGTCTCCGGAAATGGTCTGGAGAAGAGAGGAGGGGATAGGGTCAAGTGGGCAGGTTGTTGGGCGGCCGGCCGTCACGAGACGCGAGATTTCATCTGGAGAGAGAGGGGAGAAAGAGGTCAAAGCACAGGGTAGGGCAGTGTGAGCAGGACCAGCGGTGTCGTTTGGCTTAGCAAACGAGGATCGGATGTCATCAGCCTTCTTTTCAAAATGGTTGACGAAGTCATCCGCAGAGAGAGAGGAGGGGGGGGGAGGGGGAGGAGGATTCAGGAGGGAGGAGAAGGTAGCAAAGAGCTTCCTAGGGTTAGAGGCAGATGCTTGGAATTTAGAGTGGTAGAAAGTGGCTTTAGCAGCAGAGACAGAAGAGGAAAATGTAGAGAGGAGGGCGTGAAAGGATGCCAGGTCCGCAGGGCGGCGAGTTTTCCTCCATTTCCGCTCGGCTGCCCGGAGCCCTGTTCTGTGAGCTCGCAGTGAGTCGTCGAGCCACGGCGCAGGAGTGGAGGACCGAGCCGGCCTGGAGGATAGGGGACAGAGAAAATCGAAGGATGCAGAAAGGGAGGAGAGGAGGGTTGAGGAGGCAGAATCAGGAGATGGGTTGGAGAAGGTTTGAGCAGAGGGAAGAGATGATAGGATGGAAGAGGAGAGAGTAGCGGGAGAGAGAGAGCGAAGGTTGGGACGGCGCAATACCATCCGAGTAGGGGCAGAGTGAGAAGTGTTGGATGAGAGCGAGAGGGAAAAGGATACAAGGTAGTGGTCGGAGACTTGGAGGGGAGTTGCAATGAGATTAGTGGAAGAACAGCATCTAGTAAAGATGAGGTCAAGCGTATTGCCTGCCTTGTGAGTAGGGGGGAAGGTGAGAGGGTGAGGTCAAAAGAGGAGAGGAGTGGAAAGAAGGAGGCAGAGAGGAATGAGTCAAAGGTAGACGTGGGGAGGTTAAAGTCACCCAGAACTGTGAGAGGTGAGCCATCCTCAGGGAAGGAACTTATCAAGGCATCAAGCTCATTGATGAACTCTCCAACGGAACCTGGAGGGCGATAAATGATAAGGATGTTAAGCTTGAAAGGGCTGGTAACTGTGACAGCATGGAATTCAAATGAGGAGATAGACAGATGGGTCAGGGGAGAAAGAGAGAAAGTCCACTTGGGAGAGATGAGGATTCCAGTGCCACCACCCCGCTGGCTCGATGCTCTAGGGGTATGCGAGAACACGTAGGCAGACGAGGAGAGAGCAGTAGGAGTAGCAGTGTTATCTGTGGTAATCCATGTTTCCGTCAGCGCCAGGAAGTCTAGGGACTGGAGGGTAGCATAGGCTGAGATGAACTCAGCCTTGTTGGCCGCAGACCGGCAGGTCCAGAGGCTGCCGGAGACCTGGAACTCCGGGGGTTGTGCGCGCTGGGACCACCAGGTTAGAGTGGCAGCGGCCACGCGGTGTGAAGCGTTTGTATGGCCTGTGCAGAGGGGAGAGAACAGGGATAGACAGACACATAGTTGACAAGCTACAGAAGAGGCTACGCTAATGCAAAGGAGATTGGAATGACAAGTGGACTACACGTCTCGAATGTTCAGAAAGTTAAGCTTACGTTGCGAAAATCTTATTGACTAAAATGACGAAAATGCTAGCTAACTAACACAACACTACACTAATCAAGTCGTTCCGTTGTAATGTAATAGTTTCTACAGTGCTGCTAGTCGGTAGAGGTTGGCTATTATACAAAAGCAACTTTGTAGCTAGCTAACATAACATAACACTAATCAAGACGTTCCTTTGTAATGTATTTAGTTTCTACAATGCTGCTCGTTGGTAATAGTTGGCTGGGTATGGAACAATGGCGTCGCGGGGGACGGAAATAGCTGGCTAGCTAACCTAGCTAACCTCGATAATTACTAAACTACACAATTATCAAGCTATGACAAAGACAGCTATGTAGCTAGCTAGCTAACACTGCACTAGTCAAATCGTTCCGTTGTAATGTAATAGTTTCTACAGTGCTGCTAGTCGGTAGAGGTTGGCTATTATACAAAAGCAACTTTGTAGCTAGCTAACATAACATAACACTAATCAAGACGTTCCTTTGTAATGTATTTCGTTTCTACAATGCTGCTCGTCGGTAATAGTTGGCTAGGTATGGAACAATGGCGTCGCGGGGGACGGAAATAGCTGGCTAGCTAACCTATCTAACCTCGATAATTACTAAACTACACAATTATCAAGCTATGACAAAGACAGCTATGTAGCTAGCTAGCTAACACTGCACTAGTCAAATCGTTCCGTTGTAATGTATTAGTATCTACAGCGCTGCTAGTCGGTAATGGTTGGCTAGCTAGCGGTGTTGACTAGCTAGCAGCTAGCAGTGTTGACTACGTTAGGAGGACGAAAAAATAGCTGGCCTCAATAATTACTCTAATTACTCTAAACTACACAATTATCTTTGATAGCTAAGAAAAAATTGCTCAGATCAAACAAACCAAACCGTTGTAATGTAAAGAAGTGTAATATTACCTGCGGAGCGAAGCGAAGTGCGACTGCGCGCTCCGGACCGGAATCTAGTAAAAATAAAGAAACTCTTGAATGAGTAGGTATGTCCAAACTTTTGTATGGTACTGTACATTTGAATAAAACATAATCATTTCAAACATTGCTTACATTTTGTATACGATCACATATACAGTATCTCTGTTATGCGTGGGATTTCCAAAATTAAAATCACTTGGAGCTGATTTGCTGTTGTTAGTGTTTTATGTTGAACAATTAAATATATATATATATATATATATATTGGGGGGGGTTTGCTCAGAAAACTTGGGGGCAAATAAAATGAAATGCAGGCCAAATTCAGCTCGCAGGCCACCAGTTGGGGAACCCTGCCCTACACTAAAAAAAAACTGGATAGGTGCTGCTAGGGCTGGGCGCCATGCTGCTTGTGTTTCTATTGTTTTGATGGTTGCGTCTCTCAATGGACTCATTCACCAGTGTCTCTAAACCTTGTGTTGTCTGTTGTAGCTTAAGTCGACAATCACTTAGCCTAATAAAAGTAATTAATGAAAGTAATTAATGAAAGTAACTTGCTACCATCATTTCATGATTGTCCCAGGACAATATTCTATAAGATAAACAACAGCTATTAATATATATATATATATTTAACTAGTTAAGAACAAATTCTTATTTAAAATGACAGCCTAGGAACAGTGGGTTAACTGCCTTGTTCAGGGACAGAACGACAAATGTTTACATTGTCAGCTCTGGGATTCCATCTAGAAACCTTTCGGTTACTGGCCCAATGCTCTAACCACTAGGCGGTCTGCCGCCCTATGCTATGTTGTTGTCTTTGGTCTCTCTTTATGTAGTGTTTTCGCTTGTCGTGATGTGTGTTTTGTCCTATATTTTTTTTACATTTATTTTTAATCCCAGGCCCCCATCCCCGCAGGAGGCCTTTTGCCGTTTGGTAGGCCGTCATTGTAAATAAGAATTTGTTCTTAACTGACTTGCCTAGTTAAATAAAGGTTAAATAAAATGTTAAAAAGCATGGCAGCAACACATGACAACACAGCATGGTAGCAACACAACATGACAACAATGTGGTAGCAACACAACATGGCAGCAGCACAATATGGTAGCAGCACAAAACAGAATACAAACACTCTTGGGCACAGACAACAGTACAAAGGTAGAGCCAACAATACATCACGCAAAGCAGCCACATCTGTCAGTAAGAGTGTCCATGACTGAGTCTTTGAATGAAGAGATGGAGATAAAACGGCCCAGTTTGAGTGTTTGTTGTAGCTCGTTCCAGTTGCTAGCTGCAGCGAACTGAAAAGAGGAGCGACTCAGGGATGTGTGCTTTGGGGACCTTTAACAGAATGTGTTGTATGTGGAGGATGAGGGCTGCAGTAGATATCTCAGATATTAAATACCCTTTCTCTTTTGGAGTCTTACTTGAATAATGAAATGGTATTTATAAGGAATTGGAACAGCACCTGTAGTCATGCGTGGAAAAAAAGCATAAACAAGAACCCTCCCTGTGCGGAAGCAGCACGCTAGTTTATCAGCTGTGGGTTACTTGCTGTATGGTGGTTTTGTGTGTGTGTGTGTGTGTGTGTGTGTGTGTGTGTGTGTGTGTGTGTGTGTGTGTGAGAGAGAGGGGAGGGGAGGGGAGGGAGGGAAAGTGTGGTGTAGCTTCATTTTTTTTGTTATGCGACTGTTGTTTTTCTGTCTCTATACATCCTTTAAGGTATGATGCCGTTCCTATTCAGTCCAGCATCATCCTGTGTTCCTCGCCTCCTCCTTCTATGGTAAGAATCACCTGGACTCCAGTTTGTTCCTCCATCTAAGAATGGAGGGCCCTCAAGACTCCCGAAAGCTTGTAAAGCAGCCAGAGGACTTCAAATTTGGTCGAATTCTAGGAGAAGGCTCCTATTCAACAGTAAGTCCTCATAATTTTCTATTGTGTTGTATTTTGTGTGTGGGGCTTACAGATTACAGTTGCAGTCATATTAATTACTTTTTATTTTCTATTGGTAAAGGGTTGATGGATTGTTAAAAAAAAAATCTTTGTTGATTGCAAACTTGTTTCAGGTTGTGCTGGCAAGAGAACAGGCCACAGGGAAGGAATATGCTAGTAAGACACTACAAATATGTATTCTCTTGTTGCATGATGCTGATGATCCTCAAGTGGCGTTCAAGTGACTGTCCTGGATTCTGCTTATAACTTAAATGCATTTGTGCTGAACAATAATGTTCTTTGAAGTGAGGAAACTGGAATTTGATTCAGTCATAAACACAGAGTGAAGCATATCGGTTTGAATTGTGTTTCAGTGAAGATTCTGGAGAAGATGCACATCCGGAAGGAGAACAAGGCACATTGCGTGACACGAGAGAGGGATATCATGTCAAGCTTAGACCATCCATTTATCGTCAAGCTCTACTTCACATTTCAAGATGTGAAAAGGTTGTGTATCCTTCTAAATAATCAGAACATGGGCTACTTTAAGACTTCTACATAATATCTGGTCTCATCTCTATTTTGTGATCTTAGTACCATTATCCTTAACTGCCTCCTGTTAGATTTTGGCATAAGCTATGCAAGAAATGGGGAATTACTGAAATACATTCGCAAAATAGGCTCATTCGATGAGACGTGCACTAGATTCTACTCTGCTGAAATAGTATGTGCATTACAGTATTTGCATTCTAAAGGCATAATTCACAGGTAAGACCAATTTCACAATGTATTATTAAGTTTGACAAACATTAATTTATTTGATATTTTTGTATCTTTGAATAATTTTTTATGAAAGTTTTATAATGTTCCTTGATTAGAAATTGTGGGCTCTATTTTCGGCTGCCGCTAAGGAGGCGCAAGTGTCAAACGCACGTTAGTTTGCAATTTCGTCATGTAAAAACTGGCACACTGGCATTTTCCAGACTTAATGCCAGGTTCGGCAATTTACCTGTCTAACATCAGCTCGCTTGCGCTGAGTAAACATTTTGGAGGTTTTTTCCCTCTGCTTTTTCATTATTTACAATTCACATACTTGCATACTATATAAACATTTTTGAGAATCTGCCTAGCACATAGATAACGATACAATCGACAGGAGCCTAGTATTTTGTATAGATGTGCAAATGCTATGGGTAAAGACACTTGAATTGAAAATATACTGCACATCCTAAAACATACACACATATGCCTACCTGCATACTTCATTTCACTTGTTCCAAGTATCGATCCCCAGCTCCAAAGAGTGCCTCTCATCTGGTTACCAAAGACGCACTCCTCCAAACATATTTAAATTATTCAGTCCTATAATGCAGTGTCAACGGTAGGCCTAAGCTATATTTTGCTTATTGAGCACGTGCCTCACACATACAATACAATTTACAGAAGCCTAGTGGTTTTTTTTTTATTTAGGAATAGTTTGACACATAAAGACATAGGCTAGGCTAGGCTCATTGAAGCCAATTACAACAATATTGACTTTCAACTCTCCAAACATAGGCTATTGAGCAAGCTCGTTACTGTAGTCTATGCTATTTAATAAACTTTAGTATCAATCCAAAATGGACCAGGACGAAATAATATTCTGTGCCTCCAGCCGAATTGGTAGTGATGACAACGTAAAGACTGTCAATAACCAACAGAACTTGAGACAAACACATGCCGTATTAAGCCATGGAACACATTGATTGGCCAGTGAGTGGCCAAGCCCTCGTCACACCTACAACTTCTTCATTCATCAAAACCCAGCCCTTTTGCTCCACAGCCAGCTATTGTAGTCATAATTCCGGCTGTGAAAATGGCAAAAATATTTCTGACACACCCCTGAACCTATAGCGCTATCGCCAGTACTTAGATTTACGACTGCGTTAGGTTTATTAAAATGTCATGATATGAATTTTATTTTAAGGTTTTAAATGGTGTGGCTTTTTCTTTACAGGGACCTCAAACCAGAGAATATTTTACTGAATGAGGACATGCACATTCAAATAACAGACTTTGGAACTGCAAAACAACTCTCATCAGATGGTAACAAAGTAATTTAACACATATTGCTTTGTCTTTGTGTAATTTTCCTCCAGTTTGTTGATAGACTAAGTACAGTACATTGGTTTGTTTACCCCTTATCGTATTGTGGTTAACTTATCTATCTATACCTCTCTAAAGGCTTACAGAAAAGTGTTTTTGTTATTTATAGGCACATGCACAAGGGTCTCTATGTGGGCTTCATAGATATGGAAGCAAATTATAGCAAATTGCCAGTTATACAGTGCTCGGAATATACCTATTAAAATGATGAGTCAATAATGTCATTTTAAACACAATTGACTCAAGACATCTTCAGTGACGGTACCAAATGTGTCATGTGAATAATTTGTCCATACCTCTAATTCATGATTGTTTTTTTTTGCAGACAGAGCAAACTCCTTTGTTGGAACAGCTGAGTATGTTTCTCCAGAGCTACTGACTCAGAAATCTGCCTGCAAAAGGTAGTTTGACTTGAATTCATTCAGTACCCTGATTTCAATCCAATATTCAAGTTATCTGTGTAGTTCTCTGTTAGTGTATCACTTCTAGCCTCGCTTGCCATGCTGCCATGCAGCTGGGAACAAGACTCGTGTATTTCTGCCGATGTTTACATCACTATGATAAAACCCAACACTGAAAAAAGTGAACCCAATCTGTCATGTTTTCTGGTGCGTTTTAGCTCTGACCTTTGGGGTTTAGGCTGTATCATCTACCAGTTGGTGGCAGGATTACCTCCATTTAGAGCTGGGTAAGTTGCGTATCGTACATTATTATTTTCCTTTTTTAATATTCAGGTAAAATATTTGAGAAGCGTCATTGTCAGGGGCTTTGCAGAAGCGCACTTTGATTTAGCAAACGATTTAGTCTATTTGTTATTACAGTCTAAAAACACTGTGTGAAATAACAGGAAGTTATGGCTGTGGTGTTTATGACTTGTTTGTGTATTGAGTGCCTGGAGGCTTGAAGAAACCCCAGTCACTCTCACATGGCAGCAGCTTCATGGTTCAACTATAAACCAACACATTTACCTCAAAGCCCTTTCAAAGCCAAGTACAGTGACAGTTGTGTATACTGTATGCATCTTCCACTTCCAGGCAATCAAGCCCCAAAGAAGACATCAATATGACACAAGTTCTAACATGTGCCTTGCACTCTCATATGATCTTCTGTCTGTCCATGTGGTTGATGGTATTATTTGCTCACCAGGAATGACTACCTGAAATTCCAGAAGATTATTAAACTGGAGTATGAATTTCCTGATAAATTCTTTCCTAATGCGAAGGATTTAGTGGAACAGCTTCTAGTGAGTCTAATCATATGAATTATTAAAATGCATTCGGATGTTGTTCCTCAGTTCCATACTATGAACCAATGAGTGTCATTATTAACTAAGCATTGCTTTATTTTTGTGGTAGTGCTTGGATCCCTCTAACCGATTAGGTTGTGAGGAGATGGGTGGGTACAACCCTCTCAGAGCCCATTTTTTCTTTAAGGCTGTCACATGGGAGAACCTTCACCTACAGACACCCCCCAAACTCACCTCCTACCTGCCAGCCATGGCTGAGGATGATGAGGACTATTATGGAAACGTAGGTTTTTCCCTCTTGACATATATGATTAAAGGTTGACACAAATCCTTGTTGACATATTGTTTCCCCAATATGTAAAATTAGCGTGTCCTTGTTTTGTAATCTGTACTGAAAACACCCTGATCATGATGTGGTTCCATCCACAGTATGATGACCTCCTCAGCCAGTTCAGCAACATGCAGGTTGTCCATTCCCGCTCCTTTCAACCACTGTTTGTGGCCAACCCCAGTCCCATCCCCAACTCCAACCCTGCACAAAGGACCAACAGCAACATCGAGCAGTACATTCATGACCTGGACAACAACTCTTTTGAGCTGGACCTGCAGTTTTCTATTGAGGTGAAACGGCTACTGCTCGAGAAGCAGACAAGCAGAAACCCCTGGTAGGTCTGCAGCGATGTACTCGCAAGCAAAACATGTTTTTGTGGACAGAGTGTCAGAAGACTAACTGTCAATATTATCTCACCATAATATTGACACATACTGTAGTTGATGATCTCATGCTTGTATGTTGGGATTCCTATGTTTACTTACAATATTTACACAATTCTACGTGTGATATCTTGTAAACATGAAGCACTTACCTAAAGACAATACAATGCCAACAATAATATGATATACTGTGTGAACTATATCAAGAAAGATTTTAGGAATTAACTTTTTTTATGTATTAAGGAATCAGTTTGTGGAGAATAATTTGATCCTCAAGATGGGACCAGTGGACAAAAGGAAGGTAAGTATTTATGTAATCCTGAATTACTTTACAGTAATGTTGTATTTTTCAGTTTGAAGGGGAGGAGTGACTGTCTTGATACTGTACTCTTCCAACCCTAAAGCAACATACTGCCCTCCTCTGGCAGTTGTTTGCAATTGCTGCCAGGAATCAATTTGGGGCATCTTGAACCATACTTACTGACTTTACCTACAGGCAAGGGATTTCTTTTTTATGTCTGAGAATTGCTCTCTGCTTTTACAGGGGCTGTTTGCACGTCGGCGCCAGCTATTGTTGACTGAGGGACCACACCTTTACTATGTGGACCCAGTTAACAAGGTTTTGAAAGGAGAGATCCCCTGGTCCCCCGCACTGCGCCCAGAGGCCAAGAACTTCAAGACCTTCTTTGTCCATACAGTAATGAATTAGTCTATTGCAATTAATAGTTCACCCTTAGTTTTATAAAGTGAGTTTTGTTAGCTATCAGTAACAGTGACCTATCCTCCTCTTTGCAGCCTAACAGAACATACTATCTGATGGACCCGTGTGGGAATGCTGACAAATGGTGCAACAAAATTCAAGAAGTGTGGCAGAAGATCTATAACAAGCATTTTAACTCATGCATGTAGGTTGGGTACAATATCTTTTGAAGACAGGTTTTACCCTGTAATGACAGGAGACAGAAAATGGAAGGCGTTAATTCATAAATGATGGAAAACACCTAGCTGTAATGTAGCTTACAAGTCGGTTTCCCTATTACTACACACTTAATTTCTTGTAGGGCAGCAGGTTCAAGGCATGTTCCATTGTAATGCAGAATTTGATAAATTCAGCTGGATCTAAAGCCATTCTGGTATAGAAAGGACCTATTATTCAAGGAAGTAGAATGGCTATTGCAACTATTTTAACGGATGATTTCTTAGGCTTGGATGGTCTCATGTCTGACATGGTGGCCTTGGTACTCTTAAGCTATTTGTCTTCTATAGCAGAGAATAAACTTTGGTCAAACCACATGAGCTGGTGCTGCTTTAGAAATGAGGAGTTGACTTGGATGTTGGTTGAACAGTTCATCCAAATTGCAGAGGAGGATGTTGTAGCCTGTTTTTGACTGTTGTTCTCATTTCTGGGAGAAGTTGATTGTAAATGTTAGACAGATATTTTTGTTAGTCTATTCTACCGACCATTGCTGTGATGTACAAAATGGGATGCAAGTAAAGTGTAAGATGTATATTTTGTATTTGTTTTAGGCTTTTAACCTTTGCTGATTAATCCTCATGTTATCCAAACAGTTCAAATATGGTAATAATTTGGATTAATGTCCTGGCTCCATGTTTACATAATTTAAATGTCAATCAATTGAATGTAAATAACTGACAATGGTAAATTATGATATTTTGCTACCTTTCATTGTAATCTATATTTTATTTATGGATGGTGAGATTGTTATGTTTTACATAAATAGATGTGAGCCTGGACTATTTTTGTGTGCAAGTTTCAAATTGTTAATTGGAAGAATGCAGCATATATATAAGTTGGCTTGGTAATAAAAGCATGTGGGATTTTGACAAACGTCCTGTGTTTATTTATACTTAGCTTGGGTGAAGGCTCAGTATGATCATTTTGGGACGAAACCTTTTTTGAGTCCCAACTGCAAAAATGATTCGTATGAGAAGGATGCAGGGAGTGGGGGAGGGGTCATCACTCGCTTCAGTAGCCACAAAGTTAAAAACCCCGCCCATTTCTACAATTTATTATCTTAGAATTTTATTTTAAAGTTAAGCCTAACTTTAACCACACTGCTAAATGTATGCCTGACCCTATCCTTAAATAAAGACCAAAAAATAAACAATTTTGACTGTGGCTGTGGAATCTGACGGATGTATAATAACAACTGGAAACGGGTGGGTGGGGGTTGTCAAAGTTGGATTACCGTACTTCATGACTATGCCTTGCCCAGTTTCCCGGCCCGCTTCAACTCAGTTCCTGTAACTTTAGATAGCGACGCATCCAGGTTCGAGGAGCTGGGATGGCGGACAAGAGCCCTGACTTCAGCGGCTCAGTTGACCAGTGTTCCGCCCTGTCTCCGGAACAGAGAATGCAGTCACCTGGGATCGGGGCATCCAAATGGGTCCGTCTGAATGTCGGTGGGACATACTTTCTCACAACGAGGCAAACGTTGTGCCGAGACTCAAAATCGTTCCTGTACCGTCTGTGCCAGGCCGACCCCGACCTCGACTCTGACAAGGTACGGATATCTATCTAACTAAATAACGTTACTAGCTAGTTGGCTAATGTTAACTAAGTAACCTTTGTCTGTTTTACACATCATGTTCTAACGTTAACTTACGTTACCTAGCTAGCATATCCAGACCGATTTACTAACTAGTTAGCTAGTTATTTTGTTGTTTAGCCAGGAAGTAAGCCAAACGGATCGCTAATTTAGATGGTCAACGTTAGCTACTAACGTCGTTACTAGTACAGGCTAGCTAGTTCAGCTGGCCAACGTTAACTCCCAAAGAACTTGTCTAACTAGCTAAATAACGTTAACGTTAGTTTGTTTTCCTGTATTTTTTCTGGATAACCCTCCTGACTACAGATTTACAGTAGCTAACTAACAAATATTAATTTGCATAGCAGCACGTTTCTACTCGTACTAAGATGGATAACGTTCGTATATAGTACTAGTATCTGTCAGCTCGCTAACAGGCACGTTTGTTATCTAGTCAACCACAATAAACTGTTACTGTAGCTATCTAGCTGGTGAATATCAGAATAACGCCTGCACGCAAATGGACCATAAAATACATTGTTGACAAGATTATATCTTTTTTGTAAATGATTGGGCCTATAATATACAATTGTGCAAATGAGCCCCCCTTTCTGGAAAAGGAGCGTTGCCCTTGTAAAATAAAGTATGATAATCCACATGCTGAATGTGTTTACCATCCTGATTTCCAACCCTCAAAGGTCACCATGCATCATTTAACAGGAGGATGACATTTTAAAAGCTGGCAAAAGACCTTACAGTACAAGTTGGCTCAGTCATACAGATGCAGTTGCAATGAGTCTTGGGCTCTGAAAGATCCACAGTATCCCAGCAGAATAGTTTCATCCCATAGTTATCTAGGATATTTAAGAAACTATGCTGATTAGCATTCCTCATTTGAAGTCGAGGTGAGAGTCTGTAATGTTCATGTGCCTAGTGTAATGTGGTAAGGAGATGTATCTCTGCCCTCTGTATTGATTCTTGCTAATGATGATGGCATGTGAAGGCTGGAGCAAGGCAGCTGTGGTGATTCTTCAGTGATAATAAGACCGACTAAATGTCAGTTACCATGTTGGCGCTGCTCCAAGCTCTGGACACAGAGCTGTTGTATCCATGGATTGGCTATGGGTTTATGCTATTGCACAGTTCTGTTTCGATGTTTGTCACTGTACAAAAATCGTCAATGGTTTCTTCCCAGATTTGTTATTGATTGTCTGCTTTTCTCATTGTTATCGACTTCTCTTTCTTCAGGATGAAACGGGTGCCTATTTGATAGACCGGGACCCAACATACTTTGGTCCAGTGCTCAACTACCTGAGGCATGGGAAACTGGTGCTCAATAGAGGCCTTGCCGAGGAAGGTATGATGATGATAATGTCTTGGGGATATGCTGAGACATGTCTGAAGGGTTGTGCCATTCTGTCATCTTTGTTGCTGTTTCTTTTTCGCTCTAACACGTCACACGCTAACAATCACACTTATTACATTTAATACCAAAGCAGTTCTCATTAGCATACATAGTTGTTTTCAATGATTGGGGTTTTAATAACTGGTTAAATACATTCTGTTCCCCTCAAGGTGTACTGGAAGAGGCTGAATTCTACAATATCCCTTCTTTGATCAAGCTAATTAAAGACAAAATCAGGGAGAGGGACTGCAAAACAGTTCAGGTGTGTGGGCTTGACTAAAATTGTCATTGCTATCTGGGTGATTTCTTTCTTCCCTGAGACTGTCCTGTTGTAATCACTAATACAGAGCTCTGGATATTAAAGGGGGCAGTGGGGTGGCATGTCAGCCTTGGGGCCTCTAATGCCCTCTAACTACTGGCCAGAGGCACATCCTTGGCAAGCTCCCTCCCAAGGATCACCTCTGTTTACATGGTCTAATACGGCAATGACTCTGGGCACAAGCTCCGCTTAAGCTACTGGGATTTCCAGGTCTTGTTGATGTATTGGCATTAGTCCAGAGTCTCCTTACCCTTGCCAGGTAGATGAGGTCAGGAATTGGCACGTACTGGCTATGCTCTGCTCTGGGGGGGATGGGTGATTCATATGTAGCCTATTGAGAGCACTTGCTGCTCTGTTGCATGTGAATTAACATTGCCTCTTTCTCTCTCTCCACAGCTCCCTATAAAACATGTCTACAGAGTCTTGCAGTGCCAAGAAGAGGAGCTAACACAAATGGTTTCCACCATGTCAGATGGTTGGAAGTTTGAGCAGGTAATTATCCTGAAAGGAAGACATTGGGGAGTGTTCTGTTTTCAGAAATGTTCCTTTCGGCTGCACTTTGACTTGTGTTGGTTGATTTACTGTTCACAGATGATGCTGAGTTCAGTGTATAACATAAATACTATAATTGTCTTAATTTGTAGTCCCTGTGAAATACAACCTTGCAGCATAATTTGGTTACATAGCTGTTATTGTTGTACTGTATTTATTTTTGTAAAAGTCTGAATTGTCTGACCATCTGCGAAAGGAGCTATGGTTGTGCCTGGTTCAAATAGACACTGGTTTCTGTCAGAGGCCAGGTTGCTAGAGTTAGATTTAGTTTGATGTTTATGGAACAGCAGATAAAAGGGGATGTTGCTGTTTTTGTTTATTCAGGAGGACACCCTGTACTGGGTGCATTTCTGTTACTAGCCCCCTCTCTCTAGACCTTGCAGGGTGTTAGGGTCTTCCCCTCAGAGAGAACTCATGACTGGGCTCAGGCTGCTACTCACGTTTCCTTTTTTTGGGAGCCAGCAAGGTGACAGAATGTTAGGCATTCTGCTCGTGGCAGCTTTGTAAAAATGGGAACCTACTGAATAGTGTAGTCTGTTTATTTGAATTAGCTTCCACCTTAATGACAGGTTTCACCCTGTGGTCAAATCCAAGGGATACTAAACATTCATGAGCAATGTAACAGCTCAGAGTGCTCAGGTGTCCTAGATAAAAGTCAGTGTTTGTCACTTTTTTTATGTCAAAGATCCTTAAGTAGACTAGAAATTGTCTACTGTAATCTGTTACATTGTTTTGACTGTGCCTGGCAAGCTGTTGGAAAGATTAGATTTCCCATGTGTGCATGTTTCCTCTAGTCCCTTAGAAACATTTCGCTTCTCATTGGGCATTGGTTCCCCCCTTTTTTTCTCCCTCAGTTGGTCAGTATTGGCTCCTCATATAACTATGGAAATGAAGACCAGGCAGAGTTCCTGTGTGTTGTCTCTAAGGAGCTACATAACCAATCATATGGCACAAGCAGTGAACCAAGTGAAAAGGCCAAGGTGAGTATCCCAGCACTGCAACAAAAACGTCTTTCATCAACTTCCTGACCATTGTTACAACCATTTGTGACTTACACCAAGTTTGGTATACATGTTGTCTATCACATGTCTAACATAAATGCACACTATTTTTTTTTTATTGGTCGTGGATGCTGCAATTCCTTTCTTTGCATGCTGAATTTCCTGCAGAGGACAAGTACAAGGATTGTTAGAAACATTTTGCCAATGAATGTATCTACCTTTGAATATAAGGGGACAATTGGTGAGATTTTGTTTAGACCCCTGCCATTGTGGCCTTAACCCTTTCTCCAAGAGCCCCTTCTCCCCTTGTGCCATATCATCCCTATGAGCCCATTACCTAGAGAGCATCCCGCTAATCATTATCTAGACAAGAGCAATGCCTCTAATGATTTAAACTACTTTAATATTTAATGACCTCCTGTCACTAGCTTCTGCAGTTCATGGAATTCTGCATAGCCTTAGTCTCCCTGCTTTCCAGTCAACAAAATTGAAATTTTTGGCTTCTTCCTGCCTGTTAAATGCTAACTCATAATACCTTTTGCCAAAGGTTTTTTGAAACATCTGTCTAGTATGAAATATACAGGCCTAAACATCTTATTTTGCTCTGACCATTTTCTTTTGCAGATTCTTCAAGAACAAGGCTCTCGAATGTGAAGAGACTGTTCAGTTCTTAGGATTGCGTCCTGCTATGATGTCCAGATATAAAGACACAAACTACATCACATTCTGAGGAGCGTTATGGCACGCTAAAGAAGCTGGCTAACTGCAGTCTAAACATTGTACACACACCATTTTTCTTTCATACATCAAATCAAAATGTGCAGTCGATAGCGTTACTGTTTTTGGGCCTACATAGTAAAACTGGACTATAGATTTTCAGACAGAGAAGGGCCTTATCACATATCGTATTGTCCACAGCATTTATACTTGGTCCATCGTTTACTCAGGGTCTCTAATAGTGTTTTGGAAGCTGCATTAGGTGTGCACTGTCTGGTGGGACATTATTTCAAATATCTGCGTACTACATTATGCCAGTCCTTCACATACAAAAATCAAACCTCTCTGAGAAATTAATTGGAAAGCATGTTTTAAAAGTTAGATATTTAAGACTATTTATATGGAGTTGTATAGATTCATACTGTCTTGTTAGAGGCGAAGACTGTATCGACAGTTTATTTATTTTTTACATATCTTTAAACAGAGATTATTTATGTCCCTTTCCAAATATCCCTTCAACCTGCACATTATCAGGTTTCTTTGGAAGGAGGACATTCTTATAACAAATTCTACCAGGGTTATTGTATGATAATGAGGTTGAGGTGATGTTAGGGAATGCCAGATGTTAAAGGACTAAAACTTGTCTTCCATCCCTGGACTCTGGCGTGTTTTAGTTGGGTTACCTGTTAGGCAGCCACTGTGGAACTGGAGGACATTGTTATGTTTTAGAGGACATTGTACCTAGAGCCATTTGATAGGCACATTTTTTTCACGTTGACATGGGACTGTTATCGGCTGGTGTTGCGAAGGGACTGTTTTCCATTTTACGTGAGAAAGAAAAGCGTTTTTGTCTCTTGCATGAATTAGTGCATATCTGCTTGTTTGTGTGTGTATACACAATCCTTACGCTTCTGCGGTTTGACTATATTGAGCTTTGACAGGGCTGTATACCAAGCAAAATTACATCAAACTGTGGCGGTTTGCAACCATGCAAGTTCTGAGCTAAAATGCTTTGGTCATGTATTGATGAAAAGATTATTACCATTGTTCAACTTGTAGATGGTTGAGCTACTTATTGAATACATTAACATTGTCAATACATGAAAATATTTCTTTTTGAAAATGTTGCCTTTGTTCAATGACCAAATCAATGTCTGTATTTCAACTTTAATCTGATTTTCTTTTGTCAGGAAGAAGGAAATTCGGTAGTCTACATGCATATCTATGAGGATTTGTACATGGAGGAAGTATAATAACATTCAGATGTGTTATCAGTGTATGGTTTTTCTTCCTAACACACACACAGGGCTTTAACTAGTGGAATACAAGCTATAATCTCTGTAAAGGTCAACTGGACCCCTCCTGTTGCCTGATCAAGGTAAAGTTTACATGTCTAGTGTTTTATAATCCGGATCTTACTTACCTTGCCATTGTGACACAATGCTCTAATTTGGCTGGTTTAAACATCTGTATATTACTATGTTTACATATCCCAGATACCCAGGTAGTTGCTGTCAGCCATTTATCTAGTACGCATACGGATAGTTTTCAAACATTTTCAGTGGACAGGTATCTTTTTGTTCACTGAGTTGTCTTGTGGTGATAAGTGCCTCTTGCCTCTGAGGCTTCACAGTGCATGTGAAATATGTGTAGCAGTGATGCACATAACCACAAGGTCTCACTGTTTGTGTCCACCATGCAGTGAGAGTGAAGACATTCTGAACAGTGTGGGCCATGTGTGTCTAGTGTGGTGTCCTTTGACTGCAGATTCTTAAACACAGAAGGGGGTGTCAGCCATTGCATGTATGGCCTGATTCACCTTCCACCATGCCCTCAGCTCTGCAGGACACCACTTTACTCCGCTGTGACACTTCAGCTCCTGTTTGACCGTTACTTTCTAGAATGCTTATCAAGACACAAATGTGATCCCTCTCTGAGGCTGCTGAGGGTTTCTAATGGGACATTGTTCCAGTTTTCCGTTAAATTTATTTTTAAAATGAACAGAGGCAGACAATTGTTATTTGCTCCATTTGATCACTGCTGTTCCTATATATATTAGTATCAAATGTTTTGTATTTTTTATGCTTACTGTATATACATATTATATACATGTAATAGCATGATTTGACTGGGGATAATGGAAATGATGGTGATGCTAGACCTGGGGGATTTAATCAATAAATGGTAATGAATTCAACTCTTGTATTGTATTTGAACAAACTGTTGCAGAGCCATAGAGAAATACTAACCACATGGCTCTGTCATCAATATGTTAGATGCACTGTATAGAGCAAGGGTGCATTTGAAAGGAAATATGGTAATAACTAAACATCTTTAGACACTGGTAAGCCGTCATTGTAAATAAGAATTTGTTCATAACTGACTTACCTAAATATCAAATGACAGACTCAAGTTTGGTCCATCACAGAGTTAAATCATATTGAGCTACTGTTCAAACACAAAGCTCCATTCAGTAGTGCACAAACAAAGACAGTACAATATAAAGATGGGCAGAAACTACTACTCATAGAGCCCCAAAGTGGAGGTGTCATAATACCTATAAAACCTAGCGGTTAAACAGATGAATAGTTCCATATAATCCTCACATGTTTCACACGTAACGTATAATATGTAGCCTACGGCAGGTGACCATATGATCCAATGTCTCATTATTATTATTTTACTTTTATTATGACTTATTTATTGTATATATATATATATATAGCTTTTTTTACGCTCGTCTGTTACTGTCACTTTGTCATTGTTGTCATATCTTTTCACTTTTGTTCTGAATGTTCTTAATTGGCAAGTGCAACGACAAAAAAAGATACATGGTTCCAATCGTTTTTCCACTAGGGAAATTTAGAAACTATTAAAATAAGGGCTGTGTTTTGTGTAGGCTTACCTCGGTGTGACGTTCTGATAACCATGTAACTCTCTCTCAGATAAGGTGACTTTTATCAATATATTCAGCTCTATTTTCTCTCAGATCTGAAAAAAAGAAGCTAATTAGCATTAAAGTAGACATCATGCAAGACTACAAATCCCAGCAAGCTCCTGCACGTCATCTCTAGCTGACAACTTTGCTAACAGGTATTGTGTCCATTTAAAACTTGCACAAGACCATTCACAGAATTGTCCATTTAAAGAAATGTAGCCAATTTAATCATTACCACAGTTAGCTAACATTAGATAGTTAATCCAGAGAGTCTTACTTTTGCTTCGATTCGACAGTCTCCCCCAGATCATGGCATTTGCAGTTCTTTATGACAGCCACATTAGCAGCTAATTAGCGTTTCATTTTTGGGGGGTAATATATTGATTAAAGTAACCTTGTCCTAGAGAGATTTACACTTATCAAAATGTCCCGCCAGGGTAAGCCTACATGAAACACAGCCCTTATTTTAAGTGTCCCCTATGGGATAAATGAATCATGGAAAAACAATTAACTATTTCCCTGTTTGACCACTAGCCTTTATGGGTATTATGACTCATACTGTATTTTTTTATTTAACCTTTACTTAACTAGGCAAGTCAGTTAAGAACAAATTCTTATTTACAATGACGGTGTATCCCGGCCAAACTCTAACTCGGACGGCGCTGGGCCAATTGTGCGCCGCCCTATGGGACTCCCAATCACGGCCGGTTATGATACAGCCTGGAATCGAACCAGGGTCTGTAGTGACACCTCTAGCACAGATGCAGTGCCATAGACCGCTGTGCCACTCGGGTGGTACTGTATAGAAATCCCCTATCACACTTGTAGGCAATGTCATCGGGTCTAATAGTCCAGACTGTGCACATACATCCTGTCAAAGGCACTCCTTCAATATAAAGTTGTTTTTTTTTACGTAAATTAACTTGTCAGTTTGTCACTTTCATGAGATTGGAGTAAAAACAAGTTCCACTACTTCAGACATGGGCTCGAATCTAGGTTGTGCCTTCAGATTTCAAGAAAATGTACAACTAAGGAAGAATGTTTCACTTTTCTCATTGACTTCTCAAACCCCAGCCTGGTCTGCTTGGTCTGTTTCGCAAGCGTTCCTGGACGTCTCGCGATGTTGCACCTCTGGGTTTAGAAACTCTGTGGCACAACGTTGTAGAACGTTCTGATAGAAACACATCGAGGAACTCTTTGGTCAATCAATCTAACACTAAAGTTTCAGTAGCCTATGATGCACCAAATATGTTCTAGTTCCCCGTTCTGGTTGCTGGTTGTACCCTCCTAAACACAATCCAGGTTTTGTGAACAAACCTTGTTTGTGAAGGGATCATCTGTATGTGCTAGAAATGAAGTAATGTGATTATTGTCATCATAATGTTTAGCAGCTACTATAAGGCTTATTAATGCATCACTATTCATTTCCACACAGAATGCAATATTTATGTAGGAAAATACTCTCGAGTAATTACCAAAAATATTGTCATAAACTAATATTTTGCACATAGCCAGAAGATTCCAACCCTACTATTACACTTTTTTACAGTGAGCTGCACTGGGGATGGAAAGCCATCATGGTTAAATTAAGACAGCTGACCCAGCATAAGATATGGGTCGGAAAACGTACCTAAATGTAGGCATAGGGTATAGAGAGAAATAGTAATGGTGTCTTTTTGTAGGCATTAACTCCGCCGTGGTCCGTTGGACAAAGCCTATTAGGAAAATCAACGGCGTTTTTGTGGGGGTTTTGGATGAATGGCAAAAACAAGGTCTGTGGTAAACACAGGCTTAGGAGATCTTATATATTTTGTTCTATGAGATAATCTTCATAAGCTAACGTCACATTTTGTAAATGTTTAAGAATTTGTTATAAAAAAAAGCACAAATGCTTCATAATTCGTAAAAGTCATGTTAGCGGACTGCTATTATCGTATAGAACAAAACGAATAAGATCTCCTAAGCCAGTGTTCACCTCAGACCTTATTTTCTGTGTTTATTTCAAGACCCTAATCTTTCCCCACTCATTTTTGAGTGGCGCAGTGGTCTAAAACACTGCATCTCAGTGCAAGAGGCGTCACTGCAGTACCTGGTTCGAATCCAGGCTGCATCACATCCGGCCGTGATTGGGAGTCCAATACAAATCCCAGCGTCATCCGGGTTTAGCCAGGGTAGACCGTCATTGTAAATAAGAATTTGTTCTTAACTGACTTGCCTAGTTAAATAAAGAAAATCCCATTGGGATGGCTGAATGAACCACAGGTAACTAATTTCCGGGTTTTAGGACTACAAGCTGGCGAGCTCTACTAGCACTGAACTCCAAATGTTACCTTTATCCAAACTGATACATCGAGAAGACTGAAATACTGCTTGTTTCTTTCTCTCGAAAAACTGCCCTTTTCGCCCTCATGCTAACTAGCAGTAGCCACCGAAGCCATTTTGGGATGACTGTACAATCAGTTATTTTGTTGTTCAACGCGATGTGCCATTCCATGATGGCTGCTGTGACAACTTCTAGTTAGCATGAGGTCTGTAGAGGGCAGTTTTCAGAAGAAAACAAAAAATATTTTAATCCTCTGGTTGTATCAGTTTGGATGAAGATCAAATTTGGAATACAGTAACATATCCCATCCCTGTATTAAGGCACGTTTTCTGACTCATATCTCAAGCCAACTCTGCAGTGTCTTAAATAAACTATGATGGCATTCCGACCCCAGTGCTGCTCAGTGTAAACAAGCATAATGGTAGGGTCGAAATCTTTTCGATACATTCAGTCCCTAACTTTGGATGTACTGTCTCTTTAAACGCATAGCTGTCAAACGCTTTGCCTGAAAGTCATGATTAAAATCTTAAATTATCATATAATTTGTACCAACATACGCTGTACCTTGCATTTTCTGCAAAATATAATACATTCATCGTATTAGTTGTGACACCACATAGTTCTCACAGAAAATTCAATGTTTAATGTTTTTGTCTTGTTTGTTCTTGTTATTAAATAGCTGTCTCATAATACATTTTTGATGGTAGCAAATTTGATTACGTACACTCTTAACAAGCAACACCTTGTAGAGAACTAATTGTCATATTTAGTAATTAGCGCTAATTGTTTTCAGGCACTAGCAAGTAATCAGGTCTTATTTAGCCTAGGCTAAATTTCGGGGGGGGGGGGGGGTGGTGGTGGTGGTGTCAGGAGGGAAACTTCACTAGCCTAGCTAGATTTGTCTCGAGTTAGATTTAAAAAAAATAATAATAATAAAAAAATTGGGCTACCCGAGTGTTCTTTTAAAAATATAGCTAGTGATTTTTATCACACTGAAGGTAAGTCTTTGTCGCCTACTAAGAATGTATTGTTTTTTATCCGTAGTCGGTGTAAATTTGTGGGTTTTTTTTGGTTTGGTTTATGAGCTAACACTAGAAAGCTTGCTAACTTGCTACTGTTAGCTAGGCTAATGTAGTTGGCTGGCTAACGAACTACGCTATCCAGACGGAAGACAAACACCTGCATTTACGTCAATCTTAAACGTCACGGCATGTTCTTTTCTCGGCTGGATATATGTATTTAAAAGGTTAAGGCATCCTAAACTGGACTTCTATGTAGCTAACCTAGCCTCGAAATGTGACGGCTGCGCACTCTTGTTGCACACTTGTTTAGCGGCTTTTCGTGCCAGAATTGCGCAGAGTTGCATTTTCGCTTTGTACAACAGAAAGACTGCAATTGTATCTACTGTTCTACAAGTTATCCAATCAATATATACTTTATGGGGCATGTGTGTCAACAAAATAAGCTGCTATAGCTAACATGTTAGTTTGCTACATTTGCAACCAGCGTTACCTGTTAATGCTTCTTTGTACCATTCCGCTGAGAGATAACTTAAACATCCAACAGATATCTCGGTTGTGAGAATTGAATTCCTTTAGCTCAAGGCCTAAGTTTACCCTGTCATTAAATTCTAGGTCTCTCAATCTTGTCAGCATATTGATAGTGGCACATTCAAAAAATTTGTTGCGTTAGTCTGGTATGAACCTTCAATACTATAGCCACAGATGGCACAGTGAGACAGCTATTACACTGAATTTTTAAATACGAAGCATCGCTTGGCGTTTCCTCTCACTACCAAATAGGGTAGTGAGAGGAAGTCCACTGGCGCGTAGTGGGAGAAGATGCTGCGAAATCGATTTTGGTCTATATTCAGCACATTTTCTCATCGATGAAACACTTGATCTCAAAACAGTTTCTGTTCCCAAAACTAGAATCTGTTTTGAACAGAGTGGATTAAGTTCAGTAGACTTTAGCCCTTGCCAAAGTTTTTTAAATCGCTTTGTTTAGTAGTGCAAAGTCGAATTGAGTTATTGCACATGCTCATCTCAGAGTAGGCGCTCCCTAACGGAAATATTCAGATGTATGCTAGAACTGGCCAATAGGATCTCGCTAGCTTGTGCTTGGCTCTGCCCACCACCTTGCTTGTTCTGCCCACTATGACTCATCTGTTCCCATTAGAATTGACAGTGTTGTCCATCTTGGTTCAGTTATTAAAATATTTGCTATAGCTTTTCTACACCAGGGGCCCCAGTTACATACACTAACCAGGCTTCCCAGATGTGAAGTAAAATATTTTCACCAGTGTATGAATCCACCAGATTATTCAGTTTTTGTTTGGTCTTTAGATTGTTTAATGCAGTCAATGCTTACATTACACTCAGAGAAAAATGGGCTCCGAAAGGGTTCTTAGGCTGTCACCATAGGGGAACCCTTTTGGATTCCAGGTTCAACCTCGATCCAAAAGGGTTTCTGCAAAGGCTTCTCCTATGGGGACAGTTGAAGTACCAGATTGCACCTTTCCTAAAAGTGTAGGAGAACTTAAAGCCTACCTGAATGGAAGTCAGTTGTACCTTTTACTACACACATATATGAGCAACAAGCTGCATTACAAGGATGTTGAAAACAATATGAAAGAATGAGTTCATATTTAACACATTTAGACTAGGTCTCTGGTTGCGCCCCTTGGCACCTGTGGATGTGACCTAGTTGAAGTGGTTGCAGCATTGAGCTTTCTGAGCACCACATTTGGCTGTGCTGTTATCCAGAGACTAGTAACATAGAGTGCCAGAGAGAAACGAAAAACACCTGAACTGATCTGTGGGCAGAACTTGTGCCTCACATATGCATTGTTTATTTCAATAGAACTGTACACCATTGTTGATCCCTTTTTCCCAGTTGATCTGAATGTTTTTGATTTAGGGAGTCATGTCTGGTATAGCCTTAAGTCGTCTTGCACAAGAAAGAAAGGCCTGGAGAAAAGACCATCCTTTTGTGAGTATCAAGGGACTTGGGTGGAAGCCATTTTCATGTCAACAGTGCCTTTGCGTAGAAGCCTAGCTGCTTCTTTAAGGGCATGTGTCATTTTGGAAGACCTGTTTGTGGAAATGTGTTTTCTGGATCGTCTATTCCACATAACATTTTACACTATGCCAAGCAGAGCTGTACTGCCCTGGCCTGGTTGAATAAACTTTATTGATCCCAAATGGGAAATTGGATTTGTCACCAGCATAACTCTTACAGGGGGACAATACATCTGAACACGTACTGCATGGCTGTTGGAACAAATAAAATGGCCTACATTACAGGTGACTGAGCCGTTAACAGGGCAGCGCTGCCAACTAAACACATTGAGTTACGCATCCATAGAGGGTCGGGGGCTAAGGGTTGATTCTGGGCAGGGCTGTAGTTGGCAAGTTCATGGAGTTGGACAATTTAATGTGTTGAACAATATCTCTTCTCTCTCCCTAGGGGTTTGTTGCTGTGCCAACAAAAAACCCAGATGGAACAATGAACTTGATGAATTGGGAGTGTGCCATCCCTGGAAAGAAGGGGGTAAGTCGCTCTCTGGAGTGAGCGCTGAACTTTCTCTGTATATGTATTGTAGGTACCACTATGTTCAAACTGGAGGAAGCAATCCCTCCTGTGCAGCATAATAAGTTGGCACTGTATGGTATTTTTCAACTGGACAGCAGATTTTGCTTTAATAACAGCTAAGCAGGGTATTAATTGGTTGTAGGAGATATTAAATACACTGAGGTGCTGGTACTAACATCTATATAGTAGCTGGATGACCAATGAACCAATGTTAATTGATTACCACAGTTGTGCAACATTCTCACTGCTTCACTATGAGTAACTCTACAGTTACTGAAGGAGTGTTGACCAAATTTCTGTATTTCTTCCACAGACCCCATGGGAGGGGGGCTTGTTCAAACTCCGAATGCTTTTCAAGGATGACTATCCTTCTTCACCTCCCAAGTGTATGTTTTCTCTTTAAAAAAAAAAATCTGTATAATTTCTGGGTAACAGGTAACAGTTAAGTACCTTACTGTGGGTGAATAATGTGTCGCCATAGAGATCCAGCATTTACAATGTTACACTGATTAGCAAGATGGTGGCCCTATAACAAGAAAAATGCAAACTTTCAAAGGTCATGCCCCTCACCCCGTATTACATAGTCATGAAATTCGCTACATGGGTCCCTCATAAGGAACTAATTTGCCTCTGGGACCCATAAGGTCCGCCATTGAGAAATTTGTGAAACACCTAAGGTGCTACTCTTATGTCACCGAATGACTGATCTCCATGAAACTTGATATGGCACCTATGGCCAAAGGTCTCAACGCAATATTTTCCAGACTAGTACCTAAAACATGGCCACTATTGATGGCCCAGCGTTGGCTGTCATTGTAAATATACCTTTTTTTTTTTTCTTAATTGACTTTTCTAGTTTAAAAAAAAAAATTTACCGATGTGATCTGGCACATAAATGCATATCAGTCAAGCATGTTCATTGTAACTACATTTGGTAAGCATATTGCAAACACTGTCAATACTCAACATATGCAAGAGCATTCATATTGACCACATGGTGGCTCTATAATGGGCACATGTTTTTATTGCTGTCTGACTCAATGATGAAATGTGGCACACATGCACAGGGATGAGTCTAGCTAACCGACGCAATATTTAACACCACGGGACCCATTTGACTCCATGGGTGAGTGCGTCTTGACAAATGGATCTGTCATTTACAAAATTAGTGATTGCCCCAAGGGGGCGTTGCATTATTAGTGGGGGACGACATGTTTACTCTTGCCTTGTTTTCAATTAAAATGGCCAACAAACAAAAATAGCTTCTTAGCGAAGAGCAATTTCTCAAGAAAGAATTTTGCTAGGACTGGTGTGAGTGGGTAGGGGGAAAACAGAAAACCAGCTCTTTGAACTCTCCTTATTGGTCTATTAACACATTTTACCAGGCAAGCTGAAACTACATCCCACCAAAACAGGCTGCAATTTCAGTCTCTTTTCAAACCGCTCTTATACTAAAAGGGCATTATCAGAATGTTCAGTATTATTCCAACCTCAGTGTGGATAGAGGGAGATATCTATTGAAAATCACTGTTTAATGAACTGCAAATAAGTGCCATCTGGAATTTTCTCCATATTGTGCTAATAATTATATTTTCTCTGCTTTTGGCAGGCAAATTTGAGCCCCCTTTGTTCCATCCAAATGTATATCCCTCTGGTACAGTCTGTCTATCGATTTTAGAGGAGGACAAAGACTGGAGGCCAGCCATCACTATCAAACAAGTAAGCGCTTTCATCCAAGACCCCTTCTCTGGTTTTAGCTTCTTCTTTGCCTATAACCCTAGGAATAGTAATATACACTCCCCTCCAGTATGTATTTGGACAGTGAAGCTAATATAAAACATTTGCCTGTGTACTCCAGCATTTTGGGTTTGAGATCAAATGTTTCATATGAGGTGATGGTACAGAATGTCACATTTTGAGTCTATTTTCATACAGAGCTGTTTTAATAATTTAGAAATGAATGCACTTTATGCATCTAGTATGTATGTATGTATGTATCTTTTCCAAAAATGCAGAGAAAGATACAGAAATAATACAGATGTGTTAATAAATGCACAATGAGTAACGAAAACTTGGCTATACACATGGGGTACCAGTAGAGTCGATGTGCAGGTGTACGAGGTAATTGCCATGGTGCATTCACCTTGACTTTGTCAATTTGTTACATTACAGCCTTATTCTAGATCAGTGGTTCTTAACCTGGGTTCGATCGAACCCCAGGGGTTCGGTGAGTCAGTCTCAGGGGTTCGGCGGAGGTCAAGACACACACCCGACTCATATGATTCGTGATGACACGCCCCGCTTGGCCATCATTGGCTGCAGGTGATCACGCAACATCGCTTGGCCTATCTGTGCTGCAGGGAATTTGGCGCGCTCAGTAGTCGAATTGTGACTGTCGTGATGGTACGTCGTGTGATTTCTTTCTTAATATTTTAATCCCTTCATACTAACTATGTCGAGCAAAAAAAGAAAGTGGTCGGACGAATATGTACAATATGGATTCACATGTATAACGGAACGTGATGAGAGTCAGCGTCCTAACTGCATGATTTGCAATGCCAAGTTGAGCAATTCTAGTCTAGCACCGGCAAAACTAAGAGAACACTTCCTTAAGCTGCATGGAGATGGACAATACAAGAACACAACGCTCGCTGAATTCAAGGTGAAGAGAGCCAGATTCGATGAAAAGGCTACTCTGCCTGTTCTCGGCTTTGTACCCATCAACAAACCGATCCTCACAGCATCTTGCCAAGGTGAAGCCGCGCATTTCTGAACTGGTCTCTGAAAGGCAACAGCAGAAGTCACACTGATTTGCAGTAAATATTCATTATTATGTTTTTGTTTTTGTGTGAAAATCATGTTTTAATGGTTTTGTTCTTTAAACACTGATGTTGATGCACGGTTCATTTTGTGCACCAGTAAAATATATACCTATGTTTTGAATTTTATTTTTCCAATTAAGAAGGGTTCGGTGAATGCGCATATGAAACTGGTGGGGGTCAGTACCTCCAACAAGGTTAAGAACCACTGTTCTAGATTGATGATATTTTTAAAAATCAATTTTAAACACAATACCACAATGACAAAACACAACAGGTTTTTAGGAATGTTTGCAAATTTATACCAAAAGAACTGATATCTTATTTACTTACGTATTCAGACCCTTTGTTATGAGACTTGAAGTTAAGCTCCGGCGTATCCTGTTTCCTTGAGCTGTTTCCACAACTTGGAGTCCACCTGTAATACATTCAATTGATTGGACATGATTTGGAAAAGCACACAACTGTCTATATAAGGTCCCATGGTTGACAGTGCATGTCAGAGCAAAAACTAATCCATGAGGTCGAAGGAATTGTCCGTAGAGCACCGAGACAAGATTCTATCAAGGCACAGATCTAGGGAAGGGTACCAAAAATGTGTGCAGCATTGAAGGTTCCCAAGAACAGTGGCTTCCATCATTCTTAAAAGGAAGAGGTGTTTGGAATGACTAAGACGTTTACTAGAGTTGGCCAAACTGTGCAATCGGGGGTGAAGGGTCTTTGTCAGGGAAGTGCCCAAAAACCTGATGGTCAGTCTGACAGAGCTCCAGAGTCCCTCTGTGGGAGAACCTTCCAGAAGGACAGCCATCTCCATCTCTGCAGCACTCCACCAATCAGGCCTTTATGGTATAGTGGCCAGACGGAAGCAACTCCTCACATGACAGCCTGCTTGGAGTTTACCAAAAGGCACCTAAAGACTCTCAGACCATGAGAAACAAGATTTTCTGGTCTGATGATACCTGCCACCATCCCTACAGAGAAGCATTGTGGTGGCAGCATCATGCTGTGGGGATGTCATTCAGCGACAGGGTCTGGGAGACTAGTCAGGTTCGAGGCAAAGATGAACGGAGCAAAGTACAGAGATCCTTGATGAAAACCTACTCCTGAGTGCTCAGGACCTCGGACTGGGGCAAAGGTTCACCTTCCAACAGGACAATGATTCTAAGCACACAGCCAAGACAAGGCAGGGGTGGCTTCGGGACAATGTCCTTGAGTGGCCCAGCCAGAGCCCGGACTTGAACCCGATCAAAATTCTCTGGAGAGACCTGAAAATGGCTGTGCAGTGATGCTCCCCATCCATCCTGACAGAGCATGAGAGGATCTGCAGTGAAGAATGGGAGAAACTCCCCAAATACAGTGGTGCCAAGCTTGCATCGTCATACCCAAAAAGACTCAAGGCTGTAATCACTGCCAAAGGTGCTTCAAGAAAGTTTCATATTTGAAAATGAGTTAGCAAAAATTTCTAAACCTGTTTTTGCTTTGTCATTAAACAGTATTGTGTGTGTACTTTGGGGGGGGGGGGGGTGTAACTATTAATACATTTTAGATTAAGGCTGTAAGATGACCAGGAATTTGAAGCTCTTGACCCGCTCCCCTACAGACCTGTCGACGTGAATGGGGGTGTGCTAGGCCCTCATTTCCTGTAGTCCACGATCAGCTCCTTTTTCTTGCCGACGTTAAAGGGGAGGTTGTTGTCTTGGCACCACACTGCCAGGTCTCTGAACTCCTATAGGCCTGATCACAGACAACGATGACAGCCTATCACCATTATGTTGTCAGCAAACCTAATGATTGATTGTAGTTGTGAGCTGAGGGGCACCTGTTTTGACGCTCAGCGTGACTGTTTCCTACCCTCACCACTTAGGGGCGACCTGTAAGGAAGTCCAGGATCCAGTTGCAGAGGGAGGTATTCAGTCCCAGGGACGTTAGTTTAGTGATGAGCTTGGTGGGCACTATGGCGTTGAATGCTGAGCTGTAGTCAATGAACAGCATTCTCACAAACTCAGCAAAAAAAAGAAACTTCCTCACTGTCAACTGTTTATTTTCAGCAAATTTAAAATGTGTTAATATTTTTATGAACATAAGATTCAACAGACATAAGCTGAACAAGTTCCACAGACATGGAATGTGTCCTTGAATGAAGGGGGGGGGTCAAAATCATAAGTCAGTCAGTATCTGGTGTGGCCACCAGCTGCATTAACTACTGCAGTGCATCTCCTCATGGACTGCACCAGATTTGCCAGTTCTTGCTGTGAGATTTTACCCCACTCTTCCACCAAGGCACCTGCAAGTTCCCAGACATTTCTGGGGGGAATGGCCCTAGCCCTCAACCTCCAATCCAACAGGTCCCAGACATGCTCAATGGGATTGAGATCCAGGCTCTTCGCTGGCCATGGCAGGACACTGACATTCCTGGCTTGCAGGAATTCACGCACAGAACGAGCAGTATGGCTGGTGGCATTGTCATGCTGGAGGGTCATGTCAGGCTGAGCCTGCAGGAAGGGTACCACATGAGGGAGGAGGATGTCGTCCCTGTAACGCACAGCATTGAGATTGCCTGCAATGACGAGCTCAGTCCGATGATGCTGTGACACACCGCCCCAGACCATGAAGGACCCTCCACCTCAGAATCGATCCTGCTTCAGAGTACAGGCCTCGGTGTAACGCTCATTCCTTCGACAATTAACGTGAATCCGACCGTCACCCCTGGTGAGACAAAACCGCGACTCGTCAGTGAAGAGCACTTTGTGCCAGTCCTGTCTGGTCCAGCAACGGTGGGTTTGTGCCCATTGGCAACGTTGTTGCCGGTGATATCTGAGGACCTGCCTTACAACAGGCCTACGAGCCCTTAGTCCAGCCTCTCTCAGCCTATTGCGGACAGTCTGAGCACTGATGGAGGGGTTGTGTGTTCCTGGTGTAACTCGGGCAGTTGTTGTTGCCATCCTGTACCTGTCCCGCAGGTGTGATGTTCGGCTGTACCGATCATGTGCAGGTGTTACACGTGGTCTGCCACTGCAAGGACGATGGGCTGTCCGTCCTGTCGCGCTGGCTTAGGTGACTCTCAGTGCAGGCATTGCAATTTATTGCCCTGGCCACATCTGCAGTCCTCATGCCTCCTTGCAGCATGCCTAAGGCACGCTCACACAGATGAGCAGGGACCCTGGGCATCTTTCTTTTGATGTTTTTCAGAGTCAGTAGAAAGGCCTCTTTAGTGTCCTAAGTTTTCATAACTGTGACCTTAATTGCCTACCGTCTGAAAGCTGTTAGTGTCTTAACGACCGTTCCACAGGTGCATGTTCATTAATTGTTTATGATTCATTGAACAAGCATGGGGAACAGTGTTTAAACCCTTTACAATGAAGATCTGTGAAGTTATTTGGATTTTTATGAATTCTTTGAAAGACAGGGACGTTTCTTTTTTTTGCTGAGTTCGTGTTCCTCTTGTCCAGATGGGAGAAGGCTGTGTGGAGCGCAATGGAGTGCCTCATCTGATCTTTTGGGGTGGTGAGTTGGTTTGGGTCCAGGCTGTCTGGCCTGATAGTGTGAGCCATAACCAGCCCTTCAAAGCGTTTCATGGCTACAGATGAGTGCTACAGGGTGATTGTCGTTTAGACTGGTTACCTTTTTGTTCTTGGTCACAGGGATATGGTGGTCTGCTTGAAACATGGAGGTAGTACAGACTGGGTCAGGGAGCTGAAAATGTCAGGTTAAACACTCGCCAGCTGGTCAGGGCATGCTTTGAGTATGCGTCCTGGTAATCCGTCTGGCCTTGTAAATGTTAACCTGTTTAAAGGTCTTCCTCACAACAGCTATGGAGAGCGTGATCAGCTGGCGCTCTCATCCATGTTTCAGTGTTGCTTGCCTCAAAGCAAGCATGGAATGCAGATCTCATCTGGTAGGCTTGTGTTAATGGGCAGCTTGCGGCTGAGTTTTCCTTTGTAATCTGTGATAGTTTGCAAGCCCTGCCTCAACCGACGAGCATCAGAGCCAGTGTAATAGGATTCGGTCTTAGTCCTGTATTGACGCTTTGACTGTTTGATGGTTCGTCGTGTTTGTAAGCTTCTCACCTTTCCACGGAAGGGTCATATTAGTGTAGCCCAAACTGTTAGTCTGTTACAGACAGAAGTTGGGTGATCGGCTGTACTGACTTCAGAGGAGTCCCAAGACTCTTGGGAAAAAATAAACAATCTCTAGCTTCAACTACAGATTGTATGGTTTTATTTATTTATAATGCTAATTAGTTTTCCGTGAGTGTACGGACATTGACTCTAGGGAGTTAAAGGGTAGAACGCATGACTTTTCTCATCCAAGTGTGGTCAAAGAGTAACTTAGTTGTAGTCTAGATCTGGTTACCTATAACTGCAAACATAGTTTTAGCGTTTTTACATTTAATTTCTGGATGTCTTCGGAACTACCCATGATGCACTTTCTGAACATCATATGGACAACAGCTGCTACCTAGCCATTTCCATCTGGCTAACGTTATTTACTACCCAATAGCTATAGGAGGACAGACTCATTGCAATGGCTGGAATGGAAAAATGTAACGTAATCAATCGTGTGGTTTCCATATGTTTGATACCGTTCCATTAATTCCAGTCCAGCCATTACACTGAGCATGTTCTCATATAGCTCCTCCCACCAGCCTCTGGTTGATAGCACTGCGCGTGTCAGCCAGTAGCTAACGTAGTGTTAGCAGGCTAGTAGCGCTAACAATAGCAGGCTAGTTGGCTTGCAAGCTAATTTGTAGCAATATATTCATATTGTTTACTTGTAAGTTGGCAGAAAATGTAACTGAAACCGGTAGTCATGAGTGCAATTGATTGTGGGTTACTATGCATTCCTTAGAATTCCGATCAGTTTTATGTAATAACTCAATAAAGAAGTAAGGGAATTTTTATGCATATTCTAATACAAATCCATAGGCTACATGTGGTTACCTTTTATGTTACCTACCCATTTAACCTGATCTGGGTTTCAACTCTATGAAAATGCCCTTAATGTTACAAATTTAACCAGAACATTGCACATCCACTAATGATGACAAACTTCTGGTAGCGAGCAATATAGAAAATTAACACAGGTTTCAAGCCGACCTGCTAGTGAGTAGCCAGCTAATCTTTTATATTTAAAGTCTAGCCAACTTGTAACTATTTGGTTGCTAGCAAGGTAGAAAAGTTTCATTTTTATGAATACACCTCTGTTTCCAACTGTTTGAACAGCCTGTTTAGATGTTGAAATCAAGTGACACACCTGGATAAGATGCTTATTTCTCAGAATGAGAACGGGATGCCAATTCCTTAATGTCTTTTTAATGCTCATTGCACATTTATAAAAGACTAGACAGCTAGCACAAGTCTGGCTAAAATGCTGCTAGCGGTATGTGATGCGCCACGTGACAAACTGATTTAATTTTCTACAATTTTCATTGATACTCCTGCTCTGTTCTACATTTTGGGAGTTGAGACATAAGGGTATTGTTACAAAGGATAAGTTCTCTATTACGATAAAATGGTTTCAGTGTGTTTTGTGATGGTTTGACTTTTTAATGTCTTTTTTTTGGGACAAAATGCAAGTAGCGAGTTCAAAATGCTTGTCAGAGATGAGGACCTTTTTGTCTTTGTTGTGATTGGTTGGGAGGGGTTTGGTGTCTGCAATTGGGAAGTCGCACAGAAGGAGCAAAGGAGACCAGACCCTGAAGACAAAAGCTCAAAAATGTATTCTTGCGATACAGACATTGTGCTTAAACATACATTTTATGTTGCCCAGCCCTAATGTACATCCGGTCACTGTGGGGACGATGTCATTGACGCACTTATTAATGTAGCCCGTGACTGATGTGGTAAACTACTCAGTGCCATTGGCTGAATCCCATCAATTTATCAGTCTGTGCTAGCGAAACAGTCTTGTAGCCTAGCATCCGCTTTATCGGACCACTTCTATATTGGGCTTGTCACTGGTACTTCCTGAGTATTTGCTTGTAAGCAGGAATCAGGAGGATGAAGTTGTGGTCAGATTTGCCAAATGGAGGTCGAGGGAGCACTTTGCATGCTTTTCTGTGTGGAGAGTAAAGGTGATAGAGCTTTCGCCTCTAGTTGCTCAGGTGAGATGCTGGAAGAAATTTAAATGGATTTCAGTTTCCCTGCATTAAAATCCCCAGCCACTAGGAGCGCTGCTTCTGGATGAGTGTTTTCTTGTTTTCTTATGACCCTATACAGCTCGTTGAGTGGCGGTAAATAGACAGCGAAGGAAAATATAGATGACCACCCCCTTGGTAAATAGTATGTAGAGTATCAAAGTAGTCAAAGGTTTAGTATTTGGGCCTATATTCCTTGCACACAATGAAAACATCAAGCTTGTGACTCTAACTCGTTTGATGCATTTGCATTTTGTTTTGACAAATAGGAACTGAATGGTGATTTGATGACTGGAGTAATTTTATCTCGGACAGTAGAGGTTTTTGAACACTTGTAAATTAATCCCGAGAATGCCATGATTTTAAGAAGTCATGAATAATGATTCCAGTCAGAGGCAACAACAAAACATGCTACAATCTCCAAGAACAGGAGATTATCATTTTTCAGAGGTATGATCTTTGTGCCTCTAACCTCACTTAACGTAATTCACTAATACATTTTGAAACAGTAAAACGGATATGTAGGAAAATATCCTTGAATAAAAGGTGACCTTCTGTACTGTTACCTCATTGGGCCCCCGAGTGGCGGAGCGGTCTAAGGCACTGCACTTCAGTGCTATAGGCGTCACTACAGACACCCTGGTTCGAATCCAGGCTGTAACACAACCGGCTGTGATTGGGAGTCCATAGGGCGGCGCACAATTGTCCCAGCGTCATCCGGGTTTGGCCAGTGTAGGCAGTCATTGTAAATAAGAATTTGTTCTTAACGGACTTAACGGACTTGCCTAGTTAAATAAAATGTTTCAACTGATCTCAAATCCAAAATGCTGGGCTATAGAGACTATTGTCCAAATTCATGTGGAGTGATGAGAACTGTACTTGTGTATACAGGTGACTCTTGGCTGCACTGTAAATGGCTTTGCTGCAGAGGGCAGCATGGCTTCATGGTTACTTATTAGGTGAAATTGATTTGAAGCCATGGAAGGTTGCGAACACAAATTGCCATTATACTTTGTTTTCATCCACAGATATTGTTAGGAATCCAAGAGCTCCTAAATGAACCAAATATCCAGGATCCTGCACAAGCTGAGGCATATACAATTTACTGGTAGGTCTGAGACAGATATTTTAATTAAGTGAAAGTTTTGTCAAATGACAGTCGGAATAGGATATACACAGCTGCTGGCAAAATCTTCTCATTAGCTTGTGCCCCTCCTGGTCAACATTGTTGCAAGGCTGTTAGTTGATACTTGATATTTCCAGGAAATATCCCATTCCTCATAACATGCTTCCATCTTTCATTTCAGCCAAAACAGAGTGGAATATGAAAAAAGGGTTCGAGCACAAGCCAAAAAGTTTTCTCCATAAAGCTTCAAGACTACACAAGATAGAAGAAATTGTTTTGCTGAGGATATTGTCTCTGCCCCCTTTTTGTCTGCCTCCAACTATGTCCATTGCTCACCTATTTCCTGCTGGACTGTTTTAAAACTGAATGTGTGCCATTTCTGTCCATCACCCACATACTGATGCACCCCTTTTGCTTTTTTGTTTCGGAAGTCCTGGATTTGAAGGTGGACTATGCCACCACAAAGGATTTTCTGTACTCAACTGTGGTATTTCTTTTTTCAAGAGCTCACGCTTGTCAGAAAAGACTGTACGAAATGGGAGTCACTTCTATTGATTTGTATTAATGTATTCAATGTTAGGCAAAATAATTCTATGTTCTGATAAAGATATAGAAAAACAGGCCTCAATGAATCCATTCAAAGGTAGTTTAGTGTCTCTGCATCAGACTCTGTTAAGTTGTTTTGGTCCAAATATTTAGATTTAAATAAAAGTGTTTGTACAAAGCAAGTGTTAATACATGTAGATGGACTCAGTTCCATCTTTCCCAATGCATTCTGTTGCCAGTTGAATGCCTGTTACTCTTGAAGGTGGACTTTGGGAAAAAGTAACAGCTTTAGACTGTGTACATGATCAAATCAATCATTCAAGGTCATTTTAATGGTTAAAAACAAATTGTTGAATAAGATTTATGGCTACAGAAATTATCGATTGCTTCAGCTTCTGTCCAAAAACCAAATCCTGTGACATGACAACACATACTGGATGAGTTACTGGCTAGCTTAGCTAACGAACTAGCGGCATGCATGACTAGAATGAACAACTATTTGAAAATGGAGAAAGCGTAGGAGGTGGACTATTTGTCGTGCCCAAAGTCTACCTTTTTAAAGCTGTTTCTGCACAGTAAGGATACTGGATTATAATAGGTTGTGAGTGACTGTTAGGACTGTTCAAACAAGACCATACCTAAGGGACCCTTTCAAGGGAGGATGTAACGGGTTTATAGATCCTGGCTGCCCGTGATTTATTTGGTTTTCTGAGATTTAGATTTTTTTGCACATAAGACTAAAACACCAAATCAGCTCCAAGTGATTTTAATATGAGATCTGTTCCAAAGTATTCCCACGCATAATAGAGATGTGATCGTTAGCAAGTTTTGAAATTGTTTCGTCTAATATCTGTTTGGGATTCTTGCGGTCAATTTGCAGTCTGCAAATATTTGTTATGTTCTAGTCCCCTGACCATCCGCTCAAGGAGAGCTCGTCCTGCGCTGAATCTAGTTGCACTATCCCTTTAGAGCAGGGATCGTTGAGATTTTGGCGACTAAGACATGTTATCCATGAGTTCATCTGACTAAGCAGGTAGAAAAAGGCAAAATAGCCAAAATCTCTCTCTTATCCTTTTAATCAATATAACTAGAGAATAGTAATTGACTTCTGTGTGTGCATGTCACACCTTTTCAAAGAGGGAATCCTCTTCGCGCTACGCTAACCCCATGGGCCCATATGACTGCGTTTCACATTCTGTTTACAGCTAGCAATTAACACATCATGCAAATTTCAGGTTTTGTGATGCAAATGATATCATTAGTGCAGTCACCGTCATGCACACCAGCTATACATCCTGTTTTGTGCCAGATTTGCTCAGGAACACAAATCCGTGTTGGTATTACATGACCAACATGTTTATCAGGCTGTGTGATTTGAAGTGACTCATTTCTGTCTGATTGTCATTGACAGACTGACGTGAGGACTGAGTTTTATTTCTTAGTTTCCTCTGATCCGCCTCAAATTGCTACTCTTACTGTGTATGTGAATAATAACCAAAATGAGTGTCGCTGTGTTGATGAAGAAAGCCGATGCCATAAGGTGTTCTTTGGGTTGAAGTGGCATAATTCTGTAAGTCAGATTTCTAATCAGCTCAGTTCGTCCACTAAGGCAATCACTTTCAGAAAATCTCCTTGGTGTCATAATTAATAAGCATGATACAAACCTTGATTACACCTCAGTGATAAGGTGGTGTGTTGTGTATGGCTATTGATTTAGTCAGTGTTAAGTCAATGTTCGCTACTTGTGGTGCTGTTTTGACAACCCCACATAAAAAAAACATGGGATGTGGATCAGCTCAAATAGCACAACTGAAAATAATTTCAGGGTGAGAACAAACTGGGTGAAATGGAAGAGCGTTGATGACTATCTGCAGGTTGGCTTTATGGGGTGTCATTAAACATGGATTAAAGCTAATCATTTTTTTGCCCAAAGTTATTTTCCCCTCCTTACTCCCTAAACTAGGGGGCTTGTTATTTAAAGATACTGTGCCACTGCCACTTCAAACAGTTCCAGCCAGCTGGGGCGGTGCACTAATGATGTGGCCATGGAAACGGAGCTGCCAGAGGGTCACCCTGTGTCTTATCACTAAGCATAAAACATGGACAATCCTTTGTTCCCTTCTGCAGATTTAGAGTTAGGATAGCTGACATGATGGAAGATAAACCATGGAATAAATTAATTGCATATTCATTCAAACATGCTTATTCCGTGTGGAGGAAAATTACTTTTTCGAAAACTGGTAACTGGGATGTGGGACAAGGCAGGAGAGGGAATCCTATACTAGGTTCATCAGCAAATGGAACAGAGTCACAACCTGTCCTTGACGAGTAGGTGGAGGAGGGAGTACAGGTGCTCCATCTAGCTGCAACTTCAAAGGCCTAAGAGGACCCGTTGACTGGACTGTTGCATCCTCTTTCAATGCTGTGCTTTCATTTCTAATTTCTGACTCTGAAACCCTGGAGGCCAAGTGCTGTGACAAGCCATTAAAATGTATTCCGATATAGGCACACTCCTAGAAAAAAACTGTTCCAAAAAGGTTATTTGGCTGTTCCCATAGGAGAACCCTTTTTGGGTTCCATGTAGAATCCTCTGTGGAAAGGGTTTTATATGGAACCTAAAAGGGTTCTTCAAAGAGTTATCCTATGGGGACAGCTAAAGAACCCTTTTAGGTTTTAGATAGTACTCTTAGAAAAAAGGTGCTATTGAGAGTTACTTAGGAAGAAAGGCACCTAGCAGCAGACAAACAATTACGTTTAGAGGGGCTCTTTACATGGGCAACAGTCCAATCACAGTCTAACCCTTGCTGAACCCCGAGTCTCTAATTGTCAGTGACTGGGGCAGGTCATTCATTTTCATTATTAAAGAGGAAATATTAAAATAACCAACTCATCTGTTAATGCCATTGTCTTCCCACAGTCTTCCTCACTCTTTTTTCTCTCTCTCCTTTCGCTATAGGCATGACAAACTCTTTATATGACTCCTGAGCAATAACAACTATACTGAGCAAAATATAATTGCAACATGCAACATTTTCAAAGATTTTACTGAGTTACAGTTCATATAAGGAATTCAGTCAATTGAAATAAATTAATTAGGCCCTAATCTATAGATTTCACATGACTGGGCAGGGTGCAGCCATGGGTGGGCCTGGGAGGGCATAGGCCCACCCACTTGGGAGCCAGGCCCAGCCAATCAGAATGCATTTTTCACCACGAAAGGTCTTTATTACAGACATAAATATTCCTCCATTTCATCAGCTGTCTGAGTGGCTGGTCTCAGACAATCCCACAGGTGAAGAAGCCATATGTGGAGGTCCTGGGCTAACGTGGTGACATGTGGTCTGCGTTTGTGAGGCCGGGTTGGACGCACTGCCAAATTCTCTAAAACGATGTTGGAGGCGGCTTATGGTAGAGAAATTAAGATTTAAGTATCTGGCGACAGCTCTGGTGGACATTCCTGCAGTTAGCATGCCAGTTGCACTCTCCCTCAAAACTTGAGATATCTGTGGCATTGTGTTGTGTGGCAAAACTGCACATTTTAGAGTGGCCTTTTATTGTCCCCAGCACAAGCTGCACCTGTGTAATGATCATGCTGTTTAAACAGCTTCTTGATATGCCACACATGTCAGGTGGATGGATTATCTTGGCAAAGGAGAAATGCTCACTAACAGGGATGTAAACAAATTTGTGAAAAAGATTTGAGAGAAATAAGCTTTTTGTGGGTATGGAACATTTCTGGAATGTTTTATTTCAGCTCATGAAACATGGGACCAACACTTTACATGCTGCGTTTATATTGTTGTTCAGTATAATTCCATCCACATAACATAAAAGTCAATTAAAACTCAAAAGAGCATGACAAGTGCCCTTGAATCGCCTTTCCTTCAGCAGATCAATGGATGTGAACAGCCTAATCACAAGATCCTGTTGCGCCTTGGCTTTTCCGCTGGCGCTAAATGGTTCTATTTGGGAAGTGTCCATCCCTGTGCCATGAAATGGTGCCTGCCTGGAGATTTTTTCTTCACTGGCTGTGTGTGGAATAATTGCTGCACGTGGAGAGGCACCTCACCCCAGCAGCCGCGTAATTAATATGTGTGTGCAAAAGAGAACGAGAGAGAGGAAGAGAGCGATGTGTAGTATCTGACAGGAAAGCTAAGGGTTGTTGGTGATGGTGCCTTTCACTTCCTTCATGCTGGTAATTGGGAACTAGGAAGGAGACCCTCTGAAGTTGCCATCGTGTTGTTGTTGTGTGTGAAAGAAAAACACATTTTCCTTGCTGACAATATTCTCATGTAGTTTATCACTTCTCTAAAAGAGTAATTGTGGGCCTATTGCAAAAAGTCTGATTACAATATGAAATCTTGGTTTCCTGGCTGAGGGTGATAATATGTAATACATTTAACTCAGGCTGAAGATGATCTACAATCACACTGAATAATGTGGCATACTCACTCTCAAGGCACAGGAGAGACCTTTTAACAGAGGCTTGGGGCTCCGTACACTAGTTAAAAGTCTGTAATAATCCAATTACAAAACCCCACTATGTGTGCATGGATGCCCAGACGGTTGCAGCATGGATGCCCAGACGGTTGCAGCACAGATGTCCTCAAAAGATCACCTCTGAGCAGTGCTCAGGAGGTGGTAACACCCATGCCGTGACTCAGAACCCCTGCGGGGACTCTTGGACAGCATTTGAATAAGCAGGCGAAATAGCCTCCACAATCCAGAGGGAAAAAGCTTCTGATCTGAAAACCTGTCAAAAGCTAGGAAAGAGATAGCCAGTCCTTAGATGGGTGTAGCATGTATCAGCATGTTATGGGATGTTATATCCTGCAGCCTATTCACAACAGTACACCATACAGCCCACCATCAAATAACATGGAACCCTAAAAGTCATGCTGGCAGTATTGGTGGCCATCCTTCAAGTGCATTATAGGTTCACAAGGAGGAAGCCAGCTATGGTCTTTTCTGAGCCAAAGTCTGGTTTAGTAGCAGCCCTTCCCATATTAGGCTAGAGCCAAAATACCACTCAAAAACTATCTTTTGGTATTTGTTTCATTTATTGTAAGTTTTCTTCCATATTAAGATACAACAAAAATATAAAATAAGAATAAAAAAACGAACAAACAGATGGAAATTGAACACTAAACTCGGTTTAAATAAAGGCATTAGCCCCAAAACATGGAACGTACAGTATAATCATGAGACAAGTAAACAACCATTCTAAGAGAATCCATGCAGCATGATAGCTGATAAATCAGGTTATTGGTAATTCAGGTAAGGTTCCCACACTTTGTACAACTGATCTGTTTTAGAATGTAATGTACATGTCAAATATTCCAATGGAACCAATTGAAATAGTATCTTATGCCAACCTTTAAAAGATGGGACCTTGTCAGTAATCCACTGTAAAATTATGTTTTTCCTCTCTGCGAAGGTAAGGATGTTTTACAACCTCCTCTTACCCACAGAGGTAACATGCCTACAAGGGAGACCTAACAGCAAAGAAACCGGGTCCAATTCTAGGTCTACCCCTAGAATTTGTTCAATTTCTTGAAGGACATTAGAACAGTACCTTTGTAATTTGGAAAAGGACCGTGCATATCTCCAAATGTCCTCCCACATCTCCTCGTCGAATAATAACTGACAGTTCATTCTCCCACACTGGCTTGACCCCTTGTGTGTCTATAGTAGAAAGGGGCCTTAAAGCATCATAAAATGAACTTACAGACATTTCCTTGTGAGAAAAAATGCATTCTTTCAATGACAGACATATCAGGGTTGCCAACCAAGATGGTGCTCTTCAAAATATGTCTGATTTGTAGAATGCGGAAATAATCCTGCTTTGGGAAGCTGATATTTCTCAACCATCTGCTCCAATGATAATCCAATTATAATCTTGTCAGCTAATAAATCATTTAGTCTGCCTATGCCCTTATTAAGCCAAAGGTTAAAGCTACATCCAGCCATCCTGTTACAAAATCGGGGTTGTTAAGAATCGGGGTAAAGAGCAGAGGTTAGTTTGGACCTTCCCTCAAAACGTTGGACTGATCTCCATGCTTTGAGTGTATTAAGTGTAATGGGATTATTGCAGCTATCTTTTATAGATTTGAAGCTTCTGAAAAATAAAAGATCCTGCAAGGGGTATTTTGAAAAAGAAGTCTCAATATCTAACCAAATAGAGGAGTCATCATTTGTTATCCAGTCAGTAATATGCCTTAAGTGGGGACAAGACTTATAAAACCTGATATTGGGCAGATCTAAGACCCCTATAGAACCTGGCAGCTGCAATATTGCCATCTTAAGTCTTGGCTTGTGTTTACTCCATATAAAGGAACTTAACCAGCCGTTTTAAACATTTTATTACTTTATTGGAAAATAAGACCGGGATCATTTGGATTGGGTTGTTAAGTAGTCTAGGTAAAACATTCATTTTCAAGAGGGATATTCTACCTAACCATGAAATTGGAAGAGAATTCCAGCGCTCCAGGTTAGTCCACTGATGATAATGTCCCAAAATGTTTTGCTTGTCAGCAATCGAGTTTTTAAGAAAAATAACTTTCATCAGTGGTGTGAAGTACTTAAGTAAAAATACTTTAATGTACTACTTAAGTAGTTTTTTGGGGTATCTGTACTTTACTATTTATATTTTTGACAACATTCCTAAAGAAAATATGTACTTACTCCCATACACTGTCCCTGACACCCAAAAGTACTCATTACATTTCAAATGCTCAGGCAGGACAGCATTATGGTCCAATTCATGCACCTATCAATATAACGCATTTTCATCCGTACTGCCTCTGATCTGGCGGATTCACTAAACACAAATACTGTGTTTGTAAATGATACTTTTAGACTTTTACTCAAGTACTATTTTACTGGGTGACTTTCACTTTTATGTGAGTCATTTTCTATTAAGGTATCTTTACTTTTACTCAAGTATGACAATTGAATACTTCTTCCACCACTGACTTTCAAAATACAGAAAGTGTCACAGTATGATGTGTTTTGTGTCACAGTATGATGCGGCTATGCTAAACGGAGTTGGGGGAGAAAAAACATCACCCAAGCAGGAAGCCTTTTCTGCTGTGCTGGCCAATTAAGCATTGGGTATAGGAGATTCAGAGTTCACACACATTCAGAGTTCACACACATTCTGAGTTAACAGCTCATACAGATCAATGCCTGGCATTGGGTCCCATGTGGCTCAGTTGTCTTCCTGCGGAGATGGTTGTGGGTTCGATTCCCATGGGGACCAGTATGAAAAAAAAAAAGAAAATTGAGTACATTTCCGTGTCACTCAATATTACATCCCATTGGGTGGTGGAACCTCTGATCCCCTGAGTGACAGCCATTCAAAGTGATTGTAGATTGTCTTCAGCCTGACCCTCATGACCGGGTTCATTCCCAGGGGTCTATGCTAGGATGTGTAAATTGAACTATTGAACCAATCGATAGACAGTTTGAAACATGTTTTTGAGAGACCTAGGAGTTGTTTCAAACCTGCGTCTGATTCTTGCCTCTCCTTTCGCACCACACAATTGTTGTCAATCAATCACTCACATTTATTTATAAAGCCCTTTCTACGTCAGCAGATGTCACAAAGTGCTTATACAGAAACTCAGCCTAAAACCCCAAACAGCAAGCAATGCAGATGTAGAAGCAGAGTGGCTAGGAAAATCTCCGTAGAAAGGCAGGATCCTAAGAAGGAAACCTAGAGTGGAACCAGGCTCTGAGGGATGGCCAGTCCTCTTTTGGCTGTGCCGGGTGGAGATTATAACAGTACATTGCCATTAAGGTCAGATTGTCTAGTCTACCTGAAATATATATTTTTATTCCATAGATAGTTTGTACATCGCTGAGCCTACCTTGTGTCATGCTATTTGCGTGATACATTTCGCAACACTTTTTTTTCCGTTTTTTGCTGTTCGGTTATGAGGGAACAAACTCACAGTCAATTTTATATCTCCCAATGCTTTTAATGAATGTCTTCAGTATAACTCTGTAGGATCTCACCTCTTCTCAGTAGCCTCAGTACAAGGGGCGACCTTGAGAAATGTCAAGCTTGTAAGTTGATCACCATGTTAGACCTTAATACAAATACCATAAATGTCTATTTGACATCTTCACTCAGTTGAGGTACACATTTATTTCAATATCATGAGTTTTGTAAGCTTTACCAGAATTTGTATATTTTGGATCTGGTTGGGAGGCAGACAGTTCCACCTCAATACCTGTCGTCATGTTATAGCCTATTATTTAGAATTTCCATCATTCACAGAAGGGATCATGACCTATATTCAGTCGTGGGTCAATTTTTTCTTGAGCTGATGGTCGGGGGGCCGGAACATAATTATAAATCATTTGTAGACTGCAATTTGACCCCAAGTAGCCCAAACAAATACAATATTTGACTAAAACAATAATTTCAAACCTTGCTTACATTTGTGTATAGTTACATGTTTCTCTGTATTATGCGTGGGAATACTTGGGAACAGATTTCCAACATTTAAATCACTTGGAGTTGATTTCCTGGTGTTTTACAGTCTTTTATGTCTAATAATAAAACCACTTGCAGGCCAAATTTGGCCCGTTTACAGGTTGACTTGATAATGTTTGACTTCAGGTACATATTCCATCAACTGTTCCCTGTTCCAAATAGACAATAACCTGTTGTGTTAATGCTAGTGTAGTTGGCTGAACACAAATATTCTTTATTATTGTATAATTTTTAAGCTATAGCAGATGATTATGACAGAAGACACAGGTAGAGCTAGCTAAATGTGACAGGTGGATCTACCCTCTTCTTCACAGTGTATTTCTTACATCCCTCCGCAACAGCCCGAGGCGGGGAAAGTGTTCCTTGACTTCCTGTGACTATATATGGAGACCACCGGTATAGCATGAGTGAAGAAGAAAACATCTCCAGGAAAAATGAGAGCGTTTGTCTGTGATCAAATAAAATTAATTAACGTTTATTGCGGCCGATGACTATCTCCTATCTTAAAGAGACAAACACGTATTTTTCGTCGATTTTGTTGTGCTACAACACGAACTCAAGAGACGCAAGCATAAACATACGCACATCGCAACTGTGAATGAGAAAGCTACAGGTGAGCATCATTTTTTCTTTATCTACAGCATTTCAACTTAATTTAGTTGCACGTATACCATCTGTATTCCATGTCTGTTTAAAAGATGAAAAGAGCACTTTGCATTATTGATTGTGTGCTGTTTCAATATGTGAAGATTTTGGAGGGGACATTTCATTGTTTTCATACCTGTTGATTTTAATTGTAACCAACTTGCGTGCATAATCAACCAATATTTTAATAAGTTGACAGATAAATATTTTATGCCATGGTAAAGCTTATGTGTATGAATGTCGTTTTGTTGACACTTATATGCGAGTCCTCCTTTAAGTTTATTATTCTAAGAAAAAGTTGTTTATCCATCCCCTCAGAATCCAGTAATATTAATTTCTGTTTTGTTCTGTTCTGTTTTAGTTATTCATGATGCTTTTGGTTGATCTGTTGGTTGATTATTGACCAGAAAAAAAGTAGAACAGGTGATTTCATTTCCTCAACAAGATGTTGTCTAATGGTACGCACAAATATATTATTCAGTCATTTAGTTGTAGGCTATAATTAGTCGACTATCTTTCAGAGGATCTTGTGTTCTCTAACATGCACTCTGCATGTGATCTTTCAAAGGATTTCATCCTATTGTTCCATCTTAGTTGTTCATGTCAATGATACGTTTTGAAAAGCTGCAACCTGTTCCCTGCATGGGTCAAGGCAACCCAACCTTGCTGAACTAAAGCTCTTATTTGGTATGTAGAAATAATTTAACAAACAGACAGGCAGAGATGCACACACCTTTTTTTTAAGTACTCAAGTATGTCTATCAATTATTATTTTCACTTAAAGGCTAGATGTGTGAATTAATAATAACTGCATAGTTACACTTATAGTGCTCTCAACAAATCTTCATTACTGTACAATCAGAATCCTTTGTAGAGCATGCTTTTCCCCAATCATCCAGTCCTGCTAAATTGTCATGGGGCATAGTTTTCTGCATGAGGGATGTATTCGCGAAGGGAACCTTTCTTGTGTATATATCATGCAGTTGTCTTGGAAACTGACTAACCTGATGTAGGGATGGTTGGTGTGTTCATTATAGCAATCACTCCTGGTAACCTCCCTTTTAACTTTTAACAGTACTTCTGAAAGTACCGATGCTCTCTCTCCAATAATTGTGCGATATTGGCCCTCATTTGTGAATTTCAATGAAGAGGGTTGATGCATAATCAGTCTGGTCTTTGTGGCAATACGCTCTGCACTCAGACGATTTGCATGTACCAAAGAGGTGAATGACTGTTATGCAGATTGCAGGAATATGATTTCCTTTTTTTAATGAAGCTCTTTAGAGGTAAACAAAAACAAGCGGGGTCCTAAGTGTTCACTTAGAAGGAGCTCGTTAAGTATCTTAAGGAGACAAATAACTCAAACAGGTGTTGTTTTATTTCCACTGCACCTAGAAAGTAATCACTTAGAGTTTAAATAATGAATTACATTTCAACATCATGTACCCAGTGGATGCATTCAGTGAAGAAAATATTATTTCCTCCACTGAATTTTGCCTCTCCTACATGAATAGCCTCATAGCCTGTAATTAATCCTGCATCATATTACACTAATCAAAATAATTTAACAAAATGTGCCTCTGGACACACATCGTAAAGTCCCAAAAGACAGAAAACGCTGAATCCGATTTTCTTTTACCATTTTGTTTCACATAATTCTTAGATGTCCCCCTTGAGTTCTCTTGAGAAAATAGGTCTCTCAGTCTTATACAAAGAGAACAATTACAGTATAGGCATGTTATGTCTGCACATTAGCACACAGTTTGATAGTGCTGTTATTTTGGGGTTATGCCTAATGTATTGTGACATGTGATTGTTTGATTGCTTGGTTCTGTAACGGTCACTTCGGTTTGAGATATGAAAAACACGGTTGATTAGAAATCGCTGTCGCGGAGACATCATTCTAAACACAACAGTCACTTCAATGGTTGTTCCCACATCTATGGTTACATCTATGGCTATAAGAAAATTCCATTCTCTTATTGATTGACAGTTTAAATCTGTCTGTGTGGTACAGTTTCTTCCCTCAGAGCTTTGAGAAAGCCTTCTGTTGCAGGTTAGAGACTACTTGATTCTAGAGTCTAGCCCTATGAGTCACTCTCTCAGCACTACTGGTGCTATAAAAACACTGGCTAACCCTGTCTATTCCCCACACCCCTCTCTCTCTCCTTAAACATCCAACGAGCAACTTGTGAAAATGTTGAGTGAGAGGTTCACTTCATTTTGATGTGTCCGTATGTCAATTTGGCCCTTATAGTAGGCCTACTTATGACTATGATTCTAAGGATCCAGGCCATATTATGTTGGTTGAAGGGTTCCCTGGTCCTTTTTTTCTAAAGAGAGACGAACACACTGTGAATCATTCATTTGTCACTTCACACAGGATCATGGTTTTGTAAAGGATCGAGCTCATAAGCATTTACCTTCACCATCATGCAACGTTTCATATAATAATGAATATCCTGTCATAGTCACCATGGTTGATATTGTGTTGTGTTTGAGGTTGTGTTTGTATTGAGAGTTGAGTTGAGTAGCATAGAGAGGAGACCTTCCTTATCTACATAACATAACCAGTCTGTATTGTTTTGCATATCATGTAATGCATTGCATGTACCCAGTGTATTCAGAGAATAGTCCTAAAAGTTCATTCTCATTGAATAGAGAATTGTTGCTCCCTGCGGTATGCCCTTGTTCATGTGGCTCTCTAAGTAGCTTCTGCTGTGTTGCCAGGTTGTGGCTTTGTATAGCCTAGCTAGCACAGAAAGACTCTACCCATGCTGTAAAACAGCTCCTAGACTCCTTCCCACCAACACTGAGGAATATTCACTGCCTATCGATCTCAGATGCGAAGTGTCAGTCTTATGTCAATCCTGAATTGAGCGCCCGCTGATCACTCCCAAGATTGGCTGTGCAGGGGCTGCTGAGAATAAGCTGCTATCGTGGAACCTCTGATTGTCATCCGGTGGTTCTGCCAAAGCCTGGAGGAGATCAGAGCCCTTATCTATCCAGACATGCACACAGATCCCAATGATACTGTAGCTATGTCTCCCCATTCCATGTGAGGAATTTTCTCTCCATGTTCAACAAGAGCCTTAAAGGCTTGATGTGGAGCTCCCAGCCCAACACGTTCTGTCTGCCATGTCACAATGCCCAGGACTCTAATATGGCTGTTATGTTTGTGTTGGACATAGGTGAGCCCTTGTTAAATCAATAAGGTCCTTTCCCCCCTGATTATCTGTGAAAAACTAGAGAAAAACACACACACACACACACACACACACACACACACACACACACACACACACACACACACACACACACACACACACACACACACACACACACACACACAGACACAGTAGGCCATATACAGTACAGCCCATGCACATAATCAAGTAGATCTCCCATAGGACCAAAGAAGATAATTTAAACAATCTGTATTCTGAGGGACTGGCAGGACCGTAACCAAACATGGCTAAATAGATAACACTTGTGGACTAATTGATAACAACGGCATTCAAATGACATTTTCTAAAAATGCTTGCCCTCTATTTTGAATATGATATCATGGCAGAATCTGTTCACTCAATCCTGAAGAAATGAGACCAAGAAAGCTTGCTGTGAGACTCCAGGGTCCCACTGATGGATATACTTTACAGCAGCAGTCTAGGCTGGCTGATGTCATTTGATAGATACCAGTAGGTTAACCAATCTATAAGGATGATAATGACATCAGCAGCAGGATGAGTCCCCAGCGACAGAATGGGAGATTTCTTTTATAGATATGAGTCATAAATCTATTTTTTATCTTCATCACAATTGGCTTTGGAAAGAACTGTGTCATTCTGGCTCCCTGGGAGTCTGATGATGGGGCATTTGCAGTCCTTTAGCCTCCCTGAATACGGAGCTGAGGAGATGAGAATCCAGGTGGGATCTGGACCCACTTTTGCCTCATTGGTGCTGTGGTGTGGTAAGCTAGCCTGGCCAGGGGAAGACTGATATAATAACATCAAGTGATTATTTATGCAGCCTGCCTCGGTAGAATTCTGTCTACCTGAATTTACCAACCCTTTTCTCGCCCTCCACCGTTACCATAGAGACCCCTCCATCCCCTAACAGCAAGGAGCCTTTTGCTGCCGGGGCTCGCTGGCTTCTCACAGGAGAAATACAGTGTTGAGCATCGCCGTCAGTCCCTGTTAAGGTCCGGGCACCTGTGATGTGTGAGAGTGAGTGATATTCACTTGGCTGTGAGTGTTTCCTTGGCACGTTGACGCGTTTTTGTCACTGGGACTTGATGACTGGGACAGAGTGATATCCAGTTGGGAGGCCAGCCACGTCTAATTGAAATGAGCTGCTCACCTGGGAGAAGGCTTCTCCCTGACTGTGATGCTTTGCTAACTGTCACCAGTCAGAGCTGCAAGTGTATACCTAACAGACATGTATTGGATCTGAGACACAAGCCGGTATCTGGTGTTAGTAGTTTGCTCTGTTAAAACAGCATCAGGTGTCTAGTGACCTTGGGGAAACATGAAACAGATGACAAATATATGAACTAATCTCTCTCACAAAAGCCTCCCCTGAGAAATGAAAATGAGAAATGAAAACAGTACTTCTTATTATGTGGGTTTAACTATGCTGTCACTGTATAGGAAATAGTGGCATGAGATTCAAACCCACTTCATTCATAGGCAGTAACTCTTTTGACCCATATCCAAGGGGCACTGCAATCCAAAACCTTCCTCACTGGTGGCATCATAGACATATGAATACCTACATCGATGATACTATTGACATTCTAACGAAAAGTACGAGGCAGGCGCACTCTCTGTCTCGACCAGTTGCATTGAGTTAATTCCTATTACAAATATATTGTCTAGCTAGCTGTGATATTTAATGTGTCACTTTCACTGTTTGAGAGAAAGCAGGACACAGTGCTGCCAGTCTGTCTCTCTTCCTCTTCCCTCAGAGATGTGACAAAAGAAAGACATTTGCTGTCAGCTGATGAAAAGAGTGTCTATCTGTCCCCTGAAAAAAACTTTGCCATCAATCAAACCCTCTCTCTTGTATCCATGTCATTTCTTGTCTTTTAGTGCCTTTTAGTTTTTTCTCTACCTCTACATTGTACTGTTACTGCGTCTACTGGTGTCAGCCACCATACAAGCTGGCAGAGGCTGGAGAGTGACTCATACTCACTGAGGTGGAACCTAACGATGGCCTTGTTCTTTAGAAATCTCATATCGTATCACAGTTTAACTAGAACCCTTAAGAACAAAGTCAGGGATGAATTAGACGTCTGTGATGATCATACTTCTATCTTAGCAGCACTTCTCTCTGCTACAGTAGATTGGGGGTCGGTGGAGGAGGATTTGAGGGAGCATTGCTTTAATGAGAGTTATTGCAGGTAGGCTTGTCACAACAGTGGCCAACCAGCAAGTCTATGATGAAATCAACCAGCATACGATACCAGTCAGCCTTGGACAGAAATAGCACGTACCTTCTGCCATGGGTTGAGTATAATTGAGTTAAGAGGGTGTGATTACTGTGATTAGCCCTGTGTTTATGTAGCCAAAGGGAAGCTCCTCAAGTAGATATATCACATCTGTGTTAGATACTGTATATCCAACTATAGTTCAAATAAACACTGGGATAAACAATTACAAGGATTTTCAGACATGTACTGAACATTGTTGTACAACCTGACACTTGTTTTAGGCTCATGTTCATGTGAATTATTCTCCTTGTGACCCCAGGTAGTGAATGAGCATGACAACGTTGCTGGACCTGAAGAGCAGTGTTCTGAGGCAGGTGCAGAGGAGCCAGTCTCTGAGGGGGAGGAGGGAGCCAGCAGCCTCAGCAGCCAGCAGCATCCCCGTCACACACTGCCCTGACCAGTTACCTCACAGGTGAGTCTCACACACTGCCCTGACCAGCTACCTCACGGGTGAGTCTCACACACTGCCCTGACCAGCTACCTCATGGGTGAGTCTCACACTCTGCCCTGACCAACTATCTCATGGGTGAGTCTCACACACTGCCCTGACCAACTACCTCATGGGTGAGTCTCACACACTGCCCTGACCAGCTACCTCATGGGTGAGTCTCACACTCTGCCCTGACCAACTACCTCATGGGTGAGTCTCACACACTACCCTGACCAACTACCTCATGGGTGAGTCTCACACACTGCCCTGACCAACTACCTCATGGGTGAGTCTCACACACTGCCCTGACCAACTACCTCATGGGTAAGTCTCACACACTGCCCTGACCAGTTACCTCATGGGTGAGTCTCACACACTGCCCTGACCAACTACCTCATGGGTGAGTCTCACACACTGCCCTGACCAACTACCTCATGGGTGAGTCTCACACACTGCCCTGACCAACTACCTCATGGGTGAGTCTCACACACTGCCCTGACCAACTACCTCATGGGTGAGTCTCACACACTGCCCAGACCAACTACCTCATGGGTGAGTCTCACACACTGCCCTGACCAACTACCTCATGGGTAAGTCTCACACACTGCCCTGACCAACTACCTCATGGGTGAGTCTCACACACTGCCCTGACCAACTACCTCATGGGTGAGTCTCACACACTGCCCTGACCAACTACCTCACGGGTAAGTCTCACACACTGCCCTGACCAACTACCTCATGGGTGAGTCTCACACACTGCCCTGACCAACTACCTCATGGGTGAGTCTCACACACTGCCCTGACCAGTTACCTCATGGGTGAGTCTCACACACTGCCCTGACCAACTACCTCATGGGTGAGTCTAACACACTGCCCTGACCAACTACCTCATGGGTGAGTCTCACACACTGCCCTGACCAGTTACCTCATGGGTGAGTCTCACACACTGCCCTGACCTGCTACCTCATGGGTAAATCTCACACACTGTCCTGACCAACTACCTCATGGGTGAGTCTCACACACTGTCCTGACCAACTACCTCATGGGTAAATCTCACACACTGTCCTGACCAACTACCTCATGGGTGAGTCTCACACACTGCCCTGACCTGCTACCTCATGGGTGAGTCTCACACACTGCCCTGACCAACTACCTCATGGGTAAATCTCACACACTGTCTTGACCAACTACCTCACGGGTGAGTCTCACACACTGCCCTGACCTGCTACCTCATGGGTGAGTCTCACACACTGCCCTGACCTGCTACCTCATGGGTGAGTCTCACACACTGCCCTGACCAACTACCTCATGGGTAAATCTCACACACTGTCCTGACCAACTACCTCACGGGTGAGTCTCACACACTGCCCTGACCTGCTACCTCATGGGTGAGTCTCACACACTGCCCTGACCTGCTACCTCATGGGTGAGTCTCACACACTGCCCTGACCAGTTACCTCATGGGTGAGTCTCACACACTGCCCTGACCAACTACCTCACGGGTGAGTCTCACACACTGCCTTGACCTGCTACCTCACGGGTGAGGCTCAGTGGCACACAGAAGCAACAGCAGTTATAATCGCACACATGCATGTAAACATGGATACTCACTCACTCACTCACTCAGTCACTCACTCAGGTAATAATAATAATATAGCACTTTTCATTACGACATAGAATCTCAAAGCGCTTGCAAAGAAAATAATTTTAAAAAATGGAAAGTGAAAGCTGTCTCTAGTCAGCCTTATAGGCAGTTTGAAAAGGCAGTCAGTCTCTGGTATGGCTTGAGTGGAGAGAGGGGCATTGATGGTTAGCCAGGGAGAAAGTCAGTCTGACAGATACAGCTACACACACAGGAACATTCAGACTGGATGAAGGAAAGGTTCCTCTGTCTCTGAGAAGAAGGCCTAGTCTGGTGCTGGGGACTATAAATATTCTGGACAAACCCAATATGTTTAATGTGTCCCTCTCCTCTACTCCAGAGATGGGACCTGTTTCTAAAATGCTTTGATCAGGCAGGTCTTCCCCAAGGAGACATCAAACATCCCAAAATACCAACAGCTACATGCACAGTCAGACACTCAGTGAGCGGGGAACATTGCTTTTGGGAGGAACAACACTTAGAAATTCTTAAATGGTATATCATTTATCTTTAATATATAACTCTAGAACTTTTCATAACTTTTATCGAAAAAGAACGAACCAAATTAATCCAATACGTGTCAACAGAATTTTCTTATGTTATTTATTAACACATTTATTTGATTGATTAACCCCAAACTGAGATGGTTGTGATGAGCTGTCATCCTGAGGATATTGGCAGATGAATAGGCCACAGCAGAATTGACAGGCGCAGGTGAATAAATCAATAGTTTTTCCAGTCATCCTTTGGAGCGAGTCTTCTGTTTTGATTCCTCTTCAGCTGAATGTCAAATCCAAAACTAATGGGCATGTGAACCTTGAGGTTTCTATAGCAACCCAACAACGTCTGTTTGTTACAGCCTGCTCCTAAAATATGAACAGCTAGATTGTTAATGACGGCGCCTATTTTATTTGCGAGGCAGAAAAACACCTGTGATGCTCTGAGCAGAACCTTTTGTAATTATTACTTTGAACTGTTGAATTATTAAACACTGGCTCTTTAAAAGACTTGAGGCGCTACAGCGACCCAACACTATTGATATACAGGGGAGATTGGGGTGGGTTGTCTCAGGGGTGGGTTGTCTCAGGGGTGGGTTGTCTCAGGGGTGGGTTGTCTCAGGGGTGGGTTGTCTCAAGGGTGGGTTTGTCTCAGGGGTAGGGGGTAGGTTTGTCTCAGGGGTGGGTTGTTTCAGGCGTTGGTTGTTTCAGGGGTGGGTTGTCTCAAGGGTGGGTTTGTCTCAGGGGTAGGGGGTAGGTTTGTCTCAGGGGTGGGTTGTTTCAGGCGTTGGTTGTTTCAGGGGTGGGTTGTCTGAGGTGGGTTGTCTCAGGGGTGGGTTGTCTCAGGGGTGGGTTGTCTGAGGTGGGTTGTCTCAGGGGTGGGTTGTCTCAGGGGTGGGTTGTCTCAGGGGTGGGTTTGTCTCATGGGTGGGTTTGTCTCAGGGTTGGGTTGTCTCAGGGGTGGGTTGTCTCAGGGTGGGTTGTCTCAGGGGTGGGTTTGTCTCAGGGGTAGGTTTGTCTCAGGGGTAGGTTTGTCTCAGGGGTGGGTTGTTTCAGGCGTTGGTTGTTTCAGGGGTGGGTTGTCTGAGGTGGGTTGTCTGAGGTGGGTTGTCTCAGGCATTGGTTGTATCAGGAGTTGATTGTCTCAGGGGTGGGTTGTCTCAGGGGTGGGTTGTTTCAGAAGTTGGTTGTTTCAGGTGTTGGTTGTATCACGGGTTGGTTGTCTCAGGAGTTGATTGTATCATGAGTTGGTTGTCACAGTGCTAATTACTCCCAATCTAATATTTTTAAGGGTGTGATGTGTGAATTTTATAAAATAACTCATCCACCTGGTCAATTTGTGTCAGCATAATGAAACATTGAGGTGAGGGGAATTCATGTGTTTTTCATAGGTAAAATCAAAACGTTATATTGGTGCTTTCTTTGTAAATGTTTCTAGGTCAAGCCATGTGGTGTCTAGCATCTTAACTCGTTTTTACATGTAAGAGTCTATTTGGGAAGAACACATTTTTATATACTGGCGCTGTTGAGTGGAACAAACTACCACAGCAACTCAAAGCCATGTCGACCCTAACGTCATTTAAAAAGAATGTCAAAAGTTGGCTAATGATCGACCAATAGAAAACATGATGTCTGTATGCAATGCTCTAGGTGATGACAATGTCGTCCTGTCTTTTGTTTTGTTATGTGTTATATGTGTTATATGCCTAGTAGCCTAGGCCTACTATGTCTGTTTTTTGTGTCATCTTTGAAGATAGGTAGATAGGTACTGCATTTACTACCTATCTACAGTTGAAGTCGGAAGTTTACATACACTTAGGTTGGAGTCATTAAAACTTGTTTTTCAACCACTCCACAAATTTCTTGTTAACAAACTATAGTTTTGGCAAGTTGGTTAGGACATCTATTTTGTGCATGACACAAGTCATTTTTCCAACAATTGTTTACAGACAGATTATTTAATTTATAATTCACTCTATCACAGTTCCAGTGGGTCAGAAGTTTACATACACTAAGTTAACTGTGCCTTTAAACAGCTTGGAAAATTCCAGAAAATGATGTCATGGCTTTAGAAGCTTCTGATAGGCTAATTTACATAATTTGAGTCAATTGCAGGTGTGGATGTATTTCAAGGCCTACCTTCAAACTCCGTGCCTCATTGCTTGACATCATGGGAAAATCAATAGAAATCAGCCAAGACCTCAGAAAAGAAATGTAGACCTCCACAAGTCTTGTTCATCATTGGGAGCAATTTCCAAACGCCAAAAGGTACCATGTTCATCTGTACAAAAAGTAGTATAAACACCATGGGACCACGCAGCCGTCATACCGCTCAGGAAGGAGACGCATTCTGTCTCCTAAAGATGAACGTACTTTGGTGCAAAAAGCACAAATCAATCCCAGAACAACAGCAAAGGACCTTGTGAAGATGCTGGAAGAAACAGGTACAAAAGTATCTGTATCCACAGTAAAACGAGTCCTGTATCGACATAACCTGAAAGGCCACTCAGCAAGGAAGAAGCCACTGCTCCAAAATCGCCATAAAAAAGCCAGACTACGGTTTGCAACTGCACATGGGGACAAAGATCGTACTTTTTGGAGAAATGTCCTCTGGTCTGATGAAACAAAAATAGAACTGTTTGGCCATAATGACCATCGTTATGTTTGGAGGAAAAAGGGGGACGCTTGCAAGCCGAAGAACACCATCCCAACCGTGAAGCACGGGGGTGGCAGCATCATGTTGTGGGGGTTCTTTGCTGCAGGAGGTACTGGTGCACTTCACAAAATAGATGGCATTATGTGGATGGAAAATTATATGGATATATTGAAGCAACATCTCAAGACATCAGTCAGGAAGTTAAAGCTTGGTCACAAATGGGTCTTCCAAATGGACAATGACCTCAAGCATACTTCCAAAGTTGTGGCAAAATGGCTTAAGGACAACAAAGTCAAGGTATTGGAGTGGCCATCACAAAGCCCTGACCTTAATCCCGTAGAAAATGTGTGGGCAGAACTGAAAAGGCATATGCAAGCAAGGAGGCCTACAAACCTGACTCAGTTACACCAGCTCTGTCAGGAGGAATGGGCCAGAATTCACCCAACTTATTGTGGGAAGCTTGTTTTTAGGCCATGCTAACAAATACTAATTGAGTGTATGTAAACTTCTGACCCACTGGGAATGTGATGGAAGAAATAAAAGCTGAAATAAATCATTCTCTCTACTATAATTCTGACATTTTACATTCTTAAAATAAAGTGGTGATCCTAACTGACCTAAGACAGGGAATTTTTACCAGGATAAACTGTCAGGAATTGTGAAAAACTGAGTTTAGATGTATTTGGTTAAGGTGTATGTAAACTTACGACTTCAACTGTATCTACCTATCTACATACAGTGCATTCGGAAAGTATTCAGACCCATTTACTTTTTTCACATTTTGTTACGTTACAGCCTTATTCTAAAATTGATCAAATTAAATGTGTTCCTCATTAATCTACACACAATACCCCATAATGACAAAGCAAAACCGGTTTTTAGACATTTTTGCTAATTTATGATTTTTTTTAAACTGAACTTATTTACATAAGTATTCAGACCCTTTGCTATGAGACGAAATTGAGCTCAAGTGCGTCCTGTTTCCATTGATCATCCTTAAGATGTTTCTACAACTTGATTGGAGTCCCCCTGTGGTATATTCAATTGATTGGATGTGTTCTGGAAAGGCACACACCTGTCTATATAAGGTCCAACAGTTGACAGTGCATGTCATAGCAAAAACCAAGCGATGAGGTCGAGGGAATTGTCTGTAGACGTCCAAGACAGGATTGTGTCGAGACACAGGGGAAAGGTACCAAAAATGGCTGCAGGATTGAAGGTCCCCAAGAACACAGTGACCTCCATCATTCTTAAATGGAAGAAGTTTGGAACCATCAAGACTCTTCCTAGAGCTGGCCGCCCGGCCAAACTGAGCAATCGAGGGAGAAGGGCCTTGGTCAAGGAGATGACCAAGAACCTGATGGTCACTCTGACAGAGCTCTAGAGTTCTTCTGTGGTGATGGGGGAACCTTCCAGAAGGACAACCATCTCTGCAGCACTCTACCAGTCAAGCCTTTATGGTAGAGTGGTCAGACTGAAGCCACTCCTCAGTAAAAGGAACATGACAGCCCGCTTGGAGTTTGCCAAAAGGCACCTAAAGACTCTCAGACCATGAGAAACAAGATTCTCTGGTCTGATGAAACAAAGATTAAGCTCTTTGGCCTGAATGCCAAGCATCATGTCTGGAGGAAACCTGGCACAATCCCTACGGTGAAGCATGGTGGTGGCAGCATCATGCTGTGGGGATGTTTTTCAGCGGCAGGGTCTGGGAGGCTAGTCAGGATCGAGGGAAAGATGAACGGTGCAAAGTACAGAGAGATCCTTGATGAAAACCTGCTCCAGAGCGCTCTGGACCTCAGACTTGGCGAAGGTTCACCTTCCAACAGGACAACAACCCTAAGCACACAGCCAAGACAATGCAGGAGTGGCTTCAGGACAAATCTCTGAATGTCCTTGAGTGGCCCAGCCAGAGCCCAGAATGGACCTGATTGAAGAGAGACCTGAAAATAGCTGTGCAGCAATGTTCCCCATCCAAACTGACAGAGCTCGAGAGGATCTGCAGAGAAGAATGGGAGAAACTCCCCAAATACAGGTGTGCCAAACTTGTAGTGTCATACCCAAGAAGACTCGAGGCTGTAATCGCTGCCAAAGTTGCTTGAACAAAGTACTTACTGAGTAAAGGGTCTGAATACACTGTGTGCACAATTATTAGGCAAGTCTGTATTTTGACCATATCATCATTATTATGCATATTTCCCAACTCCAAGCTGTATAAACTGGAATGCTTATTGGATTTAAGCATATCAGGTGATGTGTATTTGTGTAATGAGGGAGGGTGTGGCCCAAGGAGATCAACACCCTATATCAAGGTGTGTATAAATATTAGGAAGCTTCTTTTCCTCAGGCAAAATGGGCCAAAAAAGAGATTTAACTGACTCTGAAAAGTCAAACATTTTAAAAAGTATTTCAGAGGAATGCAGCACTCTTGAAATTGCTAAGATATTGGGGCGTGATCACAGAACCATCAAACGTTTTGTTGCAAATAGTCAACAGGGTCGCAAGAACCGTGTTGAGAAAAAAAGACGCAAATGAACTGCCAAAGATTTGAGAAGAATCAAACGTGAAGCTACCAGGAACCCATTATCCTGCAGTGCTGTCATTGCCAGAACTGCAACCTACCTGGAGTGCCCAGAAGTACAAGGTGTTCAGTGCTCAGAGACATGGCCAAGGTAAGGAAGGCTGAAACCCGACCACCACTGAACAAGACACATAAGTTGAAACATCAAGACAAGACAAGAAAAATCTGAAGACAGATTTTTCAAAGGTTTTATGGACTGATGAGATGAGAGTGACTCTTGATGGACCAGATGGATGGGCCCGTGGCTGGATCAGTAACGGGCACGGAGCTCCACTTCGACTCAGACGCCAGCAAGGTGGAGGTGGGGTACTGGTATGGGGTGGTATTATTAAAGATGAGCTAGTTGGACCTTTCCGGGTTGAAGATGGACTCAAACTCAACTCCCAAACCTACTGCCAGTTTTTAGAAGACACTTTCTTCAAGCAGTGGTACAGGAAAAAGTCTGCATCTTTCAAGAAGACCATGATTTTTATGCAGGACAATGCTCCATCGCATGCATCGAAGTACTCCACTGCGTGGCTAGCCAGTAAAGGCCTTAAAGATGAAAGAATGATGACATGGCCCCCTTCCTCACCTGACCTAAACCCTATTGAGAACTTGTGGTCCCTTGTTAAACGGAGGATTTACGGTGAAGGAAAACAGTACACCTCTCCGACCAGTGTCTGGGAGGCTGTGGTTGCTGCTGCACAAACAGTTGATCGTCAACAGATCAAGAAACTGACAGACTCCATGGATGGAAGGCTTATGACTGTTATTGAAAAGAAGGGTGGCTATATTGGTCACTGATTTTTTGTTGTTGAAATGTCAGAAATGTTTATTTATACATTTTGAGTTGTTTGTTAATTATTCTCACTTTAACAGATGAAAATAAACAAGTGAGATGGGGAACTTTTCGTTTTTCATTTAGTTGCATAATAATTCTGCGCACACAGATATTCTCCAAAGAAAGCCAAAACCTCACTTTTACTTTCTTAAATATTCAGGTTTGAGGTTTATTAACATTTTGGATTGACCGAGAGCGCTGTAGTTGTTCAATAATAAAATTAATCCTCAAACATACAACTTGCCTAATAATTGTGCACACAGTGTACTTATGTAAATTTTATATTTCATTATTATAATTTTTAAAAATAAATTGGCAACAATTTCTAAAAACCTGTTTTGATTTGTCATTATGGGATATTGTGTATAGATTGATGCTGGGAAAAAACGATGTAATCAATTTTAGAATAAAGCTGTTACATAACAAAATGTGAAAAAAGTCTGTCTGATTTACATTGGGGGGGTTAGGGGGTTGGTTGTCATTATCAACTCCACTATAATACATCTCAAGCACTTTTGTGCTTTTTTTGTTGTTGTGCTTTTAGCTTCCTTCATTGCCTCTCTTTCACAAATATATTTTCTGTCACACACCCACACACGCACACATGCATGTGCAAACACATGCATACACACACACACATTTACTTAAAATGTCATATGGTATTCTCACGGCATAAAAACAACATTTTGTGATGTTTTGTTCATTTGGTCATCGGCAAGTTTTTTTTTTGGGGCTGATCGTGCACACAAAAATGTCTCTCGAGGCAAGCCAAAGTCGGTAGCCTAAGTCTACGTCCCTTTGCCAGCGATTGGTCAACAGTAGGGATTCTTCAATGAAGTGTTTGTCATTCAACGAGAGAGGACTCGCTTTCATGCAAATTGTTTCACTTGAGAAATACTGCATTGAACATCTTAGATCTAAAATCTCAACAAAAATAAAACATTTATGACACATTTCTTGAGTTATTTTGAGGAAGTGTATACTGGCTACGGCGTCTCAAGATGGACAAACAGTACTATTGACGTTTTTTTTTTCTTCAAGTTTTTCAAGCAAAGGTCTTTTATGGGAGTATGCGAGCACACTCGTTCGGTTCGACCGAGGCTTGCTGACACCTTAACAGTACTGGTGTTGAGAAATACACACGAGTAAAAAATACATGTGACAATCAACCCCGGTCTCCCTTTTATCAACCCAGTTATGGGAGATGAATTGGATCAGTATAACATAAATCGGACCCATTGATTTGCACTGAAAATGTGACATTCTCCATCCATCCATCATTTTGTACCTACCTGGACTGCAACGAGAGAGATTATAATTAGATCTGGCCCCTGTGTCACCATGATGGCTCTAAATGATCACTCACTCTATCACCACTTGGAGAGAAGAAGGAGGAGGTAGAGGGAGATGGAGGAAGGAAATAGAGAGAGACTTGTCTTCCTCTGCCAGGCAGGTAGCAACCATGGTCATCGTCTCCCACTGAAGACTGCTAGAGAGAACCCTGAGTGAAGTCTGACTGAGCCGCTGGATGCTCATCATTAGGTTGCATGAAAGCCTGTTTGTGTCCTTCATTACCCATAGAGAGGGATAGAGAGAGAGCCGACACCTATGATCCACACTGGCGCTCATTAATACCAAGGATGAAAATGAGGCATGGCTAAAGCACCAGTGCCCGGCCCAGTGTAGACGACCCAGGGTGTAAATTACCCAGATGGGCGTCTGACGTAACGTCAGTTCCAGGTCAGAGACAAACATACATGGGGGGAAAAGATTATAAGCAGTTGTTTCTTCAGTCAGAACTAAATAATCACAATGTAGGTTCTCATCCATGGATGAAAGGAAGTCATTATATGTTAGTCGTACATAAAGAGACGTCACATGTAGGAAGTACTGTAGATCCCCAGTGGGGAAATGTACCCTGAAGAGGAGATTATTAACCAATAGACAGACATTTCCTGAAGGTGATTGTATTTTCTGATGACTGGGACTTGCTCTTTTCAAAGTCCTGTCTTCACCTTAAACACGAGCCATCATTATTCAGGCTTTACCAAATGATTCCAAGCTCATTGATTTGTAACACCATTAGAGGGATTTTAATTCTCAAGAACATTTAATTTCTTAATTCATTATCATTAATATTAAAGAATGCAAAAAAGACCAGAACACTCACACCTAGCAAACATTCTCTATGTGGGGTTTTGGGAAATACTTTCTGAAGCTTTGATGCTGCATCCTCATAACCCTCATGATATCTATTCATATGGGGACACAGGCTATGTAAGATAAATGTAAGAGAAAACATTTATTTTGTAAAATTGTTTAGTTTTTTTATGTCATGTTTCAGCATATACCCAAACACATGAAGTATTCCTCTGTATTAATCTGTATATGTTCGTCTGCATGTCTATTTGCCTGTTTCATCTCATAATTCACCTTTTAGACAGCAAAACATGAGCAAAGATTTTGAATAAATATTCCAAATAAAATGGAATATTAATAATAAACTGTATTGGAAGAAGCTGTTTCCTAGCAACATAAAAGTGTGTGTGTGTGTGTGTGTGTGTGTGTGTGTGTGTGTGTGTGTGTGAGAGAGAGAGAGATAGAGGGAGGGAGGGAGACCGAGAGGGAGAGAGAAAGAGAATGACTGACTCACACAGACCCCTATAATTTGTGATTGTGGGTTTTTCTTAATCATACAAATCTTCAAAGAGAATCCAGACGTCAGAAAATACACTTACAAAGGTTAAAAGCGAAAGGTGCCGCTGGTACACTGAACACTGAGCCAAAGTCTTGTTTTGGATACATAGTGTTAAATGTTGATAGACTCAAATAACCTTTTTAATCACCATATGACTCATGATGTAACCAACCTGTTAACAAAGCAGACAAGCTTGGCATGCCTTCATGCTCCTTCACAAAAATGTCAGGCTAGCTGTCAGATATGAAAGTACCTATTTAATAGGGCTGACACGTTACAAGACTACCATTTTGCAACATAAATAAAATATCTGTACCTTGAATTCTGTCACTGTATTGAAGGAATGTTTTTCATGCTCATTAATTAGATTTCTACAGAAATTAGTTATTTTAGCTCTTTGGGGATCCTGTCAAGCTTCCATTGTAAAGACAGACAGACATCCTCATTCCTCTGTCATCCTCGACCCGCACTAAACGTACCCTGGCCACAAATAATCAGGAGTGTTACCACCCTCTACCTCCTGCTCCCAGGAGACACTGTCTCAGACAGGGGCGTGGAATGCAATGCATGGGGAGATCAGTGGGCGCTGTGTCGGCTGCCACCAGACTGCCACCAGACTGCCACCAGACTGCCACGCACCAGCTGTGATGTGACAGGCAGCGCTAATAAAGGCGTGTGACTGAGAGGGGGCCATGTGGACAGCTCCTCTGTCTTCTCTCTGCATAACGAGACAGGGGGTCTGGGCTAGGAGACAGGTGGGGGGCAGGGGGGTGGGGTGGAGGTGTCAGGCCTGTATTGTTGCTCCTGGTGCTCTGCCACACAACTCATTCCAGAACACTCCTCTAGTCTGGGGAGGTGGAGAGGGGGGTATTCCCAAGGTGTTCAGCTGTGCCAGTGAATCCCTCCGCCACGAATGTGCCTCCATCACCATGGCGACTGGGGCTATGAAATTAGCAAGTGGCAGGAGTCCAGGAGTACACCAGCTCAGAGAGAGAAAAAATCGAATGTATTTTGTATCTTCCCTGGAATAGAATAATGTTCTATGGCAGACATGGAAGGGTGGCTTTGAATCTTTGTTGAGCTTCATATTTTTGCTATTACTCAAGGGAGCACAGCAACTCCCAAGGACCTTAAGTGTAGTGCAGTGAGATGATTCTTATTGAATGATTCACCACTGAGATGGGCTGCTTTCTCACCTTCTATCCACAGTCTGTTTATACTGGTCTTAGGCTACCATAAGTTCCCAGACACACACATTATTTAAGTGATAATGCCAGTGAAGCCGTTATTTGGAGGATGTATTGGCACGGGTGTTGTTAGACCCGAGACTAAGTCAGGGGCTGGCAAACTGTGCCAATATATCCTCCTACCACCGGCTTCGAGGGCATTATCACTTTTATACAAGGGGTTCCCAGCATATTCAAATAATGATTGACATATTTTCATTAAAAACTTTATTTTGATGAATTTATTCATACTATTTCATCCTTCCACAGGATATAGTCCCGAAACAAATCTAGGGTTGCTACCCAAACCGGCTGGTCCTTCATTCTATTGGTTCAGTTGTCGGAGATGCGACCCAGTCATTGTCTTTTTGTTCTGTATCTATGGACGAGACCCAGTCGTTCGTTCTAAATGTTCCATTGCCATACTGGCTGGCAACGTTCTTATCCCTTGCTTGCTAGCTAGCTAGCCAACTACGACTAACTTACAGTCACGTCAAACAGTACAGACAGAATAACAATAGCAATTTGTTTATACAGTTTTCTAGTGACATTTAACAATGAGCTAATGAGGCACGGTTTCGCTGGCATAGAACATGTGCTCTCTCGTTAGGACACTGTTGTTCAGAGGAGCTAGCCAACAACACAGCTATAGTAACACAATAACTTGAAACTGAAGCTGAAGCTGGAAAGACTGTAAACTAGCTGCACTTAATTTCGTTTGACCTTTTTTCAATTGACATTTCTTTGTATATATCCATAAAAAATTATGCCAGCTGATTCATGATTTAGGCTGAGAAACGTTGCCTGCTTCTCTCTCGTCCTGACTCCCGACCCATACACGTTCATTACTATGGGACAGTTGGAGATCGAATTTGAACATTGAAACAATGTTGCAAATGTTCGAGAGACAGACACTAAAGTTTCTACAAATCTCCACTGTTGAAAACTAAATGTTAGAAATGTGAGATAATGTCTAGATGCTTTTTATAGTGGAGATCAAGTGTGTAACTTCCCTGCCTGGGCTGATGAGACAGTGGATTGCGCAGTCAGGTGGAACAGAATAAATAGGCATTTTAACGTCATAGATTTTGCCGGTGGTAATTTGTGGAATAGACACCGTCTGGAATGCGCTTTTAACCAATCAGCATTCAGGATTAGACCCACCCGTTGTATAATAACAGACAATTCCCCTCAGATGTGTTGCTGCAGGAAGGAATGTCTGTCTAGTCAAGTGAAAGACCTGGGGTACTGAATCATATATAATAGAACAGTTTGTTCATGATACTCTACTATATGTGTTGCTGGTTGGGATTGACAGCTCAGCATTAGGTCTCCTTTAGTCTTTTGCTAAATGGAAACAAAGCATAATAAAGCTAATCCACATTTACTAAGGACGATAGAAGCATCTGTGAGTAACAGTGTTTACTGAGGGGTTAAGAAAGAGTTTCTCTATATAGACACTTTAGGACAGTTTTGTTTCTATAATCTTAACAGAAAATTCACAGAATGTGTCAAATGAGAATTTAATTGACAGTGTTATCTCTCTGTATGTTTTACAGGCTGTCTGAGGGGAATGGAGAGTTCTTTGTGCGTATGAATGGCATCCTCCAGAAACAAGAGAATCTGCTGTGTGCTGCCCAAGCTGAGGTAAACCCTAAACCTCCTTATGTTTATTTAAAGGGGCAGTGCAGTCAAAAACGCAATTTTCTTGTAAAAAAAAGAAGATATTTCCATGCTATGAGGTTGAAATAACAGTCTGAAATTGTGAAAAGTATGATAATGCCCTTTTAGTGTTGGCGCTTTAAAAAACTAATAACAAAAAACGACTGGAATTTCAGCCTGTTCAGGTGGGATGGAGTTTTTGGCCCACAGCATAACATCACAATCTGATCTGATTATTCTGACCAATGACCAGTCATCTTTTATTTGCATATGTATCCTCTTACTTTGAAGGGGTAGGCACGAGAGTCTAGACGATCCTATCTGCCAATCAGGGCTGTGAATATAAATATATTTACATTTGTATCAACACGTCCAAACAATCAGACTGAGCAATGATAAAAAGTATATTTTGAGTTATTTTCATGAAATAACCACACACAGGGATTTTTTAGACATGCAGTGATGATTTAAAAATAAAATAAAAAAGACTGCATGGGGGCTTTAAGCAGGAAGTTCCTTGAAATGAAAATAACATTTTTTAAGGAGACTATAGAGGAAAGGTCTTGGGTAGTATACACATACTTTGCTCTCGCCGGTCCTCTCTGCTATGCCTATGTAACGGGGGTCAATGTGCTGCTAACAGCTTAGCTTCCTCCACTGTCTGACTGCCCCACACTGGGCTCGAACCAGCGATCCTCTGCTTCGCAACACACATGACCGCCCTCCTTAACAACGTTCCAATGGGTTGAACCAGCCAAAAGGTACCGACTGGATCCATCGGTCTGGTACATTTCAAGCTATTTGTGGAGCTAGCTTACGGTACGTTCTTAACTCTGTGTTCTGAGGGGACAGACGGACAAGGTTGAGAAGGCCGCTCAAAAGGCTGGAGGCTCAGCTGTCACAAGAAGCTGCTCTCCATGGCTCTCTACCCCCTCACTTCCCACACAAGAGGAAAGAGACTGGGACTGAATGGGGCGCTATTAAGATGTTTATCTGAGACCACTTGTTTTCCACCCTCTTCAGATTTTAAAGTGGTGAAAGGGGAACAAAAAGAAAATCAATGATGCAGTCATCGCCTCTGTCTGATTGTGTGCCGCGATTGAAAACGAAAGTGTTTGGTTGGCGATAACAGCTCATTGTGACTTAACCTCACAACCCTTTCCAAGCCTTATTGAAGCAGTCATGGTGATGGAGCCTGCTTAAGGGAGAGTGTGTGACTCTGAGGTTTAAAGTTATCTCTCTGTGTGTCTCCGCAGTGCAAAGGGGAAGGTAACACAGCCGCACCACCAGCAGAGCACGTAGACCAGGCCTTCGTTCCAGAGAGGTCCAGCAGGAGAGAGGTGAGTAGCCTGGGCTCCCTAGGGTAGAACATTCAGCTCTAGCGATGGAGGGGTATTTTACTTATTGGCCTTTTCTCCTATCTAGCTCCCCAACTAGAATCTAGTGTCCTTAACCCAGTTTGCCTCTATCCTCACACGACTGTAGCTAGCTACACTGTTGCGTAAACCTCACACATTGTTAGCTACAGTAAGGTCACATTATTTTATTGACAGAGACGTGTTTGCCACCTCTCATTTAGCAGTGACCCTGCTTTAAGAAAGAAAAACGGTGGTTAAGGCATTCACTGAGGTTGTTTTCTTCCAGCTGGACCTCCTGTATGAAGAGGCCGTTTACACGGTAGTCAACAGGGTGGGCGTGCCCTCGCCAGAGTACATCACCAATGAAGGCGACATCTTCAGTTATCTGCTGAAGGTTCACACACTCTTTTGATCGACTAAATCCGTTTACTGAACAGCCCACCTGGCCAAACTCTCACACACACACTGCAGAGACCAACAAACACTTACTTTCATACACATAAGCACACACACACACTTATGAACGCACCCTAGTGTGCTGTAATTTACACTTCAAATACTGACTAATAAAATAGACAAGACCAGAAAGAGCCAAGTAAGCTGAAATAATTACTGTCCTAGAAAACAACAGCAGAAATCCGATTGTCTTGTCATGTGACTCCTGTTGTAAACCCCTCCTCTAATCTCTGTCCTCACCAACTGATCCTAGATGTTCAGTCTGGCGGTAGAGAGCCTTGTTTGTTTTTAGACATCTGTAGGAGACTGAGCCGATGTGCTTTGGCTTAGACCTGATTAAACATCTAAGCCCAGGCCCACTGAGTGTTGATGTTCAGCTGTAATATTACATCCATTCAGACTCTGTCACTCCAAAGCTGCATCCTTGCTTCCTCTGTCGCTCTCTGCTTGAGGTGGTGGACCAGGGCACATGTCCCCATGCTTTGAAGTGACCCCTGGTTCTCTTTGGCCTTTTGAAGATAGTGAGATTGAACCTGTACAGCCATCTTGGATCGGGCTTATGAGAACACAAATCATTGGCAAGGGATGTAATGCTTGTTTCAAGGGATGTATTATTGTTTCAAATAGTTTAATAGTTAAGCTTTGATTTATAAACGTACGGGGTCAAAATTCAGGTAGGAGTATAGTTGGATGTGTATTGCAAATATGCTCACAGACCTATGAGGCTCTCTTGCAAAGAGCACCCTTTTCCACTGTCATCCCTCTCCTAGGTATTTGATATGGGTCAGGAGGAACATGACATCATTCTGCAGAGAGTCCAAGAATCCAAGGTGAGATGCTTTGTTCCACTCCCATCTTGTCAATTTCCATCTCCTGACTCCTCTCCTGTCACTTCCTGTATCTCCCATCCGCAGACACAGGCCATGTAAGCTGTATGAACACGATAGCACCACTGAGTTGTCACTGTGAGGATCTTCAAGTCTGCACCATTTAATGTGCCTTTCTTTTGTGTTTAGATATACACTGAGTTTACAAAACTGCTCTTTCCATGACATAGACTGACCAGGTGAATCCAGGTGAAAGCTATGATCCCTATTGATGTCACTTGTTAAATTCAATTCAATCAGTGTAGATGAAGGGGAGGAGAGGTTAAAGAAGGATTTTGAAGCCTTGAGACAATTGAGAACTGAATTGTGTGTGTGTGCCATTCAGAGGGTGAATGGGCAAGACAAAATATTTAAGTGCTTTTGAATGGGGCATGGTAATAGGTGCCAGGTGCACCAGTTTGTGTCAAGAACTGAAACGCTGCTGGGTTTTTCACGCTCAACAGTTTGCCATGTGTATCAAGACATCCAGCCAGCTTGACACAACTGTGGCAATCATTGGAGTCAACATGGGCCAGCGTCCATGCGGAACGCTTTCAACACCTTGTAGAGTCCATGCCCCGATGAATTGAGGCTGTTCTGAGGGAAAAATGGGGGGGGTGGAACTCAATATTAGGAAGTTGTTCCTAATGTTTGGTATACTCAGTGTATAGCACGTTGCATTCACAAGGTTAAAGTAAAATGCATGGAAAGCACTAACAGCCCTATGTACCCGGAGAGACTGAGCTGATGGAGTGTATTGATAGCCATAGTGAGGCTCACTGTGCACCAGGAGACATAATGATCTGTGAAAGCCCACTTTGTATGATGCCCTTGACTACCAGCAACCTTTCAAATGTCAGTTTGAAAGAGATGCTGGGCTCTTCTGCAAGACTCCTTGAAAGGTTGTGGGCAGAGAAGAACATATTGTGCCATTTAAATGTTCCATCCTACAATGATCTCTGTTTCTCGCCGGCACAGCAGTGTCTTTCCACCTTAGTGACACACAAAGCCCTGGCATTATACACCAGACAAAGAAAACACACATTGATTATTCTCTCTTGACAGACTCACGTCTCACGCTGCAGTGATTGCTGGTATTTTGTTTACCACTGATGAAAGTCTATTTGTCGAGTTAAAGAATCCGAATAAAAATAAAGTTTACCTGCTAGCTGTTGTTTTCAAAGTGCACTCTATGCCATGTTCAAGGCCCGGTTTTGGAATGCAGCCTGCTTATGGATCGTTTCAGCGAGAACTCTCACTAATGCATGACTCTTAGCTTTTGTACTGCTGTTACTTTGTGCACTTTGTTTTGCAGAGAGCCAGTTTCACCCTGAGAGTGTCTGTCATGAAAGGGAAAAATCTAATGGCAAAGGATGCAAATGGTGAGGGGTGTTTGTGTTCATTTACTGCTATTGATGGGAAGCAGCATTTGTTTTCTGCGCGTGGATATGAAATGTCATCGTGTCCATTTGCCAACTCCAACTCCCCATTGACAATGAATGCAATTGTTTATTATTGAACTAAGATTAGAACATTTTCAGATCAACTATATTGAGTGAGCCACATTGTTCTTTCTGTCTGGAAGAAAAATAAAAACCTCTCATGATATAGTGGTTCAACCAAGACACTAGAACCATCATCACATCACTGTCCATTTTAGACAACACTGGACCACTTTGTCTAAAAGCACACAGGCTGCTATTACTAGCAGACCAATTGCTTTTGATTCCTGAACCTCAATAAGGTACATCACCGTCATTCTAACAGTATAATCTCAGTGTGTCTCTGTATTAGTTTAACCCTTACTGTGCCTGGGTAGGGTACAGCGACCCCTATTGCATGCTGGGAATCCTCCTGGGCCAGAGCCCTCGGGAGACAGAGGAGAAGAAGGAGAGGAAGTTCAGCTTCAGGAAGAGGAAGGAGAAGCTGGAGAAGAGGTCCAGTACCAAGGAGGTTCTAGCAGCCACGTGCATCCAGGTGACTGAGGTCAAGCCAGAAACTCTCAACCCAGTCTGGAATGAGCACTTTGTTTTGTAAGTACAGTACTGACAGTACGCCGATTCTGGAAGTTGTTGGCAGAATGCTTGACATTTGTATGTCTCTCAGAGCCTAACGGTAACAATGTTTGTTTACACAATGTTAAATTATGATCTTTTTTTTCTTCCAATAGTGACATTGATGATGTCCACGGTGATCTACTGCATATGGACATATGGTAAGATTAAACACAGTGTGGGCCTTTCCACTTTCAGTCCAGATTCCTGAAAACGGAATCTGCATGCCAATGCTATCCAACTGTCCTACTAACCTTTGCTCTTCTTCTCAGGGACCATGACGATGACGTCTCAGTTGCAGAGGCCTGCAAAAAACTGAATGAAGTCAGTGGACTTAGAGGAATGGGCAGGTAGAACAGGCTTCTATTTGCTAATTTATAAAGTCGGTGAAATAGGCCCTTCAATATGGTGAATGGAGGTCTTGACTGTCAGGTCATTGAGACGCAGTGCTGGTTGATTGCTCTGTGTTATATTTCATGTATTCATCAGTACCTTATCCCACCAGGTATTTTAAGCAGATTGCCAAATCGGTGCGGTCCAATGGGACGTCCTCATCAGGATCATCTGAGGACAACGCTGATGACTTCCTGGGCTGCATCAACATTCCACTGAATGTAATTCTTTAAAGTTACAGTGCTTTCACTTCCCAACTGCTATTTACTGGTAATGTTTCTTATTTTATACAGTAGTAATACATTTTACTTGATGCAGTTTATTCTAATATTTGTATCTATTAGCTTTTATAAGTGTTAACTAACATTTATTAATTATACTCTACCAAACTTGGTTCCTGGCTCACTGTCTATCAGAGAAGCTCAACACCCGTTATTCATTTACTGTAAATCCATCAAGAAGAGTGTGAAGTTTCGGTCTTCACCTTCATCAGACCGGAACGTCACTCGGTTTTAATGGACTTAGAATAAATGATAGTTTTATAATGGAGAGAGTGTCGCGCCTCTACCTCTAAAGAAATCCAGTATTATTTAAGGCTCTGTTCCAGTTGTTTGAGCACAAAACCCTTTTTTCCTGGCTTAGTGTCTAGCCCATGGGCAGGCCCTCGGATCAATATAAAAAAATCTATATATATATTTAGGAACTCAGTCGGGGTCTCAACTTACTGTTGAGAGTTAGAATAGTTGAATAGAAAAAGTCACTGATAGTCAGTCAATTAGCCCATTTCAGAAAAAAAAGTAGATTGCTAAATTAGCTTAGCAGCTAGCTATCTAAACTTTTTATCAGTTTCACTCATATCATATTAAAAACTACTAATATTTCTCCACCCCATGGAAGAATGTGTAGAATTGCAGGAAATTAGCTGTAAAACAGGATGTGGGGACGCAGACCAGCGAGCAACTGTGACCCCTCATGATGAGTTCAGTCTTTTTGTGGTCCCCATCCTCATCAAAGTTGCCCATCCCTGGTCTAGCCTGTTTGTTGTTCGCCTGTAGGAAATTCCTGTGATGGGATATGATAAGTGGTTTAAGCTGGAACCCCGGTCCAGTGCCTCCAAGGTCCAGGGAGAATGTCACCTGATTCTGAGGCTCTTCACTACCCAGGTAGCTACTACAGTCTCTCTGCTCCACAGTACCTGTGTAGTCTACCCAAGTCTCTTGATCATTTCATTTTGTTCCCCAGAGAGACACTACACTGAGTAAGAGGGAATCCAAAGAAGTCATTCATAAGAAGATGCTGAGTCAGATTCTGGAGTACGAGCATGCTCATATTCAGGTGAAACTCTACTATACAGTGTATTCTATTATCAAGTGAAATGACAGAAATGGCTATGGATGGTTTCCTTTGCCATCCATGTAAATAATCAGTTTTTTCTCTCCAGAAAGAGCCTTATAACTGGAATGGGCAGGTGAGTCCTCCAGCATGGACTGTGCTGTCTCATCATGCTGTGCAAACTGACCTCTCGCCCCTGCAACAGGCCATCATGTAAGTAGCTACAATAGTAACACTTCAATGTAGATCATATGCCAAAGGTATTGCGGTGGTCCAAATGAGAAAATCAAAGTTATGCCAAGCCAAGCTGGAGGTGCCTGTGCCAATAAAGTACCACGTTTTTAATTATGAGTTGCACCTTTTCCTTCCTAGTCCTTTTAGGTCTGAAACCATTCATCTCAGCTGAGAGGTGAGGGTCATGTTATGTACAGCAGATGTATAGTAGTATGTATTGCTCTGGTCTGCAGTCGCTGGCAGTGCTATAGCAGCCACCACCGGTCCCAGAGGATGTGTTACACCCTGCTGCTGAGGCTGCTGAGGACCATCGATGCAGAGTGGGATCCCCAAGCTGTGCAGGGAGACCTGGTAGGCCTACTGTCTCCTCACAGCTCCCCTCTGGCTCACAATCACCTTTCGTCTGGCATTAGGACACCTCATTAACTCACCACTCAACATCCATCATCCTATGACCTAGGGGTCTGTTATTCAATTAAAACCTGGTTGTTTCGGTGCGGTAGTTTTTCTGGAAACTAGACTGAAGCCCAGAATTCTGTCTGAATGTGCTGTTATTGGCTAGATCGATCATTGTGAGGTTGAGTGATGTGATGATGATGTACTTCCTGTGTTCAGGAGCGGCAGCTGTCGGACAGCTTCAGGCTGTACACGGACCACTGTCTGTGTCTGATGAAGAGAATGCGCCAGGTGTTCCCCTGCACCAGTCCAGCCGCCGTCACACGCTGCGAGCTCATGCTGAGGTAAACTCATACCACAGGAGGCTGGTGAGGGGAGGAAGGCTCATAGTAATGGCTGGAATGGAATTAATGGGATCACATTAAACCATATGGAAAACGTGTTCCATGTGTTTGATACCATTCCATTCCAGCCTTTACTATGAGCCTTCCTCCCCTCACCAGCCTCCTGTGGTATGCTCCCCAATTAAGGTGCCACCTGTGACTCCCACCACCCCCTCTCTCTCACCACATCACCACATCAAACACTCGCCAGCGCTGTCATACCAGACCAAACACTCAACCAAGTCACGAATAAAACCACAGACAGAGTACCTAGATCAGTCAAGCCAATAGGAGGGCAGGGTGACTAAATCATAAGCCTATTGGGAGGGTTTTTTACTTGAATGGTGGTGACTGTGCCAATAAAAGCAGGCTCATGTTGCGGCTCATGTTGCTATGCTCTTTCTCTGTGAGCAGCCCCACGGGGCACTGTACTTCTATGTCGCACGGACCAGATGAATGGAGATCCTGCAGGGCCTTTTCCAATAAGATTTCAAAGTCTGCCCAGTGATTGACACTCCTACAGAGATCTCTGTGTATTGTGGACACAGAAAACACACAAAAAAACATGTACTCAAACACATACTAATCATTCTTGCCGTCAGTCACTTTAACGTAAAAAGGCTGACAGAAATAACAGGTTAGGTCAGTCAGGATTATCTGTTCCAGCAATCATTTGGAACATTTGTGTCCAACAGTCGTTTTGATCACCTACAAATCACCTTGCATTGTGCCTTTTGTCTTTTACTCAGTAATGAGTTGTTGGGCTACAATAACAGGCCCGTGTTTCTCTCCCTTTGTGTTTGTGACTCAGGGGTGTAGGACACATGCAGACCATGCCGGCCTTCAAGACTGCGTGCCCCCTTCGAAATGAACTGCATTTGGAAATTGCCACTGTTGTCAAGGTACAACATAAATATAAGGAATACCTGTTAGTGTTAGCACTGTTGCCTGACTAATTCGAATGACTGCAATCTTTGATTTCAACAGAAAGGTACAGTGGAGTGGTACGAGAGCACAATTTCACAATTCAAACCAGAGGAGGGGGTAAGTTGACACCATAAGAATTGATAACACACAAAGTCATACAAATAAAGAGAGTCGCACATTCTATATATAAACTCCCAGTAATTTATTGGGTAACACATGGATGGGCCCGTCGGGGTTGTGTGTGAGCTGTAGTGTGTTGATTCTATAGGCTCTAGAGGAGCAGCTGAGGAGACTGGTCCAGGTGGTGGATGCAGTGTGTGCAGATGTACAGAGGGGACAGAACGTCTACAACAAGCTCTTCTACAGGTACACAAACAGTCCCTGCAGTTTATCGTGTTAATCAAGGACCGTGACAGGGCGAACTTGACTTTTAAGTAGAATCCTGTTGATTATGTCAAATAGCAAATTAATCCTGTTCTCTGTTTTGTCTTTTTAAACTCCCCAGTGCAGTGAAAGTGGATTTCTTCAGTATCGCATATAGACAGTTGGAGAAACTGGTGAGAATTCCTTTGAAACCAAAAGGGATAGAGCCTGCCAACATCTTTATCCACACATGACATTTATGTTTACCTTTATTTAACTAGGCAAGTCAGTTAAGAACCAATTCTTATTTACAATGACAGCCTAGAAACAGTGCATTAACTGCCTTGTTCAGGGGCAGAACAACAGATTTTTACCTTGTCAGCTCGGGGATTCGATCCACCAACCTTTCGGTTATTGGCCCAACGCTCTAACCACTAGGTTACCTGCTGCCCCTAGCTGCCCCGATACATGATGATATACAGTATACTGATGCATATAGGGTTCCTGTATGTTCAAAATGCATGTATCCTCACCGTTGATCCCTGACCTCTGAGATGGGGTGACTGACCCCTGTGCTCCCCCAGGTCGCGGACGACGTGAGCGTTGCCATGGAGAAGGTGTGTGGCACTCTGGAGCAGGAGAGCTCCAGGCTAACTCAGACCATGGGAGAGACTCTGTTAGAGCTCTACATGTCTCTGAAAATACTGAAACGCTTCAGAGAGTTCCTCCCTCTCAGGTGAGTTTGAACACCCTGTCACCCCGGTCAGACTGGTGGATGGTGGATGTTCAGCTTGGTTGCATTGAACTTTTAGAAAACAGAAAGAAAAATGAGATGTTGTTATTGCTTGGGGATTTGATCTTGCAGTGAACTTCTCCATATGCTTGAACATACAGTAGATTAGCTAAATGTCAGGTGGTTAATGAGAATTCTCTCTCAGGGACGCTAAGATGATGGCCTTGACTGGCTATCACAACTGGTTCAAGACGTCTATCCACAAGTGGCTGCAGATCGTCCATGACAAGGCTTGTGACAGGATCCGCAGAGCGGTGGACATGGACCAGGTGAGAAAGGCTTTTTATGGAAGTGTCTGTAGAGATTGCTTGTCCATGAAAAGCAATCTGAGAAAACATGGAACATACCGCAATCAGGATATCCATTACACTTCTACAGCAGAACCCATTGATGATCTGTAACCCACCATGTTGTTTCTATCTAATGTACTCTGAATATGAGTTAGTTTCTGTGTACTGTACCTGTGTGTCAGTGTATTTCTGATACAGTACATGTGTATGACTTTTTATAAGTTGGTGTTCATAGTGTGTGTGTGTGTGTGTGTGTGTGTGTGTGTGTGTGTGTGTGTGTGTGTGTGTGTGTGTGTGTGTACTGAACAGCTGGAGCCAGTACAGCAGGCCAAACACAGCTCCTCGGCGGTGGATGTGACAGCGTGTTTCAGCCAGGTGCGGGAGTTCTGGAAACAGCTGTCCTGGCCAGACTCTGCAGGGGCCTTCATCTTTGTCACCCGCCTGACAGACGTGAGTGCCACCGCCACACACACAAACACACCCATTCACACACACACACACACACACACACACACACACACACACACACGTGCACGCTTTCACACACGCTACACATCCAGAGACAGTGTCAGAAGCTCTACAGGTGGCAAGCCACAATCACAAACAACCAGAGCAGAAGAAAATAATACTAATTGAGGGTTTCACTCTCGATGATGATGATGGTGAGTGAGATGTCTGTGTTGCAGAATTTCTGCAGCGAGGCCATGTGTTACTCAGAGATGATAAAGCGCAAGATTGAGAGGAGCCAGCAGGGTCGAGACATCAAGAGCCTGACAGTGCAGGTAACGCCTGTGGGAAGGCAGGAAGGAAGGGGGGCTTCAGGATGACGTGGGAAGTAAATGTCAGCGAGTGTTCTTTCCCTGGCAACACAAAGACCTCAGCGGGTTGTCCGTAGTGTAATATGTTTGGTCTACTTCAGTGGTCTACTTCACTGCTTAGAGGAGAACGGATCATAGTAATGGCTGGAATAGAGTAAATGGAATTGTATCATTAACATGGTTTTCAGGGGTTTGATACCATTCCATTCACTCCATTCCGTCCATTATAATCCATTCCAGCCATTATTATGAGCCCTCAGCAGCCTCCACTGGTCTACTTACCGTCCTGTCTTTTTTTAGCCCTGCCTATTTTTCGTCCTTTCTCTTCTTCCCTCTGCTAATGTACTTCCTGGATCTTGGTGTGGGCTAGCTGTGCATCGCCCTGAACAACACAGAGCATGTGCGTGTGTTCCTGGGCCACCTGCCTCGGGACCTGGACTGGCAGGGCGTGGAGCAGGCCATGGAGGAGTCTTGCGGGGCGGAGGGGAAGGAGCAGGTCAACAAGGCCCTGAACGGACAGCTCTACAACGTGGATGCGGACCTACAGAGGGAGGCCAAGCGCCTCATCACCCACCTCACAGACAAGGTCCCTCCATCTCACTGAACTGTCCTCTCTGTCCGTCATACTTAGTAACCAGTCATCAAATCAAATTGTATTAGTCACATGCGCCGAATACAACAGGTGTAGACCTTACAGTGAAGTGCTTACTTACGAGCCCCTAACCAACAATGCAGTTTAAAAAAATACGAATAAGAATAAGAAATAAAAGTAACAAGTAATTAAAGAGCAGCAGTAAAATAACAATAGGTCCAGAAGGTGTCAAAATGATCTATAAAAGTGACTCCAGCAGAGCTACAGTAGTCTTTTAGCCAGATGTGTAATGCCAGCAGTCTGCTGAATCTTTCACACCTGCGGCCCAACGATGGTCCTGGACCTGAAATTCTTGGCCGTTTTTTGGAGTCTTATAATGCTAAAATCAGTTCTTTAAAATCCATTTTCAAATGTTCCGAGCTAGCCCTCCTTATGTCGTTTGACCCCACATGGACTACGACAGTGTCAGCTGACCACCTGGCAAGGGTCAGTCAAGACACTTGTCAGTTGGTCAGCGCATGCTCTCAGTACACATCCTGGTAATCCATCTGGCCCTGCCGCCTTGTGAATGTTGACACAGGCAAGGGACACAGTCATGCACGTCAATATCAGTTTCCATGAGAACGGGTTACATAAATGATACAGACCTTGGTTCAAATAGTATTTGTTTTCTTGTTTTTTGGGGTGTTTGATGGAGCTTGTTTGGAGTGCAAGACGGTCGGGGGTTTCACATTTGGGACTATTCCATTGGTCCCATGCGTCAGGCAACCTTAATCCAGCACAGCTAAAGTATTTCAAAGAAAACAAATACTATGTGAACCCAGGTCTGGTTACATAATACTGTAATGATATGGCATACTCAAATTGGGTCTTGCCTGGTGCATTGTGATATTGTGTGTTTTGTCTAGATGCTTTCAGAGCTGAAGAGGTACCTCCAACACATCAGCCTGTCCCCTGACTCCATCAACAACGATGATGTAAGACTGAACAGTACATTGTGCTCTGCTTCTGTCATGGAGCAGCAACCTCTCTGCTTTCTTTATTTGTCCTTTCTGGGTTTGAAGACATTTCCTCAATAGGCTTGCCCCTAAGATGGGACACTGTTCTGTGACATTGTTCTGTTTCAGGCCGTGTCCCCCCTCATGAAGTACTTACGTGACACTTTAGTCATCCTCAGCGAGTCTCTGGTGAAGGAGAATCTGGCTAGGTAACTACCTGCTGTGTCACGTCTTTATCTAGATGAGCATCTTAGACATGCACACAATAATGATACCCCTCGGACACATTATGCTGTAGTACTGGTCATTATCTAGCCATTATGATCACTTGACATACAGCGGATTGTTGTCTAACTGTGTTCTCCTGTGTTCTGCACAGAGTTCTCCTCGGCATGTGGGAGCTGCTCCTCAGAATGATCCTAGACACGGTGGCGGAGAACATGGGAGTCCAGGTTGAGTTCTACAACCGCTTCCAGTACACTGTGGAGGTCAGTGGTCTCTCTCTCTCTCTCTCAGTTGACCCCAGAGACAGGGAGAATCACAGTAGGGGCCTATTTCCACTTTTTCCTCATCTTCCTCCTTTTCACCATCATCAGCTACTCTATCCTTGCTAATTACTTGTGTGGTATAATTTCCATACCACTGATATTCATCAGGTCTCTTGGCTGCTCAGTCCCTGCTGAGGAGAGTCCCCACTAGAATGGCAATGTGACAGTTCCTGTATTCTAATGGAGCATAGAGCTGGCAAGGGACACACGACAGATTTGGATGAAAAATCATGAAAGTGCAAAGCTGCGTGGGTAGAACATGTGGTGTGTTCCATGGTGATCTCCTTCTCCTTCTGGGGGCTTCACGCTGTCAGCGAGGATACATACCGGTCTGCTAATATCCTCTGACATATGCTCCAACAAAAGGCGTTACTTATAGTTACCACCGCTAATTAGCTAGTCATGCCAGTCGAACACAGCGGAGTATCAGAACATGTAACCTGAAAACTGAAACTTTCCCCACCACAATGGTTCTTTCAGGCCCTGGTGCAGTTCTTCTATGCTGATGGAGAGGGACTTGCCGTAGAAGATCTGAAGAACCATGTCGACTACAAGGTGAGAGCATCAAGGGTTTATGTACCATTTAGCTACTTAATGCCTGACCGTGGAAGAGAGCCTTTTTTAGTGGGGGTTGTTCAGCTGGTTCCTGACGAGCCCCCTCCCCACTGCTGTTCCTATAGGCTCTTGACGAGGAGCTGAGGCTAAACAAGTGTTCGTCCTTTGAGCTGATCGAGCAGTACTTCCTGGAGAAGATCTCTCAGCAGGTAGTCTGCAGCCTGCTGGGCTGCCACATGTGACTCTAACACCCAGGCTAGTGTAGTGGGGGAGTATTGATTAGGAGCTGAAAGATCACAACACATTTTCTTTTTCTTTATCTCTTTAATGCTAATGTGGTCGCTAACTGTATTCTGTAACAGCGGTTTATTTTAGAACACCAGAACAACTTTACAGGCATGTCCACTTACTACAAGCATTTCGCTACACTCGCATTAACATCTGGTAACCGTGTGTATGTGACAAATAACATTTGATTTGATGTCCAGGATTCATCGTACTGAATGGATGTATAACAATCCAATCAATCATCTGTTTATATATGATTTATAATATGGATCTGCCTTTCAGAGAACACTGAAGCACACCCGCTTTGGCCGCGTCAGTGTGAAGTGTTACTATGATGCTTCTGAGCAGAGGCTCACGGTGGAGATCCTGCATGCTGCCGATCTCATTGCCTTGGATGCCAATGGTAAATATCAGAGTTCCATTGGCATGCAGCTCCATATGCAGAAAGAATGCAAATCCAATCTTCTGTACGAGCCCCTCATTCGTTCCTGTTTCTCTCTCTCTCTCCCTCTGGTGCAACACAGGGCTGAGTGACCCCTTTGTCATCGTGGAGCTCTGTCCCCACCACCTCTTCCCCATGGCCAAGAGCCAGCGCACCCAAGTGAAGCTCAAGACCCTGCACCCAGTATTTGATGAGCTCTTCTATTTGTGAGTGTCTAATCCGCCTTCTGTATGCACTAACAGAGAAGGAAATGTTGGGATTGGTGGATGATTCCCTCTTGACAGCAGCAAGATTGAAAAGCAAAACATGGAGATGTAGATGTCAGTTTGACTCATTTTCCTCTATCTGCTGTCCCACAGCCATGTCAGCCCAGAGCAGTACAGGCACAGGTTTGCCTGTTTGACTTTTACTGTGATGGACTATGATTGGCTGTCCACCAACGATTTTGCCGGGGAGGCATTGGCCCCGCTCAGTGACTTCTGTTGGCCAGGGAGACCCAACGCCTCAGCGGCCGGAAAGACCATCCAGCCGACCATTCTGCACCTGGCCCGGAGCAAACCCAGCGGTAGGGAGCAGGGTTAGGGTCAATTTGATTTAAATTCAGTCAATTAATTAAGTAAACCCGAATTCTAATTCCACGTTTTCCTCATTGAAAAGAATTTAGGAACATTTGAATTGTAATTTCAGTTTACTTCCTGAATTTACTGAATTGAAAGGAATTGACCCCAACCCTGGTAGGACAGTCTGCCGGATAGACTACATTACATAACACCATCCCTCTACTCCTCACTGAGCGGGAACGGGCCCCCAGGGAGGAGAGCGTGTTAAGTCTGGGAAAGGTTTCCTATTACTTCTGTAATCCAACCTAGCGACCCATTCAATCTAAAGGTCATTGTGGCAGGCATTGGATGGATGCACTTACGTCTCTGTTTGCTCTCTCCATCCAGAGAAGCCAATCATGAGGATTTTGGACGCACGGACAGGAGACGGAGAGGCTCAGGAGTTTGTGAGGAAGCTAAAGGAGATTGAGAAATCCATGGAAGAGGAGTGAAGCTGTCAGCACTGGTCTGGTGTATTGGTGTATTCTGACCATGTCTTTGCCACATGTGCTTTTGTACTTGTTGTACTACCGTATGTTTACAATGTTTACAGTTTTCAAATCCTCTTGTACGTGCACTGAAAATGTAATGCTGAACAAAACACAGTAAGGCATGACTTTTTAAATTGAAATACGAATGTCCTGTCTCTCGGCTGCATTTTTATGCCTCAAATCAAATGCTATTTGTCACATGCGCCTAATACAACAGGTGTAGACTTTACCGTGAAGTGCTTACTTACAAGCCCTTTCCCAACAATGTGGAGTTAAAAAGTAAGAAAGATCCAAGGGTCCTATCTGAGATATATGAGAAATAGCTTATCCTGTAATTATTATTTGGTTTTCTAAAGAGCTCATTGAATGTTAACTTTGTTATATTATCTTTGTTATATTATCTTTGTTGTATTACATCTCTAACATCTAACTGAATCTAAAACTAATTTGTAATTGATATGTATTCAGTCGAATCATGTGGGCGGATCAATCGTTGGAAAAAAATACTCACTACCGTTTCTGAGTTTATGGCGAAGTAGCACAAGGATGTAACACTGCAAGGAAAAGCCATCTGTAGCCAGGTTTTGTAAGTCAACACAAGAAGTAGTGTCACAAATGGCTGCGTTTACACAGGCAGCCTAATTCTGAAATGTTTCAGATCTTATCACACCAGCTCTTTTTCAGAGCTGATCTGATTAGTCAAAAGAACAATGTTACAGAAAAGAGATCACAATTTGGCTGCCTGTGTAAACGCAGCCTATGTGACGCCATCTGTGCTCATTGATGATTGATAATTGGATGTTTATATCTCTTCAGATTATGAACCATATCCCTGAAGAAAAGAGTATTAGTCCTCTATTTGTTATATTGTAAATGTGAACTACTTGTCCTTGAATTGTAATGGATTGTGCTGCTGTTTATTGTACCATTCAGATGAAGCTGTCTATAAATAAAGATTGTATTTGAATATGACTCATTAGCTCTTATCACATTTTGTTCTCCTTCGAAAAATATGTTTCCTTCTTTGTAGTGGACTTGCCCATATGACATCAACATGTTGCTCTTCACATTGCATGAGTCTTTTTCTAAATGGAAACCTAAATGGACTCACAAACATATAGTAGCACTAGACACCTAGAAAAAAAACATTGATTAGAAATCTTCTGGGGGGGACGGGGGGGGGGGGGGGGGGGGGACGGACGGACGGACAGTCCTTTGTGTTTAGCTCTAAATGCCAGGGTTCATTTCGATTTCTTCCAGACCGAAAGATTCCGTCTCTGTCAGTCTTGTGTCTACATGTTCTCTCGCTTCTCTGTGTCTCTTTATTTTGCTTTTCTCACTCTGTCTATCTCTACCCTCCCCCCTCTCTCGCTCTCTCTCTCTCTCGCTCTCTCTCTCTCGCTCTCTCTCTCTCTCTGCTCTTGTCACTTAGTTTCAAGGCTTACAAAAGGAAACAGCAGATGTCTGTTTATAGGCACTCTCCTCACTTCCCTCAATATCATTCTCAGATGCAGGCCTGTCTGCTCCCACCACCTCCACCTCCATTATCCTTCCCCTCTCCCTCTTCCTCCACAGTGTTCCCTCTATCACAGTCCTCTTCCGGTTCCCCTCTTGACCTTTCAGACCTTCACTCACCTCAAGAGAGCCACCTTGGATGGAAAACACGCTGCTGCACGACCACAGTGACCCCAAAGAGAAACACTCAGAGTCCAGTAATAAGGGCAGCAAGGTTATGTTGATTATGTCTAATCTATCAAATCATAAAAGTCAGAACCACAGTGACCTGGTTACATCCCCATCCGCCTACACACAGTCCGACGTGTTTGTGACTGATGGACTTCTGCAATAATATGGGCTAAGATAGATAGATAGATAGATAGATATAGATCGGTAGTGTTTTGATGGACATGTTGGGATGTTTTACAGAGAGAGAGGGAGTGTTTATTTGGTAATATCAATCAATCAAACAACACCCCCCCAGAAAAACATCACCAAGCCCAATGCTGAGTAGCTGGTATTGGATTGAGTGTGGCCAGTGCTGTGGTGTCTCAGGTGTGATGGGGAGCAGACATTTCATGGTTCTGTAACCCAGACGTCCTGCCCTGTGGTCAGAACCTGTTTAATGTAGCTATCATGCCACCTGACAGGTCTCTGTTTCTATCCAGCTGTGACCTATCTCAGCTTCATTACCATTCCATTCCACAGCCTCCCTCTCCCACCCTCTGATTGGTTCACTGTACTGCGACAGGAATCTACACTACAGCTCCAAACCAACAGGTATGCTTTTATTTTGTCGTTTGTTGATGCAGCAACACAGAGAAGCAAATGGAGGGAATTTGATATAGAGTATCGACCACATATATTTCTGTAGATTACACACGGCAGGTAGCCGAGTGGTTAGAACGTTGGGCCAGTAACCGCAAGGTTGCTATATCAGATCTCCGAGCTGACAAGGTAAAAATCAGTCTTTCTGCCCCTGAACAAAGTAGTTAACCCACTGTTCCTAGGCTGTCATTGTAAATAAGTATTTGTTCTTAACTGACTTGCCTAGTTAAATAAAGACGAACATCAATGTAACATTCACACAATGAGCTAAAGGCTATTGACACTCAAGGAATGCTGTGCATGTGGTAGCTGTATTGCTAAAAAGTAAATTAAGCTCATCTATTTTTCAGTGGAGATAATTATTATTTGGTTGGGTGAGAGGATGCTCAAAACAGCATTTGCATTGATACCCAGACAGTATGAGCTTTAACCACTAGGTGTCCTCATAGTTTCACAAACCACTTTTTATCAGTTCACTATTCTGACGTTAGGTGGCACGTGACACTATACTTGGTGATCCATGCTGGATCTCTATTGGTTGAACTCATTACTAAGTCACAGTAACAGCATGTCTCTGGTCATCCATGTGTCACTCTACATCTGTGCTGAGCAACAGGATCGCTGAACCACCCTGCTGGGAGCTCCCGGGTCACCAGGCGCCATGGTAACACAGCCTCTGATTCAAGGCCTTGCAGAGAGATGAACTACAGCTGGAGGTGAAACTAGAGTGGGGGAGGAACACGTTTGGTGAATGCATAGTAGTTTAAGCAAAACAAAACATTTAGCAGTCAAATGTTGATACAGTAAATACATGTTGATTTACCAAGTATGTTCTGGTCCAATCAAATCATTCTTCCTAAACAACAGGTGTGGACTAACAGTGAAATGCTTACTTATGGGCCCTTCCTAACAATGCAGAGAGAAATAAAATTGAAAAGTAGAAAAGTAAAACACATAATAATAAAATGAATAATAGATACACAATGAGTTGATTATATACTAGAGGTACCAGTACAGAGTCGATGTGCAGGGGTACGAGGTAATTGAGGTAGATATGTACATATAACTAGGAATAAAGTGGCAGATAGTAAACAGTAGCAGCAGCGTATGTTATGAGTAAAAAAAAAGTTAGTAAATGCAGATAGTCCGGGTAGTTACAGTATTTGGTTAACTATTCAACTAATTATTTAGGAGTCTTATGACTTGGGGGTAGAAGCTGTTCAGGGTCCTGTTGGTTCCAGACTTTGTGCATCGGTACCACTTTCAGTGCGGTAGCAGAGAGAACGGTCTATGACTTGGGTGGCTGAAGTCTTTGACAATTTTCAGGGCGTTCCTCTGACACCGCCTGGTATAGAGGTCCTGGATGGCAGGGAGCTCGGCCCCAGTGATGTACTGGGCCATATGCATTACCCTCTATAGCACTTTGCAGTCGGATGCCAAGCAATTGCCATACCAAGCGGTGATGCAGCCAGTCAAGATGCTCTCAATGGTGCCGCTGTATAACTTTTTGAGGATCTGAGGGCCCATGCCAGATATTTTCAGCCTCCTGAGGGGAAGAGCTATCTCTCTCCTCGGGCAGTGTCTGATGCTGGTGACAAACCCACTTCCCATCTGGGTAGGGATTGTATTTTTCCCTACTTGTAGGATATATGTTGGACTCTATCCACTTCTATTGTGCCCTTCTTGGCATGGTCTATATGGGCCTCTTCAGGGGCTCAGACTCAGTGGAGGTTGAGGTCTTTGAGGGCAAACCAGGAGGACTGTGCCGTATCCTTGTTGCTGCTGGCCCAGCCCCCACATGGCTCTGACCCTCAACAGAGCACACGTGTGATGGGAGAGAGAGGGACCACAGTGGGCCTGCTGTGGATCATGGCTCCCTCTCTATGTGTGTCAGGGACAGACAGCTCCATGGAGAGGACTCCTCCTGAGGCCACAGTAATACAGAACAGATGGAACCAGAAGAGAAGGAGAGATGTGGATACAGTAGCACACACATGACTTACTGTACATTGTGCTATCCTATCATCTATGTAAACTTCTGTGTTGAGTCAGTTGTGCCTACTAAAACCTGTAAAATCTTCCCTAACAATAAGCCTTGAGTATCAAAACATCTAAAATCACTACTTAATAGGAAGAAGGCAGTTTATGCTGAGGGTGATAGACAGGCTTTAAGAGATGTACAGTGTGAGATCAAAAGACAGATACTGGTGGACAAGGAGGCATACAAGCAAAGGGTGGAGAGGACCCTCTCCTCAGGAAACGCAAGGATGGCCTGCCAAGGGATTAAATCCATGGCTAGTGCCCCCCACACAGGCAGGGGAAAAACCAATGCTGACCTTGGGAGATATGAGGGCCAGAACATGGCTAATGAACTGAATGTTTTCTTCTCAAGATTTGAATCAGACAACTTTGTGTCGGAGGTAAAACAAATGGAAGCATCATTACAAATGTTTGAGAGAGTTGTTGTTAAACAGTCTGATGTGTTGAAGTTGTTCAGGGGATGTAACACATACACAAGCCCAGGCCCAGACAAAATAAGTGGACATGTGTTAAAGTACCGTGCTGAACAATTGGCTGGTGTTTTTAGACATTTTCCAATCCTCACTCGACTAGCAACACGTGCCAGTATTGTGGAAAAACTCAATAATTATACCAATTCCTAAAGCATCTAATCCCTCTGTGCTGAATGACTACTGCGCTGTCACCTTGACATCCTTAGTAATGAAATGCCTTGAGAAACTTGTGAAAAGTCATATTCTCAGAGTCACCCAGAAGCTTCTCGAGCCATTTCAGTTTGCCTATCAGCCTAGCAGAGGAGTTGATAATGCTGTTCTTACCCTCCTTAACATGGTCTATAGACATCTAGATGGTGCCAAATTCCATGTTAGGGTTCTGTTTGTTGACTTTTCTTCTGCCTTCAACACAATCCAGCCCTACATTCTGGCACAGAGACTCATTCGGGACTTCTCCTTAGATGGGGGGCTGGTTTTGTGTCTGTTGGACTTCCTGAGCCAACGCTCACAGCGAGTCAAAGTAGGTCCCCACGTGTCGGACATACGCAATACCAACACAGGCTCTCCTCAGGGATGTGTTTTGTCCCCACTCCTGTACATCTTGTACACTAATAGTTGTACTAGTTCTCACTCTGACAGACACCTCGTTAAGTTTGCTGATGACCCTTCCTTGATCAGCCTGTTGCATGATGATGAGGAACACCATGGCCCGGTCCTAGATGACTTTGTAGAGTGGTGTGAGAAATCACACTTGGTCCTCAATACCAATAAGACCAAAGAGATGTTCATAGACTTCAGGAAGTCTACAACACCTACCTCTGCAACATCTATCAGAGGTCAGAATATAGAAATTGTAGAGGAATACAAATACCTGGGTGTCCTCTTGGACAATAAGCTTCAGTGGAGTAAATAAGCTTCAGTGGAGTAAATGTACAGACCTGATCTACAAAAAGAGCCAACAGAGACTGTACTTTCTCAAAAAGCTGGGATATTTTAATGTAGACTGTACTATACTGACTCTGTTTTACAAATCTTTCATTGAGAGTATTTTAACTTTTTGTATTGTTTGTTGGTTTGGCAATGACACTGTCAGCCAGAGAAATATGCTGAGAAGGATTATCACCACAGAAAGCAAGGTACTTGGAGTCAAACAGACAGGCCTGGATGAGATATTTAAGGTCAGGGCCTTCCGCAAGGCTCACAAAATCATTTTAGACCCAAGCCACCCCCTGTACCCGGACTTTGAACTACCACCCTCTAGGCACAGGTATAGGGCACCCCTCAACAGGAAAAACAGAACTAGACAATAATTTGTGCCAGGTGTGATATCCCTCCTAAATAGCTCGGGCTAATGTTCCTATAGACTCAGTAAGGCCAGCAGGCTAGTCTTTTTAAAATATTTTTATTGGGATGTAACTGTTCTGGAAGTTGTATTGTCAATTTTGTTTTGTATTTAAACGCCACTTTAAACGTGTACATGACACTGCAACAAAATTTCCCCATGGGGACAATAAAGTCAGTAAGTATTGCTATCCTTGTGTAACCTGTAATACAAATACAGTGCATTCAGAAAGTATTCAAACCCCTTGACTTTTTCCACATTTTGTTACGTTACAGCCTTGTCCTAAAATGGATTCAATAATTTTTTTCCCCTCATCAATCTACACATAATACCCCATAATGACAAAGTGAAAACAGGTTTTTAGAAATGTTAGCAAATGTATTAAAAATAAAAAACAGAAATACCTTATTTACATAAGTATTCAGACCCTTCGCTATGAAACTCAAAAATTAGCTCGGGTGCATCCTGTTTCCATTGATCATCCTTGAGATGTTTCTACAACTTGATTGGAGTCCACCTGTGGAGAACGCAATTGATTGGAGATGATTTGGAAAGGTGCACACCTGTCTATATAAGGTCCCACAGTTAACAGTGCATGTCAGAGCATAAACCAAGCCATGAGGTCGAAAGAATTGTCCGTAGAGCTCGTGACAGGATCTGGGGAAGGGTACCAAAACAGTTCTGCAGCATTGAAGGTCCCCAAAGAACACAGTGGCCTCCATCATTCTTAAATGGAAGAAGTTTGGAATCACCAAACCGAGCAATTGGGGGAGAAGGGCCTTGGTCAGGGAGGTGACCAAGAACCCGATGGTCACTCTGACAGAGCTCCAGAGTTCCTCTGTGGAGATGTGAGAACCTTCTAAAAGGACAACCATCTCTGCAGCACTCCACCAATCAGGCCTTTATGGTACAGTGGCCAGACTGAAGCCACTCCTCAGTAAAAGACACATGATAGCCTGCTTGGAGTTTGCCAAACGGCACCTAAAGGACTCTCAGACCATCACAACAAGATGCTCTGGTCTGATGAAACCAAGATTGAACTCTTTGGCCAGAATGCAAAGCGTCATGTCTAGAGGAAACCTCGCACCATCCCTATGGTGAAGCATGGAGGTGGCAGCATCATGCTGTGGGGATGTTTTTCAGCGGCAGGGACTGGGAGACTAGTCAGGATCGAGGGAAAGATGAACAGAGCAAAGTACAGACAGATCCTCCTCCAGAGCACCCAGGACCTCAGACTATGAATGAAAGTTTACAACGTAGGTGCATAGGTTGAGAGAAAAATGTAAGTAATCGAGGTGACAGACAGTGACACATTCAATACCGCCTTTCACACTCTTGGCTGCATCAAACTGATCTAGGGTGTAATCATTGGTCCAACAGTTGCAAACGAGAGTTTCTGTTGGACAAATTCAGGTATGTTAATCCTCATTTTGTTCCGTTTGCTTCAGTTTAAGAAACTTTTTTCAACAAAATCCGCAGAATGAATACACCCCAGACCGAAACACAGTTCACTTTCATAGCAGCCACATCCAAACAGCATGATCGTTTTGCTCGTTTTAGAATTCCTTCTTGCATCTACGCATTCTCCACCTTTTCCCTTCGCTTGTGGACTTCAGTGCACAACACATCATCTGTTTGTGACCAGGCGAAAAAACCTTTCAAAGCAAAACCTTCCTATGATAATGACTAACCGCTACACACAGCCTATCTACATCGTTGTAGCTACTAGAACTAACGCATTAGTAAACCCGCTACAATCATGCAGTACAGCGTACAGTCAGCAAGCAGCTTAGCAGTTACACCAGCAGGCCCTGGTGGCAATAAAATAATAAAAACAAAATATTCCATAGCCAGCTAGCTAACATAGCATCCCTCTCTATTTGAGCTGGGTGTTTGAGTAGGCTAAACTAGCTAGCTGCATTCGCTAGCTAAGTGAAAGTGAACAAAAAAATACAAATAAATATAGTTAGCTCTCTCTCCCTCTCTCTTGCTTATCCTTCATTTTTGAAGAAATTAATTTGTTGAAAACTGTCCAACTATTGTCTTTCTCTCTCTTTTAGTCAACTACTCACCACATTTTATGCACTGCACTGCTAGCTAGCTGTAGCTTATGCTTTCAGTACTAGATTCATTCTCTGATCCTTTGATTGGGTGAACAACATCTCAGTTCATGCTGCAGGAGCTCTGATAGGTGAGCCTCCTAGGTTTTGTATAAAGGTCAATGTACCCAGAGGAGAACGGAAACTAGCTGTCCTCTGGCTACATCGTGGTACTGCCCTACAGAGTGCTGTTGAGACTACTGTAGACCTTCATTGCAAAACATTGTGTTTTAATCAATTATTTAGTGGCGTGACAATATTTTGTATAGTTTTATCTAAAAATGACCACTTTTTTAATGTTTCAATATTTTTATTTTTATGAAATTCACTGAGGTCCTCCCCTTCCTCCTCTGAGGAGCTTCCTCTGATAGCTACACAAGCTGAGCAATTGAAACACAGGAACAAACAAATCACAGTGGAGGGATTGATTTGAATGTTCTACATGTAGGCTATGATTCCCCCACCGGGAAAAACTGGTTGCCATGACGTCATTAAAACCAGCTTTGCCCACTGGGTAGCTAGGCTACTAGAGTTCATACCGTTATGTAAATATGGAAACATATTGGAAACCAAGTGAGTCAGAGATCCATATACAGTAAGTTAAACATTCTCTAGTCTTTGAACATACTGAGCTGCCTTTAACAGGGATTGTTTTACAGGAGGCTGGTGAGGGGACGAATGTTCATAATAACTGATGGAATGGAGTGAATGGAATGATTTCAAGCACACTGAAACCATTTGTTTGATGTGTTTAATACCATTCCATTTATTCTATTCCGTTCAAGCCATTACTATGGACCCATCCTCCCTAATTAAGGTGGCGCCAACTGCCTGTGTAACGTATTGTGTAAGTTTAGGGGGGGGGGGGGTGAGAGAGTGGGTTTAGAGTGAGTGGGAAGAATAGGACTGGTGTTGATCCCTAGGAATGTTGGCAGAGTTGTGAGCTTCGGGATGGCTGCTGCTGCTCCTCCACTGGGTCCTGGCTCTGGTATCTGGCCGTGGCTGGGTCTCTGTCTCTGGCAGGTTCGTTTAACAACACTGTGATCTCACATGCCCATCTCACATCAGACAACCCTAATTCGCCCACAGAAATGTAACACTATAGATCCCTGCTCTGGAGCTCAGGCTCAGGCTCTGGAGCCCCCCCCCCCCCCACACACACACACACCTGCAGCGTCCCAGGCTGTCTGGGCTACCTGGGAAGCCTGTTCCTCTGCAGGCTTAGTCATGATATCATAGAAGATATATTTACATCTGGGATTTATAGGCAGAGGGCTGTCATTAATGCCAGGGCGCACTTTACTCTGTTCGTGTTCAGACCTGTATAGTGATGGCAAAGCCCGACAGTGTAGCTGTATCAAAAACTGAAACTTACCCTTAGAAAGAACCCCCTCCTCCCTTAACATGTATCTTCTTAACAATACGTTACTGGAGCAATGAATAATGTAATGCCACTGGGGGAGAAATCCACCCAGCCAAGAAATATTCTTATCAGTGATAGAAAATGTGATCAAGACCAATGTGTCAGAAACACTGTGCTTTGAACTGACAAGGCCTAATGAGTTTCCCACAAATAGTGTCCTCTCTGGCCCGGCACACACAACGTGGGCCCAGACACCTGTTGAAAGACTCTTTGGTTGTGGTCTGCAGAAGGGAGACGGTTTGGCCGTGGCGTCGGGATAATTACATACTTCAGAGCTCTAGCCTCTCCTCTCCAGTGGAGATGGTGGCTTGGAGGGGCCAGGGTGAGGAGAGGCAAACACAGCGGGTCCTTTGTGGTTTCGGGGCCCCTGACAGAGAGAGCAGAAATGATATTGGACAGCTCGCCCGGAGGAATGCAGCTGGGACAGGGCTGGAAAGGGGCCGAGCCCAGCGCCTCGCCTCCACTGAGCCACTTAAAAAGGGCCCGTTGCTCCCAACCATTCGGCATGGGGCCAGAAAACTGCAGAGTCACCCCTATGGCTCCACACAGGATGCCCAGGCACAACCACAACAGCTCAGAGAAAAGGAGTGGGAGAGTGGGGAAGTGAGGGAGTGAGGAAGGAAGGAAGGAATCAAAGAGGAAGAGGGAAATTGTGGAGGGATGAGGTGTCTCATCTAGGTGTGTATCATAAATCTGGTGTTCATGTACAGACCTATGATTACACTAGCTATACACGTGGTAAACAATAATCAGAAGACACTATTGTCCTAACAACACACTGTAAGCAGTGAATGAGTTCTAGGTAATAAAACATAACATTTTATAGAACGTAGAAAGCACTCCAAGGCAAAAAATCATGACTGAAGACATATGCGCTAAGTTGTTTACAATGAGCACATAACCATTTTTCATTGCGGCCTTTCTGAATAGAGCTCTATATGAGTGCTCCCTCCAGTTCACCCACAGGATCTAGTTCTGCATAATCCCAGCCAGAAAAATACAAGGAAGTCATCACATGAGCTGCATCTGATTCTCCCCTGGTCCTTGTGTTTCTGTGGCTGGCACTTTCTCAGAAATGGAATAGACAGAAGCCAGTTGTGGAAAACATGTTTTGCCTCACAATTCCTATTGACTCTAGGGCCTTCAGCTGGCCTGATCAATGTTGGCTCCCATCCTTATATAGGCAATCTAATCACTACATATGACAACCTTTGTTTGTTCATTTGTTCCCTCTGGCTCACCGTGATGAGAGTGGCAATACTGCAAAAACAAAGTCTCCAAAATAAAGATAAGAACATTTTGAAAGTGAAGCTGCTTAACCAATCCCAGAAAACCTCTTGAAGTGCTGGGAGACGTTCATTTTTAGTACCGGAATGAAAGCAGCCTGAGTTTTCCTCTCTTTGGTCTGTGGGCTATCTGTAGGCCTCTGAAGTCTAGTACACAATGTTGTAGCGTGGCCTGTCCACGTGAATCCTCTGCTTACCTATTCAGCTCTGCTTTTCACAGACCCTGTGGTTCCCTCCACTGGCCCCTTACACACACATCAGCGCCCAGGCTTTCTGCTACAGCACACACGCCCCAAACAGTTAGACTCAGCCTCCGCGCTGAGCAATCTGTAACTTTACATCTAGCTCAAACCTCACAAACCTCACAAACCTCACAAACCTCACAAACCTCACAAACCTCACAAACCTCACAAACCTCACAAACATAGAGGTTAGAAATCAAAGGGACTTCCAGAGTACTATTTTCCAGCTTGTTAGAACTTCAGATTTGTTTTGAGCTTGATGCATCCATCTAAATTACATCCCATGAGTTTGTTATTAAATCATTTAATGGTCCTGAGCAGAATTTCACAGAGTGAGGATTAGTCTGGGGTGGTTGCATGGTGATCAGCTCACATGGAACTGGGCCGAATGAGTCGAAACTAATGCAAATCTAAACCACACCATCACATCAGGGACCGAGGTGACTTCAGAGATGACACTTTGACCAGAGCACTTTATTAGTCATCCTTCTTTCTATCTCACAGTCTGTCTCGGCTTTCCATGTCTGTCTAATGAACGAGTATAGAAAGAGAAGGATTTTTTTTGTATTGTAAAATTAAATCATATATCTTATAAAAAAAAAACAAAGAGAAGAATGAGCAGTCCAGTCACCACCAAAGTCAGTATTAATTGAATTTGAAGGACCACCACCCTTGTATTTGTCTCTGGATGCCCACCACCCTTGTATTTGTCTCTGGATGCCCCCCACCCTCGTATTTGTCTCTGGATGCCCCCCCTCCCGTTCTCTTTTCTCCTCTCTGAATCGGCATTAGCCCTATGATGTAAAGCCCACAATCATCCATTGACACTGTGGTGGTAGTAATCTTCAGTTCATTTCCTACTACAGTTCTTCACGAAGAGGGCATCCGAGGGTCAAGTGGTCAGTCCCCAAGCCAAAGTTTTCACAACTCCCTCTTTGATGTCTTTGATGACCAGCGAGTAACAAAGACAACCGTATCCATGACCACCAGCAGTGAATGAGAAAGAATGCAACCAGTTGCCATAGATGTAATCTCCTGGTTCATGTCAAGGTCAGCAGACTGCCTTGACTTCCCTAACATGGAAAAACAGTCCTGCAAGTGGTGCTAATATACACGAACTGTAACATAGAATTAAAACAGTGAAGATGTGGAAACACTAAACAGACTGTAATAGTTTCCAAACCTTCTTGATAAAATTACACTGCATACTGTTAATCAGATTACGTCATTCCTTGTTGAACAGTGTAGCCTAATCAGTATTGGATGAATGTAAAGATTGAACTGCAGGGGGAAAACAAGTGTAGTACATTATGTTAGTATGATGCCAACCATTCAGTCCTGTAGGACAATTGCCAGTCAGTGCATGTGAAGGGCCTCACATCCCTCCATCGCACCGCTAACACTGGTGCACAACACTGAGAGGGCGAGATACACATTTGAGGACAAGCAAGAGACAAAGGTAATACAAAAGCAACGGTCTCCAAATGTCTCCGAGTTTTGAGTTGGATTTTGTGAAAGTTCCCGGAATTGTGCAACCCTAAGTCAGTCTGTCTGTCTGAGGCCTGGCTGTCAGTCTGTCTGTCTGAGGCCTGGCTGTGGGGTTCAAAAAGGTCAAGTCTGTACCTGAAGGAAATGCTCCTCCAGTTCATTAATAGTTCCATAAAATGTCCCCCAGTAAAACGTCCTGTGGCGTGAGGGAGACGCAGGCCTAGAAAGAGCTCTTTCTTCTCCTAATGTGACCTCGCTGACTCCTGGTGGGACCAGGACATGGAGGCTGTGGGAATGTACTCAGGGAGCCTTCCCACTAGGGACCTCAGTGTGAGTGAGAAACACAGATTCCAACACACACAGCCTCTCTCTCTCTAGCGCCATGGTCACGAGGGTGCTGTAGTGGGTACAGTATGTGTGTCCGAAGAACAGTTTGTTATGTCAACTTCACTCTCTCTCATGCCCCGGCCCAGACCTCCATCAGACCACAGAGAAACAAGACCCAGGGACTCACGACCCAGACCTCCATCAGACCACAGAGAAACAAGACCCAGGGACTCACGACCCAGACCTCCATCAGACCACAGAGAAACAAGACCCAGGGACTCACGACCCAGACCTCCATCAGACCACAGAGAAACAAGACCCAGGGACTCACGACCCAGACCTCCATCAGACCACAGAGAAACAAGACCCAGGGACTCACGACCCAGACCTCCATCAGACCACAGAGAAACAAGACCCAGGGACTCACGACCCAGACCTCCATCAGACCACAGAGAAACAAGACCCAGGGACTCACGACCCAGACCTCCATCAGACCACAGAGAAACAAGACCCCTTGACTCACGACCCAGACCTCTCCAGGCCTGGATGACACCCATCCACCATCCAGCCCAACCTCCAACTCATCCAGGGTAGGGGGATTGAATGGGCGGTTCAACAGCAGAGGGATGAGGGTGTGGCAGAGGGGAGGTGGGGGTGGAAGGTTTTGATTAAGGCAGGAACAGCTGTTAAAATGTTATCCTAACATTCTCTCAAAGCACATAGAGAAACCATGTGTCTCAACTCGCTCAGCTGTACACTTTAGTTCCATAGTCCTGTGAACCTGACTCCAGCCCCAACTGGGAACACATGTTTTTCCTGTTGGAAATGAAGATCCCACATGAGCGCTACAGGTGAGAACTAACTGTAGGCCCGCAACATGTAGTTCATGACTGAATGACAGTCCATATCGACATTAGGGATGATATGTGCTGTGAGAGAAGAACATTCTGACATGATATGCTGTATATAGAGTCTTTGAGGTTGGTTTCCTGTCAGGGAAAAGGGCCCTGGCTTCAATCCCTCCTACTGCTGCCTGCTCCAGAACGTTTGGAATGATTTGACAGGATTCCAAATCCATGGCCTGATGTATACTACATGTGAGTTGAGCTCATTCCATCACAATGAAGTCACATGTTCTTGTGGTTTCAGCTTATCACGCTCTGCACAACATGCTGTCACATTGGTACAGTATACAAACTCCATATCAAGTACTCCTTATTAGCAATAATTGAACATAACTTCCATGTGTTCCAACTTTGTGTATTTGCAGTGTGCCAAAGGCAGACCATAGTGACACTGGCACAGTGGAACAACACGCCTGGGAGAGAAAACACATCTGGACCATAGCAACATGTCCCCAACATGCCAAGCGTTTGTGTGTATCCGTCCATCCTACATCCCACATCGTAGGCTCTCCTCAGCCTGATGGATGTCATCGTTGACTCATAAGGGACCACCGAGGCTGCTGCCAACACTCACGATCTGCTCTCATCAGCCCCCACAACCACAGCGGCAGGCTGTGTGGAATTGTGGCTTTGCCGTTCAGCGCTGCACTCTGTTTCTCTGTCATGTGGATGGCATGTGGCGAGCTCGGGTTTCCCTAAGGACCTGCCATCTAATGCTAAACCTCCATCCCCAGTGTGGCTCGGTGCTGTACGCTCCTCTCCTCCCGCTCCCTGGCACGGGCTCCCCTACGCTAATGCTGGTCAAATCTAGCGTGCACTAAGTTGGGATGAAAAGGAGGGGAAATTGTGTGTGTCATTGAGCTGAGGCTTTGAGACCTACATCATTTACTCTCATATGTTGCTTAATAGGGTCCTGTTATATTCCCAGAATTTGTTCCTGTTGACAACAGACTTCATAGGAGAGAGAGGATCTGTTTTAATGGATAGGTTTACTACAGCCATCTGGCCTCAACCCCTGAATAACAGCTCAGAGTCCATATTGGATGGTTGATGTATTTTTCCAAATATAAATACAACATTTTATGATAATTGCGATTAGCAGGAACTACTGTGTTATGACTTCCTTCTCAGAGTGAATCTAAAAGCCCACAGAATAATGATTCAGCCTTGAATCAGAAGGCCCAAACCCAGGCCCAAACACACACTGTTTTTACTCCTCATTCACAAACATTTTCAAACCAACTCAAGGTTGGACTACCAGATCCGTCTCTCTTCTACGGAGCCCTCCCTCTCTACTCTGACCACAGAGCTGCTTGGGCAGGAAAGGAACTCTCCCCTTTGCAGGAAGTGTTATTAAAACTGGTCCTTTGACAAGCACACGAGTATATCTAAGAGAGAGGGGCTGGACCTCTGGTTCTAATCATGGCAGGTCTGGCTGTTTGTTTAGTGAGCAGAGCAGAGCCCTGCCTTTTCTTGCTGGGGATCCAGCCCCGCTGGCCTGGGGGGAGCAACTACATCCAGATGCCTGTTAATCGGCAAAACAAGCCAGTGCTGTCCCGTCCCATCCCATGCTCCTCTCTGGTGCTTTTAGTAGCCGATCGGTGTCGCTACACAGCCCCATAGAAGTCCGATACTTTTCTGTGCCCTGTTCATCTTCATGTAGGCTGTGTTCTGTGGTTGTTCAGTGAGCCCATGTGTGTGTTTTTACGGTGAGGCGACTCCTCACAGTTCTAAATAATTATAACGTTACTTGAAAGGATCTGTTAAAAAGCCTGGGAAGAAAGTCTGCTTTAATACCATGCACTTCAGGACGTTTCATGAGACAGACCATGAACCATGAATTCAAAAAGGTGAGATATTTCGAAGTGGAATTTACTGGAATTTGTCATTATTACGAGTCAGGGCAGGGGAAGGTTATTCTATTTTCTGGAATCGTTCCATGAAAAGGCAGGCCTCTGGTGAGCAGTCTTAGAAAACCATGATGTGTTATTGCACAATATCAAGGTCTGCAGTCTGCAGTGTGCCTCACTTCATGTGTTTTCTCTCTTTGAAGAAGCGGGGAAGCATGGAAGGGAAGGAGCCACGGCATCTCTCTGAGAATCCCTAATGTACATAATAACACACACACACTCTTTATCCCCCCCCCCACAAGCCTTCTCAGCATTTTATTTATCCGTGTTTTCTTGGCAGGGTATATTCAGCTAGATGCAGCAGCCAGCTACATAGAAATAAAAGGGGCTGTCAAATTGCTTTGTCTCTGATGGGACTTTACAACCTGTCTGCTCCCTGTTAATTGTGGCAGAACACTCTATTTACATCAAAATGAAAGGCCAAGAATGCCCATTAATTCAAATAATAAACATGCAGTCATTATACCCTTTGGCACTTACATCATCTGAAAGCCTGAGGAGGATACCATAAGGATTATGAGAGATGAGATATAGACAGACATGGTGACGCCATTTTTTATAATCATTGTCACGTCCAGAGGCATGAGGTTAAATCAATACCAATGAAACAGTCCTCAGTCTGTCTGCCTGTATAGTACTATGGGAGGTTGGCACAAAAGGCTCATATGATATGAACCCCCACAAGACTTGGAAACCATAACAGTATCACAATCATTACATATAATGACGCCATATTATTTACGCTAAATCTGGAAACACAATGATGCCATGACATCTTGGGTTGATGGACAAGAATTCGTTTGCACAATGATTTATTGTTTTGGGCGGACTTCAATAGTCAAACGACATAATCATGAACGTTAGGATTATGTAAACTGCAGCAAAGAAGGGGGGAAGTGTTAACATGTTTTCTCTTGAAAAATGGAGTGAGAAAAGTTCAACTGACATTTCGTGGTTTGAATCCAACAGATGGATTTTAGGGCCTTTAGGAATCAGATGAAGAAAGTAAAGGCATTTATTTTCTGTAAGTAATTACTGTAAATGCATCTCCTGACAGGAAGCAGAGCATTAAGGCTGGTTCTGTTCCAGTCACATATGCATACAGATTTGATGGTGAATTTGAGCATTGCATTCTGTTCTGGAGACTGAAAGCTAATAAGAATATGTTTACTCAGAAAGAGGGAGAAAGAAGGAGGGAGAGAGAGAGAGAGAGAGAGGAGTTGGTTTAGATATTGTTTTTAATGCACACATGCAGCAGGAAACGACATGTTATCAATGTTTAGAGTTCAATGTAATGCAGTTGTCCTCTGTCAAGGGCTTAAATCCCACAGAATAAAACTTAATCTAAACAAAATCCCGCTTTAGTCTGTAGCTATAACTTAAAATTACTCCATCACACTCTCAAAAAACATCTTTAATAACGGAATCATGACAAAGAGAATTTACGGCCTGTAACGGCCCTTTCCAAACCACTCTAGTATAAATGCACTTAAATGTCATCAGAGGTTTGTGGATATGGTGAGTGGTGGAACAGTGTATGCCTCCAGTCCCCACTATCTCCCTGCCAAACCTCTCTCTGCTCCTGGATGCCACAACTGGGTGGTCCCCATGCCTAGGTGAAGATGTGGGCTTTACTTGAATTCCTGTGTGATCAAATAACATTACAGAAGAGCCAAAACCCTGTCTATCTAACAAACAGCATGCCTCGACCATTCATCCTCCAACACACAACATACAACCTCCAGCACACCACATACAACCTCCAGCACACCACATACAACCTCCAGCACACCACATACAACCTCCAGCACACCACACACAACCTCCAGCACACCACATACAACCTCCAGCACACCACATACAACCTCCAGCACACCACACACAACCTCCAGCACACCACATACAACCTCCAACACACCACATACAACCTCCAGCACACCACACACAACCTCCAGCACTCCACATACAACCTCCAGCACACCACATACAACCTCCAGCACACTACATACAACCTCCAGCACACTACATACAACCTCCAGCACACCCCATACAACCTCCAGCACACCACATACAACCTCCAGCACACCACATACAACCTCCAGCACACCACACACAACCTCCAGCACACCACATACAACCTCCAGCACACCACATACAACCTCCAGCACACTACAGCCCGAAAGAAGAGAACCCACCATGTGGAGATAGAGTGGGCAGACAAAGGCAGCCTTGTGCGTGGCAGGCAGCAGCGGTGGAATGCTCAGCCTCACACCAGACCTGTTTTCTAGGTTTATCCTTATCTGATAGAGTGGAAAAGCCTAGGTCTCTAATTTGGCTCTTTAAAACAAGCCTACATGTCTAGTAGGGTGCTTTTTGAGGTCTGTTTGGTTTCGGTTAGATTTTTTTTTTTAAATCACGGTTTTCAATTTTGGTTTAGATTTTTTTTTAAATACTTTAAATGCACCATGCATTATGTGGGTTGAATGCTGTAACAACATAAAATACAAAATAAACAAGTCCCATGATGGTAGTGACTGGCCATTACCGCTTATCACTTATTAAACATCATTTATTCACATTACTTTACTTTCATACATATTTAAGTTCTTGTGAATGTTGCATTTTTTTTTACATTTTATGATTATTTCATTCCAAATAATCATCTCATCTCTATAGAGCTTTTGCCTATGCTGCCTGACAAAATCACTATTTTAGTAGTAAAGAAGACAAACTTTTATGACTGTTGAATACCAACTATCAATCACTTAGATCATGTATTTTCAGGTAGAGATACCTCGGGAAGCAACTGCTCTCTGTCCCTCTCGATCGAGCATTCTTCTCTCTGTCTGCCAAACAGACCAGACAAGTTCACATGCAATGGATTATGGGCGTTGTAATTAATTACCGTGTTTTCTGTGCTAAATGAAAATATTGGCCTGTTGGAAACAACAACCCGCCTACATCGCACAGTTCGGTCAGCTTGAAATTTTTTTATGGAATTCAAATAATTGAAACGAAAATAACAGAAATTTGGGTTAATCGCTTAACACTATTTAGGGCCACTACAGAATCCGAGCTACTATGTCAAAGGGAATTTATAGCAGTATATGGATATATATGGTTTGTGTACATTTCCAGTTACATTGACAGACAGTCTGTATATTTTTCTCTAATGATTTTAACTGAAGCATGTCCAGTGTATTTAGTTTAGTCACATGTTTTGGCTGTCAAGGGAATGTTGTGGCTGATGTGTAAAAACAACCTCTCTCTCTCAGTAATGATTCTCCAGGAGGCCACAGATCCAGATACCATCCAATCCCTTCCATGTGTTCACTATAAACACGTGAGTGCTGTGCCCCACCCACCTCAACATGACATCACCAGACTCACTCACACAGCTCATCCCTCTCCCATCGGAACCAGTGGAGCTGAACAGTACACACACACATGCAAAACACACCGGCACATACATACACAGAGACACGCACACACACACAGACAGTACATAGCTCGACAGAACAAGACAAGCAAAATAACCGGCAGTAACCAGTGGTCTAAACACTAAGATGTAGTTACAGGGAAAGTCTACACAGGAGGCAAAGTTTGTAGCAAACAGGAAACCAATCAGAATCTGGTGGTGCCAGTAATACATTAGCTGACAAGTGTCTGCATCTCCCAGAAAAGCCTCTGTGGTCATTCAAGAGCTCCCATAAAACATGGCTTCCAGACGAGCGCAGCCACCTCAGCACTACCTCCACACAAACCTCCCAGAACGCACCCAAATGTAGCCAATAAACAGACATAGCGGAGAGTAGAGTAGAGAGAGATGGTGTCTGTGGAGGGCTGGGATCAGGGTGAGATCTGATGTAACCAGACAGACAGAGCTAGGTTGGGTTGCACTGGGAGGGCTACGGGAGGTTTGAACGGAGGCCGACCCTGTTCAACCCTGTTTGGTGTCATAGTTGATATCTATTTGTTTTAGGGAGGGGATCTAGGAAAAAGCAGGGAGGAGAGAAGTAGGGAGGACTATAGGAAAGGAGCAGGCTATGCTGTTGATAGGGACTTGCCTCACAGGGAGGCAGCCACCACAAGAACAATGGAGATTAGGAGCGCTTCAGTGGGGGACGGGGGCCCATAGAGGGGCGGCAGTACGGTCCAAAACCCAGCGGGATGGGGAGAGGGGGAGGAGGTGGTGGTGTACTGCTAACAGTACACCACCACTCCCACACAGAGGAACCAATGGGATTTCTGACCTTTACCCACCGCATAGACAACATAGACATGCCCTGTTCTGTGTTTATTTATTAAGATGCAACAGATGACAAACAGCCAACTGTCTTCTAATCTGCTATGCCATAGGGAGGTAATGGGGCTAAAATCTGTCAAGTCATAAGTTGGTTCCTTAATCTTTTTTGGTTTTCAGCCACATGCAGCGTATAACACTTTGGTTGAACTGGAGTTGAACACCATGTGGCTGAGACAAAATGGCCATTGTGTAAGAGCGTCACCCAGGCTTTTGCTTTAATAGTGTGCCCAGTGATAAATGCATCCCCTTGAGGTTGAACAGAGACCAGTGGTGATGTTTTTCTTTTTACTTCTCCTTCGGCCTCATCTGTTTTGCTTGGCGGTGTGAGAGAGGAGAGGCAGGAGGCAGAGAGCTCAGGGCTGTTCCGATGCATGGTGTGTGTGTGTGTGTGGTAGTCTAATGATTAAGCTGTGCAGGAACCATTAGAGGAGAGCTGCCCACACCACCCACTAGTGACAGGATGTTGGATGTGTACTCAGTGGTCATCTCCCTCCTACCTCAACCTCCTTCTCTCCCTCCTCTACTCCCTCTCACATCCACTTTATCTTATCTGCAAGCCGTATTTGAAGGGGGATATGATCTTCCATGACTTAAGCACATTTGAGTGACCTTGCAGTAAGGTTCAGTCAGCAGCAGTCACGTGCTCAGATAGGGCTCTACCTGAGCAGAGCACATGCCCCTTTGCCCTTCCAGTCTCCAAAGTGGCCATTTGGGTAGTAGTATAATTTCCCCCCAAAGTCTTTATTTTTGGTGTTGTTGTTGTTCTGAACTCACTGCCTGTAGTTCGTCGTTAAAGTTGTTGAAAATGGCAGATTTGGTCACCTAAATTGAAACACGATAGTATGTATGGCACCGTTCCCCAAACTCTGTCCTGGGATGCACATTTTGGTTTTTGCCCTAGTGCCACACAGCTGATTCAAATAATCATCAAGCTTTGATTATTTGAATCAGCTGTGTAGTGCTGGGCAAAAAAAGTGTGATCGCTTCAGTTTGTCAACAGCAAAGCAAGATCTCAAAAAAGCACTTTTTCCTTGAGCCATATAAGTGCATTGAAATGACTTAGACAAAGTGTGCACACTTTGGAGATTTGTGTGGCCACTTGGAGACACGAGACAAGTTAGACCTGTCACTCAAACCCTTGTCATAATTTTTTCTTATAGTGCACCTACCTCAAAATGCCAATGAATATTCTTATTATGTTACTGAATGTATCCAGAGTATTTTAAGATTTCGTTATTGACAAATGCTGTGAAAAGTAGTCTACTTCAATTGTAGAATGCACATAAAATCAACAGTGTAATATTTGGATTCAGTCTCGTGTCAGGTGAACTGTTGTCATCGCCTTTGGTCTGATGATTTCCCCATAATCTCCAAAGTGTTCTCTTTCAGTTGCTACCATGGTCATGCACATGCTTTTTTTTGTTATTCTGTTAGAAACATTTAAATGTGGCTCTAGCCATACAGTGCCTTGCAAAAGTATTCACCACCCTTGGCATTTTTCCTTTTTTTGCATTACAACCTGTAATTTAAATGGATTTTTATTTGGATTTCATGTAATGGACATTCACAAAATAGTCCAAATTGGTAAAGTGAAATGGAAAAAATGACTTGTTTTAAAAAATGCAAAAAAATAAACGGAAAGGTGGTGCTGGCATGTGTATTCACCCCCTTTGCTATGAAGTCCTTAAATAATAACTGGTGCAAACAATTACCTTCAGAAGTTACATAATTCGTTAAATAAAGTCCACCTGTGTGCAATCTAAGTGTCACATGATCTCAGTATATATACACACCTGTTTTGAAAGGCCCCAGACTCTGCAACACCATAAATGCAAGGGGCACCACCAAGCAAGCGGCACCATGAAGACCAAGGAGCTCTCCAAACAGGTCAGGGACAAAGTTGTGAAGAAGTACAGATCAGGGTTGGGTTATAAAAAATATCCCAAACTTTGAACATCCCACGGAGCACCATTAAATCCATTATTAAAAAATGGAAAGAATATGGCACCACTACAAACCTGCCAAGAGAAGGCTGCCCACCAACACTCACGGACCAGGCAAGGAGGGCATTAATACGAGAGGCAACAAAGAGACCAAAGATAACCCTGAAGGAGCTGCAAAGCTCCACAGCGGAGATGGGAGTATCTGTTCATAAGCCCACTTTAAGCTGTACACTCCACAGAGCTGGGCTTTACGGAAGAGTGGCCAGAAAAAAGCCATTGTTTAAAGAAAAAAATAAGCAAACACATTTGCCAAAAGGCATGTGGGAGATTCCCCAAACATGTGGAAGAAGGTTCTCTGGTCAGATGAGACTATAATTGAGCTTTTTGGCTATCAAGGAAAATGCTATGTCTGGCGCAAACCCAATACCTCTCATCACCCCGAGAAAACCATCCCCACAGTGACGCATGGTGGTGGCAGCATCATGTTGTGGGTATGTTTTTCATCAACAGGGACTGGGAAACTGGTCAGAATTGAAGGAATGATGGATGGCGCTAAATACAGGGAAATCCTTGAGGGAAACCCGTTTCAGTCTTCAAGAGATTTGAGACTGGGACGGAGGTTTACCTTCCAGCAGGACAATGACCCTAAGCATACTGCTAAAGCAACACTCGAGTGGTTTAAGGGGAAACATTTAAATGTCTTGGAATGGCATAATCAAAGCCCAGACCTCAATCCAACTGAGAATCTGTGGTACGACTTAAAGATTGCTGTACACCAGCGGAACCCATCCAACTTGAAGGAGCTGGAGCAGTCTTGAAGAATGGGCAAACATCCCAGTGGCTAGATGTGCCAAGCTTATAGAGACATACTGTTAAGCGGAGCGACACAGGGGAACCCAAGAGCAGACTCAGATGAGGAAACAAGGATGAATGAACCAAAATATTTATTGTTACACAGGGAGATATGGAGTGCAGATCCGGGGAAGCTCGGATGAGTTGCAGAAAAAACAGATGTGGAGACTGAGGTTGGAGTTAGCTGAGTAGAACAGGGTTAACAGGTCCTGAGGGTAATCCAAGGTAGTGGTGGTGAGCAAAATTCAGAGCAGCGTAGTTGGGTGGTGAGATGTGGAATAGGAGACAAGAGCCAGAGACAGAATGGTAAACTGCAATGAGAGGATAAACAGTGTCAGGCAGGGAAACAGGCACAGCAGAGTAACAGGATCTTGAATAATCCTAAATGGCTAGAATCATGAACTGACTGAGCAGAGATTACAATCTGGCAGAGTGAAAGTGGCAGGACTGAGTATATGCAGAGGTCTGGATTATGGAACGAGTTGCAGCTGGTAGGGATCTGCTCTGACTCCAGCACACCTGTCTCCAACCACACAATCACACAGAGAGGGAGAGGGAGAGAGAGAGAGTGTATAGGGGGAGTAACTGCAGGTCAAGAAGACACCGGATGAACACCAGAGGGCGTAGCAGGAGCAGATGTGACACATACCCCAAGATAATTGCAGTTGTAATTGCTGCAAAAGGTGGCTCTACAACTTATTGATTTGGGGGGGGGAATAGTTACGCACGCTCAAGTTCTCTTTTCTTTTTTTCCACAATAAAACATATTTTGCATCTTCAAAGTGGTAGGCATAATGTGCAAATCAAATGATACAAACTCCCCAAAAAACCTATTTTAATTCCAGGTTGTATGGCAACAAAATAGGAAAAATGCTGAGGGGTGTGAATACTTTCGCAAGCCACTTTATAGGCCAATTTCCACGATTGTAAAGGGTTAAGCAAAGCAAGGAATGTAATAGCCCACTGGGCACACACTGGTTGAATTAATGTTGTTTCCACGTCATTTCATTGAAATGATGTTGAACCAACGTGTAATTGATGTTGAATTGACATCTGTGCACAGTGGGCGATATGTGCTACATGACTATAGAGTGGGTGGCAGGTAGCCTTGAGGTTAGAGCATTAGGCCACTAACCGAAAGGTTGCTGGTTCCACTACCGGAGCTGGCAAGGTGAATAAATCTGCTGCTGTGCCCTTGAGCAAGGCACTTAATCCTGATTGCTCCAGGGGTGCTGTACAATGGTGGCCCCACTCCCTGTCGGTGCCTTGGGGGGGGTTGGCATATGCAAAAAAACACATTTTCATTAAACACTTGTGTGAACAGGACAAATATAAGAACCCCCCCAAGTTATTAGAGTTATGAAATTACTTTGAGACTAAGGCTTATTTAATTTGCCATTAAGATGTGACCATCTATTTATTTGATCTAACTAAATAATCAAAGTAGCCTAATATTTGCTCAACAAGTCTGTGCTCTTTTTTTTGTTTGAGCACATGCACCCCAAAATGGCTTTTCACCGCCATGGTCAGCAGGCTTTATTAACAAGCTCTTCGAGCATCCTTTCTTGTTGTCTATAGCTAACTTGGAGGTCATACCTGCTCTAAAAACAAGTCACTTACAATTCAGCTTCTCTCCTCTCTACTGCATCTGTACTTAGAGCCAGAAGAGATTCCACAGGGCTGGTGAACTGCATGATGTACTAAGCTGAGCTGACGCACTTTCAACTTTTTTGAAAAATATTGGCCCAGAAATGCAGATTAGCCTCTGGTTGAAGCTAGTTATATAAAATAATAGTCCTTTGCCTGTTCAGGAAGCAGAAACATAGCTTTGTGATGAAAAGCCTTGATGGGATGCCAAGGGTTAATACACGCCAGTGAATTCATAATGGCGGGGGAATAAACGTAAGTTACTTCATCTCAGGACAGGTCGTTAATGACTGCTCTGTTTTAGTATACCTATGGTAAAGAAAATACATTTATTTATTTATTTAATCTTTATTTAACTAGGCAAAACTAGGTAAATACTGATACTGTCACGAGGCAGCAGGGATTTGTCGCAAACACTGTTTTGTATTTTTGTCTGTCTATTTGTCTGTCCATCCTTCTTTTTTTTTGTTAGGGTATTATATGGCCAGGTTTTATGTTTAATGATGCTACTGAGGGGCACATAAAGAGCCAACGTCTGGCAGTATGGTGATTGGTTTACAATAGGCTATATTGCACTCTTTTAGAGCAGCTCTTTTCCTGTAATACATACTCTATTGTATATGTGAGTCCACTTCTGAGTCCATGAATGTGGGTACTACTGTGTAAACATATCCAGCCCACAATGATATCTGATAGGACTGTGAAACACATGATGGTTTTCTCCCTTTGCAGTGGTAGTTCTGTACTACTAATGGTTGCTACATGGGAGGTATTTCACTAGTTAGACTTACTATTTGGTGCACCACAATCTGCATGCAGAGAGTAGACCACAATTGATGTCCCTCATCAATTGTGGTCTTTTTCTTTTTGGGTCCATAGTGTGGGCAATAATGATGATTATGACTACAACATGGAAGTATTACATACTCTGATCATAATAACAGCTACATGCATATGAACCCCATTATTCCCAGGAAAAGGAGGACGTTACAGTACATGGTCTCTTTGGAACTTTTTTTTTTTGCACAGCAACGGGTGTCAGAGAGGATGGTGTCAGAACATTATGTTTTTCCAGGAAGAGATACCTTTGAATTTAAAGCCACCTAAAATTCTTGGGAAACAGTCATTCTTGTACTTTGTTCTTAGTCATAAATTGAAAACATATGTTCAGGAATAACATTTGTGCCAGAACAAAATCTTATCTGAAGGATGTAGAGGGTTTGAAAATGTTTTATCTAAGAAGATAATCTCCATTCAGATTTGATTAGTTGAACTTGAAGCATGAAGACCACAATCGTTGATTTACAGCTAAAGACTTTGTGCTGCAAGATTTTGAAGGTGGACGAGCTCGACTGTGTACAATACATAATTAGTTGTGTTAGTCCCTAAGCCTGTCCAGTACAATTGTGTGTGCTCATGCATGCGTGTGTGTGTGCGTTCATGCGTGTTTGTGTGTTTGCTGTGCAGAGCTGAGAAGGAGGAATGCCCCCCTCAGTGTGGGACAGGCAGTAGACAGAGCAGGGCTTGTCACTGCTGGCGTTATCTGATGAAGGGGCCCCAAGGCATCTCAGGGTTGGTAGTGGCAGGGTAGGAGGTTAGGGGAGGGAGGGAAGGGGGCCTTTCTGCTCCATTAAGGCTGCTGCAGGAGGCCCCTCAATATTACTCCACTGTGAAGGGCGCCTTCCACCCCTCTCTAAAAGCCTTTCATCTCTGATCATGGAGTGCAACACAAACAGAAAATAAAGATTAAAAAATTGTAAGTACACACGAGCAGGCCCGGTCAGCCGCAGACTAGGTCAGGTCAATGGCAAAGTGAAACCACAGAGATCAATAATATCATCAGAACTAGAGCAGAAAATGGGAGATTTTTATTTAGCTACACAAGTCAGATAAGAACAAATTCTTATTTACAATGACAACCCCTGAACAACTGCCTTGCTCAGGAGCAGAACAACATATTAAATATTTTTACGTTGGGGACTTCATCCAGCAACCTTTCAGTTACTGGCCCAACACTCTAACCACTAGGCTACCTGCCACCCCCAGATACAGGTTGGCATCACTGGTAACTTTGTGACGAAAGAATGACACAGCAGGCACGTTCTACTCTGTAGACAATACACTGTAAAAAAAATATCAAAAGGTTGTTATTGCAGTACCTTACTGTCAGCCAGTAAGTTATGAAGGAATAGTATGTTACCGTAGTGTATTTTATAGTATCCAATAATGTTACTGTAATTGATTTACAGTACCATGGTGAAGTTGGCCGTTACTGTGCACATGAAAAGGTCAGAAACAGTTTTACTCCAAAAATGTATTGTCAACAAATAGATAAATACAACAACAGCTTATTAAAATCAGGCTAAGAGGTAAAAGTCTAAAACAAAGATGAAAAGGTAAGAGCATCAAATCTAGCTCACATGCTTTCCTCTATCCTTGCTTCCAACTGTAACGGAAGCCTCCCTATTGGTGGCGGTTTTATGACTAAGACACACAAATAGCGTTTACCGGCCGAGTGTCCTTAGCACCTCTGAATGTAATTTGCAAACCTACTGCGCACCGATTTTCCATGTAGAATCGGGTGAAAAATGTCGGCAGTCAGGCGTCTAGTGCCGTGTGTGAGCCTTTGGTGAGGATGCAACAAGAAGTGGAACTGCAATGTCCAGGTTGGATGTTTATTTACAGTGCAGGAGTGGCTAATTGGGGTGGCAGGTAGCCTAGTGGTTGGCGCACTGGGCCAGTAACTGAAAGGTTGCTGGATCAAATCCCCGAGCTGACAAGGTAAAAATCTGTTGTTCTGCCCCTGAACAAGGCAGTTAACCTACTGTTCCTAGGCTGTCATTGTAAAGAAGGATTTGTTCTTAACTGACTTGCCTAGTTAAATAAAGGTTAAAAAAAACTGTACATTTATACCAACAAAATAACAAAAAGAATGTAGACAGGTACGTAATAACTGAAAATAAATCAAATAAAGGTTGAGTTCAATAAATCAATCAAACAAACCACCAAATAACGGCAGCATGAAATGACAGGGTTGAAGTATAATCCCATCAGGCCTCACCTTGGACTGTACCATTTTCAACCAATCACAAATCAGTGTTACAATTACCTTCAATAAAGACATGAAATGCACTTGGAGGTATGATCTTTAACCCTCTGTAACTTTCTTACTCATCATTATTCACGATTCATTCAGAATTATCCATAATCATGGTAGCATCCACATTAATGTAGAAGTGTTTAGAAATATATTCTATTCTGATTTGCAATAAAGGTGACCCCAAAATGACACACTACATTATTTACCATTCATATCTATTGGGCACAATAATCTTATCTGAAACACAACCAAAACGAACTGCAAATGAATCCAACAAGTTTGTATAGTCACAAGCTTGACGTAGAATATGGGGCCAAATATATATTTTTTTACTATTTTATTTATAATAATCTTTACAGGTGTCAATAGTTTTGACCCCTACCTTTTTGAGAGAAAAAATATATTACTTGTTAAACAAAATCTATTTCTCTGAGCAATTGCCTTAGTAAAAAATAATTTAATTTCCCAATTTTTTGGAGCATACAATATAGCTCAGTATCTGTATTATTATTTTTTTTAAATAATTATTTCTCATCTTTATCAAGGGTGTCAATAATTTAGGACCGCACTCTGTACATGCAAAAACACAGATATGAAAAATCTTACCTGCAGTATTGTAACGGCTTGTTTGTTGTGTGGCGGAAAGAAGCGCAGGAAGCAGCGAACACTGTGTGGTAATTTTAATAAACCACAAGCACAAAATAAAAGGTTTCCCAACAACAGGGAAAATACACTCGACAAGCACAGTCGAACAAAACGCAGTCGACACACAGAAAGACAATCCCGCACAATAGGGAGCGGGCCAGCTGAACTAAATAGCCCTCTTAATGACTAACTCAGGGCAGGTGAGAAAACATAAAAAAAGGGAAAAAACAAAAAGGGAATCGGTGGCAGCTAATAGGCCGGTGACGACGACCGCCGAGCGCCACCCGAGCAGGAGGGGGCGCCACCGTCGGTAGGAATCGTGACAAGTATAGCATGTGAAATATGATAATGATAATGATTATTGTTGTTTTACAGTAACTTACAGGTAACTGGCTACCAGTAAGTTGCCATAAACAATGTATTTACTGTAATCCATTTACGGTACCAGTACTGGTACTGTAATCTATTTTATGTGTTGGGGAGGGGAGAGTTGTTTGATTTTCAGCCTGCAATTTGCCTAATTTCCACAAGGGGTCTGCATTTACATGTAGCTGCTATTATGTTTGTGCTTGGTTTACTTTTAACAATGGAAAATGATTTATGATGTGCCTTTCTGATTGTATATTTTTACTATAATATAAAACATCATGGCCACAAACACAGCAATGCATATAAAATAACAAGACAGGTACCAATTGACTAAGAATAAAATATGACATTGCTTCAGAGGATTTGCTTTGATTTTGTTGCCTGTGTGCTTTTCGTGTGGTATTCTATTCAGAATATTCACAAATACAGTAAGTGAACTGCTACTGTGTTTTACGTAGCATTTATTTTACAGTAATGCTCAAAAGATTAAATATTTCCTGGCTGTTTATTTTTTCGCCATAATGCAATGTAATTTAAGGTAATCTACTGTATTCAACTCATACAGTATGTTACTGTTGATTATACCATTTTATAAACTGGGTGTTAAAACCCTGAATGCTGATATATCAGACCGTATACCACGGGTATGACAAAACACTTATTTTTACTACTCTAATTACGTTGGTAACGACTTTATAATAGCAATAAGGCACCTCAGGGATTGTGGTATATGGCCAATATACCACGGCTAAGGGCTGTATCCAGGCACTCTGTGTTGTGTCATGCATAAGAACTGCCCTTAGCCGTGGTATATTGGCCATATCCACACCTCTTCGTAGCTTATTGCTTAAATTTACCATGACAATTACAGGATTCCAAACAATTGTGTAGGGTACTACTCTGTATGAGTCTCAGCGGGTCCAGAGAAATAGACAGAACTCTGGAAAAGTCTTACTCTGAAATCCTACGTCCTACTCTGAGTCATCGATAGCTAAGCACATCCAGGAAGGGATAGGCAGGTATTTGAGGTAAGTGGAGCATTTAGAGAAAGAAACGACAAAAGGTAATAGCCTCAGAATGCCTAGCTTTAAAACGTTGGTATTTTTCTAACTGCTCTGCTTCTCTAGAGCTCCAAAAGCCTTCTGAAATCAATCTTCCTCCTCAGCTCAGACTGACTCCAGAGTGTAACAAAATCACTGCAGAGGTCATGTGCATCTATCAGCCTGAGGATGTATTGCCCTGTTTATTGCTGACAAACGTCATTAGCATTTCCTCCCCCTGCTGTCATTCATTCCCTTCCACAAACATCCTGCACCATTCACATTCCCCACACTTCAGATGCAGTGCAGCAGTCACAACTCTGCTGCGTTGCTAGTTACTGAGACAGACCGTGCATAAGAACACAACTTCATGCAGAGGTAAAAAAAAGTTGTAAATGGTCAGATTGCAAAGAGTCACTGCCATTCTTACACTTCCTGTGTTGCCTCTCTGCTCCTCTCCCTTTCTGTCCTGGTTCCGGACATACTGTAACAGTAGAGTAGATACCACCTTTGAGGCCTTTTATCCATTATGTAAAAGACTGACAATATTCTTTCCAAACAATACAGCTTCTATCAAAAGCACAACTATTATGTTCAGCACAACATGACAAATCAGTGCCTCTTGCATTCTCAATAAACACACCATCACTGCTGAACAAAAAGCTTTTCTGTTTATCTACAGGGGCTTTCGCATGGTTCAGCTATACATCAGCTGCCTGCTGGCCAAATGTTAGTAATGTTGATGAAGTCTGAAATATTCAGAAGCCACGCTTTCTGTTGGGCTAATGAGAAGCTTGTGGGGAAGCACTGCAGAACAGAATACTACAGTAAGTGAGAAATATCTCTGTTCCATATGGATGAGATGAGGAGGAAAGCCAAATTATGCAATTGTCAGGTTTCGGAATGAATTTGCAGCATTATAGCGGTAGCTAGCTAATCTCCATTAACGCTATAGCTTGATTTCCATTAAATAGCTTTGTTTTCCACAACATCAGAGTTGTGTTAAAAGCTCTGGTGGGAGACTGTTTATGACTCCTGTGTAAATGAACACTAAATGCTCTAGCAGGAGACTGTTTATGACTCCTGTGTAAATGAACGCTAAATGCTCTAGCAGGAGACTGTTTATGACTCCTGTGTAAATGAATGCTAAATGCTCTAGCAGGAGACTGTTTATGACTCCTGTGTAAATGAACGCTAAATGCTCTAGCAGGAGACTGTTTATGACTCCTGTGTAAATGAACGCTAAATGCTCTAGCAGGAGACTGTTTATGACTCCTGTGTAAATGAACGCTAAATGCTCTAGCAGGAGACTGTTTATGACTCCTGTGTAAATGAATGCTAAATGCTCTAGCAGGAGACTGTTTATGACTCCTGTGTAAATGAACGCTAAATGCTCTAGCAGGAGACTGTTTATGACTCCTGTGTAAATGAACGCTAAATGCTCTAGCAGGAGACTGTTTATGACTCCTGTGTAAATGAACGCTAAATGCTCTAGCAGGAGACTGTTTATGACTCCTGTGTAAATGAATGCTAAATGCTCTAGCAGGAGACTGTTTATGACTCCTGTGTAAATGAACGCTAAATGCTCTAGCAGGAGACTGTTTATGACTCCTGTGTAAATGAACGCTAAATGCTCTCATGGCTGAGGAGTAGAATGGGGACATTTGCTGGAATCTTACATTTGGTTCTTCAGTACTGAACCCATTACACTTATCCCCAGAACAACAAAAAAGGTCAAATATCTTCTTTTCTCTCTCAGTTATCTATCTGTACGTAACCAGGATAGTCCAATCAGCAACAATTATTACTGTTCTGTTGTCCAGGGGTTTGACAAACATGAGAGTTTGAGTATCTTAGTGACAAAAACCAAAGCTTAGTATCTAATCTCTCATGGACAGATGTACATAAACATAACTGGTACCGTAGAATCTGTCAGAACTGAACAGGATGTGCAGGATAACGAGCAGCAGTACTTCCGGTGTTTAGGTTTTTCGTCACTGGTTATTTTGGACAAATCTAATGTCAGAAGGGGAGGAGACATTCGGCCCGTAACTTGCAAAGAGAGTAGGTGGAGCTCCTCGTTCTACCATTTCTTGGTCCTTCCCCATAACATGTATGGACCCAGAACTTAATCGAGCAGCTAGCCAATTACGCAATACTTTAGTTCTGGGTTAACCGAGATTACTTAGTATCAAACATTCACTTTCCATTTCTCAAGGTTGATCTATTACTAATGAGGGGTTGCTGAGCTGCAGAGCTGCAGTACAGAAGAGAAGAGAAGTGCTGCACTTCTCCAAGTGCCCCAGGTGAACGAAGGACAGGTCATCTCTCAGAAGACTAGCTCAGCAGTTCCCTTCCCAGACCACTCACTCTGCTCTGTCTAGGCTGCATTGCCACTGCCTCTCTTCTCTCCTGGCCTGGCTACCATCACTGACTGGATAACTGTGATTAAAGATGAAGGCCACAGGGCTTCATTAAAGTCTAATGAAAATGTTCTATAACTGGGTCTCTTGAGGTAATGCTACCTCGTCTCCTCCATCACAGGACAGGTTTTCAAATCTCCTGAGCTAGCAGATACAGTACTTTACTATGCTGAACAAAAATATAAACGCAATGTAAAGTGTTGATCCCATGTTTTATGAGCTGAAATAAAAGATCCCAGAAATGTTGTCTCACATTTTGTGCACAAATTTGTTTACATCTCTGTTAGTGAGCATGTCTCCTTTGCCAAGATAATCAAATCAAATCAAATGTATTTATATAGCCCTTCTTACATCAGCTGATATCACAAAGTGCTGTACAGAAACCCAGCCTAAAACCCCAAACAGCAAGCAATGCAGGTGACTGGTGTAGTATATCAAGAAGCTAATTAAACATCATGATCATTACACAGGTGCACTTTGTACTGGGGACAATAAAAGGCCACTCAAAAATGTGCAGTTTTGTCACAACACAATGCCACATCCAGCTTCTTCAATCTGGGACCAGCCACCCAGACAGCTGATTAAACTGTGGGTTTGCACAACTGAAGAATTTCTGCACAAACTGTCAGAAAAGCTCATCTGTCTCAGGGAAGCTCATCTGCGTGCTCATCATCCTCACCAGGGTCTTGACCTGACTATAGTTCAGCGTCGTAACCGACTTCAGTGGGAAAATGCTTACCTTCGATGGCCACTGGCACTCTGTGGAAGTGTGCTCTTCAGAATGAATGCCGGTTTCAACTGTCTAGGGAGATGGCAGATAGCGTGTATGGCGTCGTGTGGGCGAGCGGTTTGCTGATGCCAACGTTGTAAACAGAGTGCCCCATGGTGGGGTTATGGTATGGACAGGCATAAACTATGGACAACGAACACAACTATAAAATGCATTGATGGAAATGTAAATACACAGAGATACTGTGACGATATACTGAGGCCCATTGTCGTGCCATTCATTCGCCGCCATCACCTCACGCTTCAGCATGATCATGCACAACCCCATGTCGCAAGTATCTGTACTCAATTCCTGGAAACTGAAAATGTCCCAGCTCTTCCATGGCCTGCATATTCACCAGACATGTCACCCATTGAGCATGTTCGGGATGCTCTGGATCGACATGTACAACAGCGTGTTCCAGTTCCCACCAATATCAAGAGGAGTGGGAGAACATTCCGCAGGCCACAATCAACAGCTTTATCAACTCTATGTGAAGGAGATGTGTCACGCTGCATGAGGCAAATGATGGTCATACCAGATACTGACAGATTTTTTTATCCAAGCCCCTACCTTTTTTTTTAAAGGAATCTGTGACCAACAGATGCATATCTGTATTCCCAGTCATGTGAAATCCATAGACTAAGGCCTAAGGAATTTATTTCAATTGACTGATTTCCTTATATGATCTATAACTCAGTAAAATCTTTGAAACTGTTGCATGTTGTGTTAATATTTTTGTTCAGTATATATGATCATAATCCTAGAAAAACCAAACCATGCTAGCGGAGTGTAAGAAAAATTAAGAACACCTTCTGAGTTGCACCCCCCACCCCTCCCCCCTCCTTTGGGTGTTTGACTTTTGTTGATACACACGGGAAACTGTTGAGCATGAAAAACCCAGCAACATTGCAGTTCTTGACACAAACTGCTACGCCTGGCACCTACTACCATACCCCTCAATTGTATCAAGGCTTAAAATCCTTCTTTAACCTGTCTCCTCCCCTTCATCTACACCGGTTGAAGCGAATTTAACAACTGACATCAATAAGGGGATCACAGCTTTCACCTGGATTCACCAGGTCAGTCTATGTTATGGAAAGAGCATATGTTCCTAATGTTTTGTACAGTCAGTGTATAAAGAACATGTCTTCCCATTTGATGCTGATAGGTAATGTAGAGCCATTTGAGCTTGTGACATTAATGTTCAGTCTATTTACACTGTCATGGAAAGAGCAGTTTTGTTTTGTTCCCCTTAGTGTATTTGTACTGTGACCTAGAGGACATTCTCTTCTAGTTTTCAGACAAAAACAAAGCCATTTTCAAAGATAGAATAACATACAAAACAGAATAATGTTCATTGTGGAAAACACACGCACGCATGGATGCACACACACACACACACAGGCGCGCACACGCACACACACGCACACACACACACACTAGCAGCTCTTACAGTGGATGGTAGACCGCAGGGAGTAGGCAGTAAGCCAGTGAGTCAGAATGAAGCCCAAAGTAACCACTCTGTACTGAACACTTTATATGAGAGCCAGGCCACAATATAATACACATACACACATTAACACACACAAACACACACACATACATACACACACACACACACACACACACACACACACACACACACACACACACACACACTAGACTGCGAGCCAGGGCTCAAAACAAATAAAGAGTCCTACTCCACAGAGAGAGAGAGAGAGAGAGAGAGAGAGAGAGAGAGAGAGAGACAGAGAGAGAGAGAGAGAGAGTTGGTAAGCATTGAAGTAGGAGGGTAGTAATTTTTCTTAACCTCTTCACTTTCCCTTTTCTTGGAAAAAGTATTTGATAGTGAAAGTGTGTAAGGGAAAGAAAAAACCCAGCCGAGCCAGAGCCAGGGAGAAGGGAGTAAAACACCATACGCCAGAGAACTGGGGAGCTCTCTGAGATGTGCTTGACTCCCCAGCCGTTACACACACCTTGCGCATATACATAATAAAGAACGTACAGACTTGATTTCCTAGATTACCAGTTAGATTATTTAAGGTAGCTCCTCTACTAATTTCCTGTTTAAAATGGTTTGCTATTGCATAACGAGAACATCCTGTATGTTGCAACAGTTTCCCAGTAACCAGTGAGTAAGTCATTTACGGTAGCAGTTGAAACACCTATAATGGTGTTCATCAGAAACCCCGACTCTCGCCATGAGAGATTTACCATCTGATATTTTCCATCAAGGAAAAGCTTTGTTCGCCAGGTTTGTTTACAGTAAATAGGAGCAGTCACCAGCCACCAGTGGCAGGCATGGGGACATGAAATATGAGCACACGTGCTGACAGGATCTAAACAGGACTTGGCAACCTCACCTACCCTGTAATGGCAACAGTATCCTCTGTCACATACAGGTTGCCAATGTTTAGTAAACCTTCATAGACATGGCATTAAGTTTTTATGATGACTTTTTGTCCAAATGGGTATGTTTGGGTTTGGATCAAGAACTCTCACGAGAAGCAATAATACTGTTGAAAATACTTTAGATGCAAAACCCAATATAGAACAATAGATACAAAGTTAATAACGTTAAAAATCTTTTCTTATGGTTTATATGATACAGTCCATTCGGAAAGTATTCAAACCACTTAACTTTCCCACATTTTGTCACAGCCTTATTCTAAAATGGATGAAATAATTTTTTCCCCTCATCAATCTACACATAATACCCCATAATGACAAAGAAAAACAGGTTTTTAGACGTATTTTCAAATGTATTAAAAATAAAAACCAGAAATACCTTATTTACATAAGTATTCAGACCCTTTGCTATTAGACTTGACATTGAGCTCAGGTGCATCTTATTTCCATTGATCATCCTTGAGATTGATTGGAGTCCATTTGGAAAGGCACACACCTGTCTATAAAAGGTCCCACAGTTGACAGTGCATGTCAGAGCAAAAACCAAGCCATGAGATTGAAGGAATTGTCAGTAGAGCTCCGAGACAGGATTGTGTCAAGGCACAGATCTGGAGAAGGGTACCAAAACAATCCATCATTCTAAAATGGAAGAAGTTTGGAACCACCAAGACTCTTCCTAGAACTGGCCGCCTGGCCAAACTGAGCAATCGGGGGAGAAGGACCTTGGTCAGGGAGGTGACCAAGAACCCAATGGTCACTCTGACAGAGCTCCAGAGTTCCTCTGTGGAGATGGGAGAACCTTCCAGAAGGACAACCATCTCCGCAGCACTCCACCAATCAGGCCTTTATGGTAGAGTGGCCAGACTGAAGCCACACCTCAGTAAAAGGCACATGACAGCCCGCTTGGAGTTTGCCAAAAGGCACCTAAAGAACTCTCAGACCACGAGAAACAAGATTCTCTGGTCTGATGAAACCAGGATGGAACTCTTTGGCCTGAATGCCTGAATACCAAGCGTCATGTCTGGAGGAAACCTGGCACCATTCCTACGGTGAAGTATGGTGGTCTCAGTTTCATGCTGTGGGGATGTTTCTTAGTGGCAGGGACTCAGAGACTCGTCAGGATTGAGGGAAAGATGAATGGAGAAAAGTACAGAGAGATCCTTGATGAAAACCTTCTCCAGAGCACTCAGAACCTCAGACTGCGGCAAAGGTTCACCTTCCAACAGTACAATGACCTTAAGCACACAGCTAAGACAACGCAGGAGTGGTTTCAGAACAAGTCTCAGAATGTCCTTGAGTGGCCCTGCCAGAGCCCGGACTTGAATCTGATCGAATATCTCTGTAGAGACCTGAAAATAGTTGTGCAGCTACACTCCCCATCCAGCCTGACAGAGCCTGAGAGGATATGCAGAGAATAAAGGGAGAAACTCCCCCAAATACAGGTGTGCCAAGCATGTACCATCATACCCAAGAAGACTCAAGGCTGTAATCACTGCCAAAGGTGCTTCGACAAAGTACTGAGTAAAGGGTCTGAATACTTATGTAAATGTGACTCATGTCAGGAAACTAGGCGTATGTGGCGGGTCACTACTTCACACGAGAGCCATTTGAACATAATCTTTTTTTATCAAAGTGTGTTTTTTGGTAGAAATGCCTTCTGGAACATGTGACCTGTTATGTGCCTTAATAACAAATGTGTATGCCATCTGTAAACACTAATACAATTGTTAAATGATGAGCCTAGTTGGTTTAGCCACAGAAAAAGACTTCAGCCTTTCTGCTAGCCATGATTGGCTGAGATAATGAGAGGGCTGGACATGCCGAGAGATGAGTATGGATTGGTCTGTCATATAGCATGCTTGTGTGTATTTGAGCAGGTTAGTATGTGTAGGTAATCCTGTCTAAGTGTTGCTCTCCACTTTCTGAAGGACCGAGTTTGAAATCAGTGGAATTAGAGTACGATAGCTAAGGAGATGGAGAAAACACCTGTCGCCGGATTACATCTTCAAACTAAGGGCAACCATGGCATCCGTGGCAGGGAGAAGTATCCAACCATGATGTATACGGGTAAGATAGTCTAGCTAGCTACATGTTCAGATATTACACATTTCAAATTTTGACAAAGTCGTTTTCATTTCAAGTTTCAACGTTAAGTAGCTGGCTCACTAGCTATAGTGATGTGTATGATCTCATTATTCGTATCTCAGAGCCATTTGCTTGTCTAGTTGTAGCTAATGTTAACTAGCTAACATTGAACCTGGTTGGTTAGCTACCCGCAGATTCATGCAGGGTAGTAACGTCATGAGTTGGGATTATGGTTCATTGTTTAGCTATCTAGCTAGCTACATGTCTTAACAAAAGACTCCACTATGCAACATTCCATTTAAATGGAATGTCACTGCGACAACTGTTGATAGACATAGCTGGTAAATTCGCTCTTTGCTATCTACTCCGATATCAGACCACAGGTAAGATAGTCTAGCTAGCTACATTTTTCAGATTTTACACATTTCTAATTTTGACATAAAGTATTTTCATTTCAAGTTAAAGTATTTTCATTTCAAGTTAAAGTGTACTATTACCTAGCAAGCTAACATTACATGTATGATCTTATTATTTGTATCTCAGAGACATTTGCTTTTCTTGTTATAGCCTAATGCTAGCTAGCTAACATTGAACCTGGTTGATTAGCTACCTGCAGATTCATGCAGGGTTGTAACGTCATGAGTTGAGATTATGGTTCATTATTTAGCTAGCTAACTAGCTACATGTCTTAACAAAAGACTCCGCTATACAAGTGTCCATTTTAATAAAATGTCACTGCAACAACTGTTAGCCAGTTAGCTTGGGTGCTTGACTGCTGTTGTTAGGACAGAAAGCTCAGATCAACCTTTAAAGAGATTGGTCTAGTTAAAGCTTAAGAGGGTGTGAACTATGCTGAATGGGTCTAGACAAAGAAGGGCTCTCCAGTAGGTACCAAAACATTCAAAGGCCATTTTATCAAAAGTGAAGTTACAAGTTTATCAACTTTCAAAGCAGAATCACTTTCCCATTATTCCTCAAATACTGTGTATGATATACAATTTTGTAGCTCTGTGTCTCTGCTTTTATCCAATGTAAAAAACACAATTTTACATTTTGCTACATAAGACTGAATCAAGGCAGTCAGTCACAAAAGTAATATTTCAGAGGGGACGGTGGGGGGGAGGCTGTGGCATTATGAAACACAGAGACACACAGCTGTGTGTGGACGGCCTCCTGCCGGCACCCGCTGCTCGGCCCCAGCAACCCTCTAATCCCCCTTATATATGTGCCCATCCAGGCCAGACGGAACTCATCCAGTGGCGCTGCAGCATCTGGTGAACCAAACAGCGTAATAATCTTGGCTTATGCCCAGAGAAGAATGGGTCAGGGGGCCCAGGCCCAGAAACATGGGCTGGAGGCCAGGCTGGCGGCCATGGGTCTCAGCTCTGTTCTTCTCTATGTCTCTTTACACCCAGAGGGAGACTGATCCTGTACACACAGGGGAGGAAATCAAACAACATCCTAGGGTAGCATCCACTTCACACTCCCGATGCACGCACACACATCTGATCTGTAACATCCCAGACACCTGCAGTGAGTGTAAAGAGTTTGCAGCAGGTAGTCTAGCGGTTAGAGCGTTGGGACAGTAACCGAAAGGTCGCTGGTTTGAATCCCCGCGTTGACAAGGTGAGTATAATTTGTCAATGTGCCCTTGAGCAAGGCACTTAATCCTAATTGGTCCTGTAAGTTGCTCTGGATAAGACGTAAAGCCACAGAGTTAGTGGCAACCACAGACAGGAAGTTCTAAGGAGATCTCCTGTATAAGAGGTAACAACTGTACTGTAACTTACTACTACAGGGGCCAAAAATCACATTTCCTGATTGTACTTCATCACTTTGCTGATGTTCCAATAGACTGAACCTGTGAAAATACTTTATGACATCTTTTGAACCCCAGGGTTAAGAGCTCATACAGTATGTAGCAAGGCTTTATCACGTTCCAGCTGTTCTCCATCACAGAGCATTTCTGGGAAATAACAATAATGTTCCAATATATTTCTATAACAGACATCAGATTACCATTACCAGGAAAATGCATTGTGTGTCATTCAAATATCACACAAACACAAGCAGGCAGGCAACACAAACGCAGGCAGACTGCACACACACACACTCACAAATCTCTTGATATGATTAATTAGTACTATTTGTACTATTTGTTCTTCTAGTTCTCGTCCTCTCTATTTACCCTGGATAATCTCCACAGACTTTACTGCCAATGTTTCAGTCCATGTAGTAATTCTACAATTGCACAGTTATTCTATGTGCATGTGCAACTGCATGTGAATGCAATGACTGACTCTACAGTACGTGCCTATTGTAGCATGGACATCAACGATCATCATTAAAACCAACAAGGCTCTCTCTGACAATAAAAAGTCTAAACCCTATAAATTCTTAACTGGATTACGTGCAAGAGGATTACCATGGACTTTCCTGACCAGGCGGCATTAATAAAAGCTGTGGATGCTGACCTGCTGTAAGGTCCTGGGGTGTTTTATATGACTTAACCTAGATGGGACCACCGCCAGGCTGAAGGTGTGGTGTCTGTCTGGCCTGGCTGACCACATAGGTTGGAGTGGTTGGCAAGGGTTAGGATTGGAATTAGGATTAGGGGTTAATCTCAGTTTAAGGTCAATATGTTCTGATAACAGGAGCCACATGGAGTGTCTCAGGAGCCGTTCTCTGCCCTTACACTCAGGATATGAGTGTTATCCCAAGGTGGACTCCTATTATGTGACAGAAGAGAACATGTATAAATCTCCCCTCCAGGGGATGAAAAGGGGAAAATGGGGAAGGTGCCATAGAAAACACTTTAAGAGTATGGCGGAGGTAGATGTTATTGAAAAGGCAACATTACAGGGTTTACTTCAGGTCAGTCATCTATGCATCACTCACTAACGCCTCGATCACACCGACAACGTCATTGCATTTTGGTACACCAGAAGTACATTCATTTCCAATGGAACGCTGCGTTTGCCTTGCAGCATTGCGTTGCAGAGGCAGTTGCAGTGCATTCTGTGTGGTGCATACGTTGGATTTATCGAACGTATGCGTCAAACTGTTTGCGTAGACGGCTTGACAGAAATGGTAGCAGAAGGTGAATGTTGAACTTTTGTTGCACACATATCCAGATGATGCTGCGTACCATTTTGCGCTATGACGCTGTAGGTGTGATCGAAGCGTAAGACACCATGGGTCTGTTTGGAGCTCGGCAGACTCAGAGGACTCAGCTGAGCTGCCAGGTTTTATGTGATGCTGCTGCCTGACTAACTGACTACTCTGAGCCAAAGACACTTCAACCTCGTGACATCGCTGTGGACACGCGTGCCAAAACACTATCTGCCCAGTTCACTTACTCCAGGAATGTCTCTCTGCAATGCAGGCCTCTCTTCAGCCAAGTAGTATGACGCGTGTACGGAAACCTCCCATCTGTGTGTGAGTTGGTGTTTTCTTGCACGTGTGTATTTGTACGCGCATCTGCGTGCAATCCTGCGCATTTGGGATAGGTTCTCTGGGAATTACAGCATCAGTGTTTTGGCTGGGTTGCTAGTTTATTTCGCCAGAGTAACTCTGCAATTACTCTTCTAACCTCCTTCCTTGATTTTCATCTGACTCTAAAGTAACTATGCCCTACAGCAGTCCCCTTGAAGCTTGTTTTCAGCGGGTAGGAGACATAGTAGAGCCCAACATTGGAGCAGGCTCCCTTTGGCCTCATCCAGGGAGATGAACCCCTCAGTGGAGGGAAGCTCTAGGGAGATGCTGCCTCTCAGCGGAGATGATAACAGCCCCCTGCCTCCAAGGCCCACCACTCATTTGAGTATAAACAAAGGAGAGAGTCCTGCTTTCATGGCAGAGCCAGGGATCACCACTGCCCATGACATCATTTGCCTTGCAAAGCACGAAACGTTAATGAGACATGGGGAAAATAATATGAGTACTACAGCAGATGGGGAGGGGATATCAAAATGAAATTGTATTATCGAAAAATCTTTCCAAAGCATCATTTGTTCCGGCAGACAAACACACAAACACAGGCACCACACACACACACAGGCTTATGAAACTGGCTTACACAGCCTTATCTTAATCCAGGACCAATGCCATACCATTCCCTCTCTGCAGTACCTGGAAATGCATACATACATCTGCCCCCATACACACAGACGCACATCCATGCATATATGCAAAAACACACAGAATCAAGTGTCAACACATGCACACACACACACACAAACACACACAGCCTGTGCATCTGGTCCTAGTCCTACAAACATCAGCAGCTCCATGGGGTCCCGGTCCCAGGGGCCTTTTTCCATGAACCTATCTGACAGGATGACAACCTCAGCGTGGTGCAGTCCCAGTCGTCTCATCTCTATCACCAGGATAAAACACAAGCAAGAGGACGGGTCACAGTGATGTTTGTATCATAAAGCCAATGTCCTCCCTGCAGGAGGCCGGATCTGATAAGCAACTTGATTGTTCCTTCTCCATCTGCAATTCCTCTCAGGGAAAATAACATTAGGTAACCTTACAGGTTACTAGGCATCAGGCCTGTTGCCATGCAACCTGTTGATGTGCCCTGTTTTACAGTAATAAAACATTATAAAAAAGACAGTTGACAAATGGAAGTCTTAACCTTTTACTAAACAGACAGTAAATGTGTACAATGCATTTTTTGTATGTGTATTTCCAATGAATCACTATCTCTTTACATAGCACTTATACAAGATCCACAGAACAAGATGAGAAAATATCTAAGTTATTGTAACTGGCTGCACTCAGTGTTTTGCTATACGGCATTAATAAGACATGACTGTCTGCCAGTTGTCTGAATGGGATCTGTGGTCACATCTTGAAGTGATACTAAAGGGGGGGGGGGGTACTCTCTCTCTCTCTTCCCTGGGGAGGTCACAGATGCTGTCCATCCGCCTGCCTGTTCCTGGGCTGGGCTGGCTGCTATAGGACATAATCTCCACCAGACTTAATGGGCTTAATGTGCACTACCATCAGGCCTCTATCTGGGCTTACAGGCCTCTGAGTGTGTGTGTGTGTGTGTGTGTGTGTGTGTGTGTGTGTGTGTGTGTGTGTGTGTGTGTGTGTGTGTGTGTGTGTGTGTGTGTGTGCGTGCGTGCGTGCGTGCGTGCGTGCGTGCGTGCGTGCGTGCGTGTGTGTGTTTGTAGAACAAACACAATCTTTGAAAATGACTTTGTTTATGTCCTCCAGTAAAAAAGAAGTGCAACCTCTTTCTAATCATCAGATTTTCCTATAGCTAGCTCAGGACATGCCTGACAACACAGTTAGAGTTATGTGATGAGTCCTCAACATACAAGTCCACAAACATAGAGGGAAGGTTCTTGCTGGGAAGGCCTTTGCCCCAGCGACAGGAGAGCAGCAGAGAGCATCAAAGAGAAAAGCTAGGCTTCCTGTCCGGGAAATATATGGTATTTCAACAACCCTCCCATTTACCAGGAAGGACTTTACTCAATCTCTTTAGAATCCAAGCAATGAGCATTTCAAAGTTTCCAGCACCACCTTGCTTCTATTCATTGTCACCCACACATTCAGTATTACGTGTCTCTGGCCATCTGGTGTGAGAGTGATTGAGCAAACAGTTGACACAGAGCTGTGAGCTGTGAGTGGGGATGATGCTGAGAGTACTGGCGAACTTTCATTTGTAAACAGCCCATTTGTAAACAGTCATTTGGACTGCCCATGAATTTAAAACAAGTACTCCTCTGCCATTTTTAAAGTCATGCCACCCTCCGTCCTTGACTTTTCCTAAATAAGTCTATATAACAATCTTAATATCACTAACAGAACTGGAGTTAAGACCAGTTTTATGAGGGCATGTCATTTTCTTTATGGATTTACCCGGTGCCCCTGCATCTCCCGACAGTACATCCGGAAAATGCTATTGTGTTATTTGAAATAAAATATAAATCATGTTCTAATGTTACCTTAGAACTTTGTAAACACAACCAAATGATTATTTTTGCGATAGCATATATGAAATGTATTAATTACACTGTTAGAATGTTGCAAGTCAAAATAACTGCTCATTAGCTTGAAAGGGGGTCCCTTGAGGCCCAGCAGTTTTAGTGTTAAAAGGAAGGTGAATGCAGGCCATGGCCTTACAGTGCTGCTGGAGCTTCCAGGAATAGGACAGATTTTAGAGCCTGATTGGGGATAAACAGTGATTGACTCTTCAGGGCCCATGGTGGTTCAGTCCTTTTCCCTCTCTCTCTCCCCCCTCACTCACTCTCCCTCCTCAATGCAAAGGACATGCATAGCTATGCTACAAATCCTTCTACAGACACAGACAGAAACGTATAACACGGAACAAGTCTGCGCCCACTTAAGCTGGATTTCTTCTTCTTATCATAATTGTATTATACGAACACTACAAAAATGCTTTCAATCTTCTATAAAAAACGTTAGTCCTCCAATTCATCACAGCAACTCCTCCAGAGGTCATACTGCACCAGTGTAGTACTCAGTGTGAAGTTAAGGTTCTAGGAGAGCTAGACAGTCTCTGATTCATCACTGTCGGTGTTTGGTCATGGTTGATATCAGGACGACTTTCAGAGCAGAACGTTCAGCGCTGAATGCATCCTCATTCACAGCAGCCTGCATGCTTACTGTACAGCCCTCATTCCACCAGTGATGATAAGATATCGTCCCGTTAATTCTCAGTATGACTCACACCTTGGATAAAATCACAATGGCCGTATAAGGGGGCAGAATAATGCTGCTTATCTGAAATACATTCTGTTTCCTGTCAATGGAATACCTCTGACATGGCCTAGTTTGACTCATGGAACAGGTTCTTTGTGAGGGAACTGAACTGACAGAAAGGAGATTCAACAGGGAGATTGTTGAGTGAACGTTCAAGACTAAAGCATCTGAAGTAGCAAACACTGTAACTCAATAACAGTTTCAAAAATGCGATAAACAACCAAATTGACAGTATGTTTATAAAACCAGACCACAGTACAACTTTCCAAAATGCTATCACTGGACAAATCCCTATATATAGTATCACCACATCATACAGCATGCAGAGTTCTTAATTGGACATGACAGTTGACTATAGTACAGATGTAGGATCTCAATTTGAGCCAGTTTGCTACAGCAGGAAAATAATCCAGCAGCAAGAGGTGTAATTATTATAAAAAGTGTAATTATTATATAGATTATAATTAATGGACATTTGTGTAGGGGTTGATGCATTTTTCCTATAATAAAATTAAGTCTGAAATTTCTAAGTGGAAATTACAAACTTCAGAAGCCTTTTTAAACCTCAAATACACTACAAGTTTTAAATGTCCTGTATTGCAGGAAAGTTCTCCTGCAACAGGATGATCAAATTGGGATCTTACATCTGTATAATGAAAAATGCTAAGTACCTAAGGGATATCGGATATATCAAATCTCTAACTCGTATTCTGGGACTTAGAAGATCATATGAGGCTGTTCATTTCCAGCCCGTCTCTGCCCTTTTACTGCGTCTGCCTGTCAGTGAGCTCATGTAGTGTTTGTTTACCCTGCCTTTCATTCATGGATACACCCATTAATTATTTCTCACCTCTGAGTCACAGCTGCTCCTGCTGGAGCTGCCAGCAAAACATGTATTTATGTCAGATTGTCACGGTTGTCGTAAGAACGGGACCAAGGCGCAGCGGATGTTGAGTTCCACATATTTATTACAAAGTGAAGCTTTAAGCAAAAACAATAAATCAATAAACGAACAACGACACGTGACTACGTGGTGCACATGCACAACCAAAACAATATCCCACAAACACAGGTGGGAAACATGGCTACTTAAATATGATCCCTAATTAGAGGCAATGATTACCAGCTGCCTCTAATTGGGAACCATACCAAAACACCAACATAGACATTTTAAACTAGAACACCCCCTAGTCACGCCCTGACCTACTACACCATAGAGAAACAATGGCTTTGTATGGTCAGGGAGTGACAGTACCCCCCCAAAGGTGCGGACTCCGGCCGAAAAAAACCTGAAACCAAATGGGGAGGGTAGGGGGGGTGATCAGTATCGGTGACGGCTCTAGTGCAGGTCGTAGCCCCCGCCCAGACGCCGTGCCTGGACTAGGCATTAGCGCAAAGGAGGGCTCCGGCCATGGAGCTGGGTTGGATGCCGTGCCTGGACTGGGCACCAGCGCAAAGGAGGGCTCCGGCCATGGAGCTGGGCTGGACGCCGTGCCTGGACTGGACACCGGCGCAGAGGAAGGCTCCTGCCCTGGAGCGGGACTGGACGCCGTGCCTGGACTGAGCACCGGCACAGAGGAAGGCTCCGGCCTTGGAGCTGGACAGGACACCGTGCCTGGAAGCTCCGGACCGTTGACCGTCGCTGGAGGTTCCGGATCATTGACCGTTGCTGGAGGTTCCGGACCGTGGACCGTGGCCCGTCGCAGGAAGTTCTGGACCGTGGACCGTCGCAGGAGGTTCCGGACTGTGAAACGTCGCAGGAGGTTCCGGACTGTGAAACGTCACAGGAGATTCCGGACTGGGAACCATCGCCGGAAGCTCTGGACTGTGAACCGTCGCCGGAAGCTCTGGACTGGGAACCATCGCCGGAAGCTCTGGACTGGGAACCATCGCCGGAAGCTCTGGACTGGGAACCATCGCCGAAACTTCTGGACTCGGAATGCACACTGGAGGCCTAGTGCGTGGAGCCAGTACAGGTGGCACCGGACTGGTGACACGCACTTCAGGGCGAGTGCGGGGAATAGGCACAGGACGTACCGGACTGGGGACACGCACTTCAGGGCGAGTGCGAGGAGCAGGCACAGAACATACCGGACTGAAGAGGCGCACTGGAGGCCTGATGCGTGGAGCCGGCCCAGGTGGCACCGGACTGGTGACACGCACTTCAGGGCGAGTGTGAGGAGCAGGCACACGACGTACCGAACTGGGGAGGCGCACTGGAGGCCAGATGCGTGGAGCCGACACAGGTTTCACCAGACTGCTAACCGGATCTTCTGGTCGAATGTTGAGCAGAACACACTTGCACAACATCTCTCTCATCTCTCTCTCTCCCATCTTCTCCATTGCTTCCCTGACAGTCTCTGGCTCTTCCCACGGAAGAATCTTGGGGTTTCTGTGGCCGTGGTCTGACGACACGCTCCTCCAGAGTTTGTCATTCGGGCTCTGGCACTCTCCTCGGCTCGACCGGCCACCCCTTGTGCCCCCCCCAAAAAAACTTGGGGTTGTCCTTGGGCTTTCTGTGGCCGCGAACCATGGCGTCGTCGCTGTCCTCCATTATTACCTTCCGTCTGCCGCCAAGGATGGGTTTCGCATCCGCCCATCACTTCCCATGTCCAAAACTCTGTTACCTGGTGAACACGCTGCTTGGTCCTGGTTTGGTGGGATATTCTGTCACGGTTGTCGTAAGAACGGGACCAAGGTACAGCGGATGTTGAGTTCCACATATTTATTACAAAGTGAAACTTTAAGCAAAAACAATAAATCAATAAACTAACAACGAAACGTGACTACGTGGTGCACATGGACAAACACAAAACAATATCCCACAAACACAGGTGGGAAAAATGGCAACTTAAATATGATCCCCAATTAGAGGCAACGATTACCAGCTGTCTCTAATTGGGAACCATATCAAAACACCAACATAGAAATTAGAGGTCGACCGATTAATCGGAATGGCCGATTAATTTCGGCCAATTTCAAGTTTTCATAACAATCGTTAATCGGTATTTTTGGCCACCGATTTGCCGATTTTCTTTTTTAAATTTTTTTATTATTATTTTTTACACCTTTATTTAACTAGGCAAGTCAGATTAAGAACAAATTCTTATTTTCAATGACGGCCTAGAAACAGGGGTTAACTGCCTTGTTCAGGAGGAATTCGGGGATTCGTTTTTGCAACCTTCCGGTTACTAGTACAACGCTCTAACCACCTGCCTTACATTGCACTCCATGAGGAGCCTGCATGGCAGGCTGACTACCTGTTACGTGAGGGCAGCAAGAAGCCAAGGTAAGTTGCTAGCTAGCATTAAACTCATCTTATAAAAAACTATCAATCTTAACATAATCGCTAGTTAACTACACATGGTTGATGATATTACTAGTTTATCTAACGTGTCCTGCGTTGCATATAATCGATGCGGTGCCTGTTAATTTCTCATTGAATCACAGCCTACTTCGACAAACGGGTGTTGATTTAACAAGCGCATTTGCGAATAAAGCACTGTCGTTGCACCAATGTACCTAACCGTAAACATCAATGACTTTCTTTAAAATCAATACACAAGTATTGATTTTTAAACCTGCATATTTAGTTAATATTGCCTACTAACATGAAATTGTGTCACTTCTCTTGCGTTCATTGCACGCAGTCATGGTATATGCAACAGTTTGGGCTGCCTGGCTCGTTGCGAACTCTTTGCCAGAATTTTACGTAATTATGACATAACATTGAAGGTTGTGCAATGAAACAGGAATATTTAGACTTAGGGATGCCACCCGTTCGATAAAATATGGAACAGTTCCGTATTTCACTGAAAGAAAAAACGTTTTGTTAACGAGATGATAGTTTCCGGATTCGACCATATTAATGACCTAAGGCTCGTATTTCTGTGTGTTATTATGTTATAATTAAGTCTATGATTTGATATTTGATAGAGCAGTCTGACTGAGCGGTGGTAGGCAGCAGCAGGCTCCTAAGCATTCATTCAAACAGCACTTTCGTGCGTTTTGCCAGCAGCTCTTCGCTGTGCTTCAAGCTGTTTATGACTTCAAGCCGGGTGGGTATAATTTGTGGAACGTTCCAACAGGAATCTATTCCAAAAACTTCGTAAATAACAAGGTTGCCAAAAAACAACGCATACAAAGTTGTATAGCGGCAGAATAAGATACCGGGTAGGGAGTGGTCTATTTCATTGCGTTTTTCACTCATCACGTTTATGCCTATTTGATGCCTATTTGGCAGCTAGTTAGCTAGGTTTGTATGCGTTGCTACTTTGTATGCGTTGTTGGTCGGCAACCATTTACTGTACGTTTTTTGGAACAGATTCCTGTTGGAAAGTTCCACAAATTATACCCACCCCTTCAAGCCTATCAACTGCCAAGATTAGGCTGGTGTAACCGATGTGAAATGGCTAGCTAGTTAGCGGGTGCGCGCTAATAGCGTTTCAAACGTCACTCGCTCTGAGACTTGGAGTAGTTTTTCCCCTTGCTCTACATGGGTAACGCTGCTTCAAGGTTGGCTGTTGTCGATGTGTTCCTGGTTCGAGCCCAGGTAAGAGCGAGGAGAGGGACGGAAGATACTGTTACACTGGCAATACTAAAGTACCTATAAGAACATCCAATAGTCAAAGGTATATGAAATACAAATCGTATAGAGAGAAGTAGTCCTATAATTCCTATAATAACTGCAACCTAAAACTTCTTACCTGGGAATATTGAAGACTCATGTTAAAAGAAACCACCAGCTTTCATATGTTCCCATGTTCTGAGCAAGGCACTTAAACGTTAGCTTTCTTACATGGCACATATTGCACTTTTACTTTCTTCTCCAACACTTTGTTTTGCATTATTGAAACCAAAGTGAACATGTTTCATTATTTATTTGAGGCTAAATAGATTTTATTGATGTATTATATTAAGTTAAAATAAGTGTTCATTCAGTATTGTTGTAATTGTCATTATTACAAATAAACAAAAAGCAAAAAAAAATCTGCCAATTAATCGGTATCAGCCTTTTTTGGTCTGCCAATAATCGGTATCGGCGTTGAAAAATCATAATCGGTCGACCTCTAATAGAAATGTTAAACTAGAACACCCCCTAGTCACGCCCTGACCTACTACACCATAGAGAAACAATGGCTCTTTATGGTCAGTGCGTGACACAGATTAAACAAACAATGGTACATCTTTAATCCCCCTCTCAATGATAGGTTGTGATAAGACTCTTGTAATGCCATTATCATGGTGTTAATGTTACTGTAATATATCTGCATGAGATTGGGAGGGGAAAGTCTATGCTTGTGCAAGGTCAAGAACATAAGGTGTTTGGGGGAAATGCAACATGGGCTCTATAATCTTGTCAGATGGCACACTTTTGACTTCCTTCTTCGTTTACCTGGGAGGTAATAAACATTCAAAGAACTAAAATAGGACACCACTCCAGTGAATCAACTTAAATTGACATATTTTTATTGCCGCACGAACGTTTTGTGTATGAGCCCTTCTTCAGCGTGCAAAGGCAATTGCAATCAATGTCACAACAACAAGATCACATTTTCAGTCAGTATTGGCCCAATCAAGAGATCCCAGGGAATTCAAATGTGCATCTATGCTGTGATCCTAGCCCTGACAGCAGTGGTGCAAAGTACTTAAGCAAAAAATACTTTAAAGTACAACTTAAGTCGTTTTTTGGGGTATCTGTACTTTAGTTTACTATTTATATTTTTGCTAACTTTCCCTTCATTCCTAAAGAAAATAATGTACTTTTTACTCCATACATTTTCCCTAACACCCAAATGTACTTGTTACATTTTGACACAAAAATGGTCCAATTCACACTCTTATCAAGAGAACATCCCTGGTCATCCCTACCTCTGATCTGGCAGACTCACGCAACACAAATGCTTCGTTTGTAAATTATTTCTGAGTGTTGGAGTGTGCCCCTGGCTATCCTTCAATAAAAATTGTGCCGTCTGGTTTGCTTAATATAAGGAATTTTAAATGGTTCATACTTTTACTTGAGTACATTTTAGCAAATCCGTTTACTTTTGATACTTTTAGACTTTTACTCAAGTAGTATTTTACTTGGTGACTTTCACTTTTTCTTGAGTCATTTTCAATTAAGGTATCTTTACTTAACAATGACAATTCAGTACTTTTTCCACCACTGCCTGACAGTGAAAGCTAACAGACACACGTGAGGTTTAAATTCCTGCATTACCTATCCAGCACCTCACTCCCCCAGATAAACTGGACAGCTCACAAATCCACTCTAAATTGGAGCCAATCGTCTCATGCTCTGGATACAGACGACCTCCCTTTCCATACTCCTTCTCAGACTTAGGGTTATTACTACAAATGCATAAACAAATCAGCAGAAGAAATAGTAATACCAAAACAGTGTAGTCCTTAGGATTTGTAAACATCTCAGAAGACACCTGGGAGAGACTGTGTTCCAGAGTCAGGAACTGGGTCAGGCAGCACGAGACACGAGTCTCTGGCAAGGAGCACGCTAGGCCTGTCTGTCCCAGGGACTTTAAGCACAAGTCAACTCAAAACGAGAGGCCATTTAAGTGGCTTTATGATGGAGCTGGAGAACTGGAGGAAGTGAAAATAACCGATTTTTGTTTAGAGTTCCCTGAGTCTTAAACCTGTCCAGCCACAACCATGCATTATACCCTGTAATTACGTGTTAGAACATCCTGGATTTCAGGAAGCTCGACTTTAAAATGTGTTTATGTGTTTTTGTTACATAAATCCCACAGTGCCAAACACAAAGGTACACTTGAATCTCTATGAATGGCAAACACAGACGAATCCCAATAATTTCCCTCACAGCACAAACAAGAAGAGGTAGACCATTATTTGTTTTTTTTCATGTAAAGCACATTGTGTTGCATTCCATGTATGAAATATGCTGTATAAATAAAGCTTGATTTGATTTAATTTAAAACTTTGATATGTTCATCCATTTTCATTGGGGATATGTATTGTAAATATGAGCCCACGTAACTGAGCCCACGTCCCTCAAGCACATCAATCAATAGGATGACGTAAACTCTGCTCTATTTCCCTTTTTAAAAGGTGGAGATCAATACCATAACCTTTCCCTGAGGAGAACATTGTGGTCTGGCACACATATCCTTACTACTATGGTATTCATATACTCCCCTAGTGCCTCTGTTTGGCCTTACAGTAACACATTGAATGGTTCGAGCAAAACACTTACACCAGGGAATCGGCTGCATGGATCCTCTTGAGGCGAACTATTTTGCTATTTACAAAAGCTGCAATAGACCTTCTCCATCGTAGTTCACTGTTTGAGTAGAGGGTGTGAGGGATAGATAGAGTGTATACCAGGAAGTTTCAAATGAAACAGCAGCAGCAGCAAGGCCATCACATGCCTCACACCACTTACGACCCAGAGGGTTCGGCCCAGGCGGTTCTTTTGCCGTATTTCTTCTGCCCCTCAGGTGCAGAGCAGGAAATGAAAGTATGGCTCTGTGTTCATAGGAGCCCAGCACTAATAAAGACTTATGTCACTATGTCATCAGAAGCCTCTGGTGAAATCTCTTCAGAGAAATCTCAAGGAGCCGTTGAGAGAGGGGAGTTTTAGCAGGACACACAGACTAATGAAATGTAACATGATGGTGATAGTGGATGTCTTCTCTGTGTGATATGGTTTAAAAATTACCAACCAAAAAACAATATTGGTTTCACTATCAAACTGCATATCCAAAATAAAATATATCTGATGTATTATCCACTTAAAAACCACTCCACAATGGCGAGAAGGGCAATCAGTGATTTCTCTCTTAACAAGATTAACTATACCCATCTAAAACACAAGCATGTAGTATATAATAAGTAGGTTTCCAAACAAATTATCATGCTGGCATATCTGGGTCAGAAATCCATCTCTAGACGTTACAACACTGTTATAATCATGATTATAAACTGGGTGGTTCGAGCCCTGAATGATGATTGGCCGAAAGCCGTGGTATATCATATAAAATACAAAACATGTATTTTTACTGCTCTAATTACATTGGTAACTAGTTCATAATAGCAATAAGGCACCTCAAGGGTTTGTGATATATTGCCGCGTTGCATCGTGCATAAGAACAGCCCTTAGCCGTGGTATATTGGCCATATACCACACCCCTCAGGTCTTATTGCTTAATTAATGAACAAATTAGTGTTTATAGGCAATCTTATTTAGATGGGACAGCATGATCAATAATGTGTTTCACCCTGTCATTTGTATATGAGCTTCAACCTTGCTGTTGTCCAATTAGAACACACACAGAGTTCATTTCAAACCCTCTCTCTGTGTGGGTCAGCACATAGATAGAGTATGTGGGTCATAAACGGTAGTGAAGTATTTACAGTTGGCCACTACTTCTGTAATCCTTAATCTTCTTAGCAAACTCCAGTAGTCTCATTCCAACCACAGTGTGCCTTATCGTGTTATAAATGTTGTTATAACTAACAGAACATCCTTCTTGTTCATTTGAGTATATGCTTATTAAGAAAATGCTGTTCATCAGTACCTGTTTGTATTATACGATTTCCCCCTCTCAGTTAAAGTAAGCAGAGACTGCTGTTAGATTTCTGCCTGCCGAGTCCACCAGTCCAGACCAGTGGTAGATCAGGATAGATTTGTCTGATTTTGGGATATCTCCAGTTAGGGTTAAGTTAGACCTGCCTCTCTGGGACATGACAGGGACAACACACAAACTTACCCCAAACCGACAACCCTCTCCTGTCAAACACCAATCATTTCATACCAGACAGTTGACAAACAGACCACAGGGCAGTTCATCCCACCATATTATTAGCATTTCATGCAGATTTGGTAAATCTATTTATGTAAACACTATCAAATGAAAACACAGAGATGAGGTGTGAAAGATTAGAGTATTAAAATAGCCTTTGCTCCAGTTATCTGATACAGGCATTCCATGTCCAGATATAATCCTGTTACATCATGCATAATCAAAATATCTGCTTATTACTAGCTACATTAGAACTGTATCCGTTTGGAGTTGTCAGATTTATATTAGAAGCAGGGAATTGTGATATACATTGCATACATGCACTTTGAAGACACAATTTTCACAAGTACAGTGAATAGTAGGCTATTATTGATTGAGAAAGACAAAAACACAGAACACTGATAACGGCAAACTCAAAGTAAAACTGATTTTCCAACAAACTCTTTCTGCATTTAACAGCATACATTACTGGCCGAAAACTGCTGTCAGGCTCCCTCGGTATGACTGGGTGTTTTGCGCACGTAAAAGCGGGTTATGTTGTTGAGAGTCCCTCCAACTCCCCCTCTTATCTGCTTCGTCCAATGAGTGCGTCGAGGGCGAGTCGGGCCTCATCGACGAACTCAGGCTGTGGGGGAGGGTCACGTGTGTATACACTGTAGGGTTCAGTACCACTCAATTCGTAGTAAGTTGTCAACGTCCTCCCCTTTCGAGAACAAACCTCGTCAGACTAGAAACTGTATCGCTAAATGCAGCAGTAGCCTAAGTAACTACGCAAAAAGTAATATATCCAACTATACCGTTTTTGTATTTTTTTTCTTCCGAATAGAAAAGGTTACGACGTTTGTTACAAGTGAACACCAAATGTAATTACAGAGAAATGTCAGTGGAAGTACAGCAAAACCCGATGCCTCCGTAGACTTGTCGCCGTGCCAAATCTGTACTTTTCTGGTGAGTTTTCCTAAAATGTTTGTATCATTTTTCAGCAGACTGCATATTGAGTTCCACACAAACATATTTCCTATCTATGTTCGGACGAAAGCATTGAATTTACTGTTTAATTTGGCTGTAGAATAAATAGGTAGGCTATGATAAAATATAGCGTGTGTTTGAATGTAGTGGTCAACAATAGCCTCACAGATGTTATGTCATCTATAGTTTCTATAGATGACAGTTATCCTCGTTTAGCTCCCAATGGTCCGTAGCACCCATAGGAAATCGGCGCCGAATAGGTTGCAAGCAAATGGATACAATGTATCCGCGAGTCTAGATTCTGTAACGGATATAATGATACATTGCTTTTAGTTTAGCAGGATGTATTACATTAGACAGTTCAATAAGTTACGAAAAAGTCATCGTTTAACAGCTTTGTGCTTTAATGTTTCTGGAAACACTTGCACAAATAGGTTTCGTAATCACTAAAGACCCTATTACCAGCAATCGAATTCATACATAGGTAGATCATACAACAACATTGATTTGAAGGATGATATAACTTACAAACATATGGACATTTTACATGAACCTACCGTTAAAGTCAGACTGGTCTCATAGACTAGACATAGTACACGTAAATACGGGACACTCAAATTAGTACATAAGCGACATGGCCAAAAGTATGTGGACACCTGCTCGTTGAACATCTCATTCCAAAATCTTGGGTATTAGTAGGGAGTTGCTCCCCCCAGCCTCCACTCTTCTGGGAATGCTTTCCACTAGATGTTGGAACATTTCTACAGGGACCTTTTTCTTCTATTCAGCCACAAGAGCATTAGTGAAGTCGTGCACTGATGTTTGGCCATTAGGCCTGGCTCGCAGTTGGTGTGCCAATTCATCCCAAAGGTATTCGATGGGGTTGAGGTCAGGGCTCTGTGCAGGCCAGTCAAGTTCTTTCACACCGATCTTGACAAACCATTTCTGTATGGACCTCACTTTGTGCATGGGGGCATTGTCATGTTGAAACAGGAAAGGGACTTCCCCAATCTGTTGCCACAAAGTGGGAAGTACAGAATCGCTTAGAATATCATTGTATGCTGTAGCGTTAAGATGTCCCTTTACTGGAACGAAGGGGCCTAGCCAGAACAATGAAAAACAGCCCCAGACCATTATTCCTCCACCGCCAAACTTTACAGTTGGCGCTATACTTTGGGGCATATAGCGTTCTCCTGGCATTTGCCAAACCCAGATTGGTCTGTCGGACTGCCAGATGGTGAAGCGTGATTCATCACTCCAGAGAACACGTTTACACTGCTTGAGAGTCCAATGGCGGGGTGCTTTGCACCACTCCAGCCGATGCATGGCATTCTGCATGGTGATATTAGGCTTGTGTGCGGCTGCTCGGTCATGGAAACCCATTTCATGAAGCGCCCGACAAACAGTTATTGTGCTGACGTTGCTTCCAGAGGCAGTTTGCACTCCGCGGTCCCGTTCTGTGAGCTTGTGTGGTCTACCACTTTGTGGCTGAGCCGTTGTTGCTCCTAGATGTTTCCACTTCACAATAACAGCACTTACAGTTGACTGGGGCAGCTCTAGCAGGGCAGAAATGTAACTTCTTGGAAAGGTCACACCCTATGATGGTGCCACATTAAAAGTCACTAAGCTCTTCAGTAAGGCCATTCCTCTGTCAATGGAGATTGCATGACTGTGTGCTCAATTTTATACACCTATCGGCAATTGGGTGTGGCTGAAATAGCCGAATCCAGTAATTTGAAGTGGTGTCCACATAATTGTGTATAAATAGGTTATGTTATGTTTGGTATGGTTACATAAGATAGAAGGTTACTTAAGGCAAAAAATGAAAAGCAGGTGGTTGGTCGGGGTGGATGGGTAGGTATATAACGTGAATGTCTAGCAACCCAAAGGTTCCATGTTCGAATCTCATCACGGAATGCTTTAGCATTTGAGCTAATTAGCAACTTTGTAACTACTTACTACTTTTTAGCTACTTTGCAACTACTTAGCATGTTAGCTAACCCTTCCCCTAACCCTAACCTTAAATATTTTTGCTAACCCTTTAACCTAACTCCTAACCCCTAGGGCTAGCTAACGTTAGCATTAGCCACCTAGCCATCATTAACCACAACAAATTGGAATTCGTAACATATCATACGTTTTGTTAGTTTGTAACATGTTGTAGATTTTAGAGGTCAACCGATAAATCGGAATGGCCGATTAATTAGGGCCGATTTCAAGTTTTCATAACAATCGGAAATCTGTATTTTTGGACGCCGATTTGGCCGATTTATTTTTTATTTTTTAAATATTTTTTTTAGACCTTTATTTAACTAGGCAAGTCAGTTAAGAACACATTCTTATTTTCAATGACAGCCTAGGAACGGTGGGTTAACTGCCTTGTTCAGGGGCAGAACGACAGATTTTTACCTCGTCAGCTCAGGGATTCAATCTTGCAACCTTACGTTAACTAGTCCAACGCTCTAACCACCTGCTTTACATTGCACTCCACGAGGAGCCTGCCTGTTACGCGAATGCAGTAAGAAGCCAAGGTAAGTTGCTAGCTAGCATTAAACTTATCTTATAAAAAACAATCAATCAATCATAATCACTAGTTAACTACACATGGTTGATGATATTACTGGTTTATCTAGCTTGTCCTGCGTTGCATATAATCGCTTAGGTACATGTTGCTCCAACCATAAACATCAATGCCTTTCTTAAAATCAATACACAAGTATATATTTTTAAACCTGCATATTTAGTTAATATTGCCTGCTAACATGAATTTCTTTTAACTAGGGAAAATGTGTCACTTCTCTTGCAAACAGAGTTAGTGTATATGCAGCAGTTTGGGCCACCTGGCTCGTTGCGAACTGTGAAGACTATTTCTTCCAAACAAAGACAGCCGACTTGGCCAAACGGGGGATGATTTAACAAAAGCGCATTTGCGAAAAAAGCACAATCGTTGCACGACTGTACCTAACCATAAACATCAATGCCTTTCTTAAAATCATTTTTAAACCTGCATATTTAGCTAAAAGAAATCCAGGTTAGCAGGCAATATTAACCAGGTGAAATTGTGTAATTTTCCGTTCATTGCACGCAGTCAGGGTATATGCAACAGTTTGGGCCGCCTGGCTCGTTGCGAACTCATTTGCCAGAATTGATTATGACATAATCAATTCTGACGTAATTATGACATAACATTGAAGGTTGTGCAATGTAACAGGAACAACGTTTTGTTTTCGAGATGATAGTTTCCGGATTCGACCATATTAATGACCTAAGGCTCGTATTTCTGTGTGTTATTATGTTATAATTAAGTCTATGATTTGATAGAGCAGTCTGACTGAGCGGTGGTAGGCAGCAGCAGGCTCGTAAGCATTCATTCAAACAGCCCTTCGCAATGCATTGCGCTGTTTATGACTTAAAGCCTGTCAACTCCCAAGATGAGGCTGGTGTAACCGATGTGAAATGGCTAGCTAGTTAGCCGGGTGCGCGCTAATAGCGTTTCAAATGTCACTCGCTCTGAGACTTTTAGTTATTTCCCTTGCTCTACATGGGTAACGCTGCTTCAAGGGTGGCTGTTGTCGATGTGTTCCTGGTTCGAGTTCAGGTAGGAGCGAGGAAAGGGACGGAAGCTATACTGTTACACTGGCAATACTAAAGTGCCTATAAGAACATCCAATAGTCAAAGGTATATGAAATACAAATCGCATAGAGAGAAATAGGCCTATAATTCCTATAATAACTACCACCTAAAACATCTTACCTGGGAATATTGAAGACTCATGTTAAAAGGAACCACCAGCTTTCATATGTTCTCATGTTCTGAGCAAGGAACTTAAACGTTAGCTTTCTTACATGGCACATATTGCACTTTGACTTTCTTCTCCAACACTTTGTTTTTGCATTATTTAAACCAAATTGAACATGTTTCATTATTTATTTGAGGCTAAATTGATTTTATTGATGTATTATATTAAGTTAAAATAAGTGTTCATTCAGTATTGTTGTAATTGTCATTATTACAAATAAGTAAATAAATAAATCGTCAGATTAATCGGTATCGGCCTCTTTGGTCTTCCAATAATCGGTATCGGCGTCGAAAAATCATAATCGGCCGGCCTTTAGTAGATTTAGCAAAATTCGTTACATATTGTTTGATTTGCAATTCATAACATATCATACGATTTGTAACATAACATACGAAATGGATGATGACATCCACAAATCTATACATACGAAACGTAACATATCATACCAAATGGAGTGTATTAGATTTCTGTACAGAATAATACGAAATGCACTGAGACCATGTTGTTAAAGTCCACCTGTGACTTAGCATGGCAATAAAGTGTAATTATGGATCTATTGCTTGAAGGGCAATTCCACGTAACAGAATTATGTTCAGACTCAGATTTTTCACTTTAAAATGTATGCCAAACAAAAACCATTGATTTCAAAGTTTAACAAACCAACTATATGCACCAGGACTACTTTGAAAAATGTACACAGAAAATTGAACAAAAAACAAATTTACTGGAAGAATGGTGCAGGTGCAAAGTTTGGTAACAGTGAAATCTCCCTCAGTTTTTAATGCGACCACGTTTTCCCAAAACTCTGTTAAATATCGGCTCTGAATTAAGATTCGGAGATGCAGAAATAATGGGGTGTCAGCTATAATATGACACCTTGAGTTTGAAAAAATCTGTTTTGGTTATTGGAACTACAGTAAGTAATGTGAATGTAATTACATCATGAGTCCCCGATCTGTACTACATAGAAATGCATAATTATGTGTATTTCATTATCTTCATGGTGATGTATCCTGAATAGGTACACGAAGGTAGAAATATGCAATATCCTACTTTGCATTTTGGGTATTATTCAACACATTAGCTATTATTCTAATGAACTCTGCCCCCAAACAAGACCAAATTTGGTTGTTCTGCACCGGACCAAATTTCAACCAGTCCTAGACGTATATGTTTCATAAGTTTGGACATCATAGTATAGCACAGTAGAGCACAGTAGAGTACAGAGGTACCAATGCCTATAACTGTTAGAACCCTGAATTCACCCATATAGGGCTCCAGATTGTGGTGTGTGGGGCCACGATGCGGCCAGTCGCTCCTACAGACATTGGACATTGGTACTCTTACTGTACTGTGCTGTCCAAACTTGTGAAACATAGACATCTATGATTAGTTAAGATTTGGTCCGGTCCAGACCAACCAAATTTGGTCTTGTTTGGGGGCAGAGTTCATTAGAATCCAACGACAGCCAGAGTGGATGCTGTTTACAGTAAATGGAAAGAGAGGGGGCTCATGGGTAGGTGTCAGTAAGAGCCAGGAGAAGTAACATTAACTGGCAAGAGAGAGAAGAGCGAGGCAGAGAGAGGGAGGGGTTGTCCAGACTGTTTTCACACTCTCGCTTTGACTACCAGACAACAGAAAGAGAAAGAATGAGCTGAACATAACAGTATGCCAGTGGAAGGGAGGACAGTAGCAGATGACCCAACTCTGGTTTGTGACTACTATGATTTTCCATTGTAGCCAATTCAATTATAGTAATTCTGTTACTGAGTTTTCACAATTCTGTAATTGATTTGGTGATAGAATTAAAAGTGTTAATAAATAAAAATGTGTATCAGTAAAAACATTCATTGGTAGGTCTACCTTTACCTGTTACAGGTGCTAACTTTCATTATCCTCCCACCTCATGAGGGCGAGAAATAAAAATCTATCTTAAAGATATGTGGGTTTTTAGTAACAGTGAAAAGACACAAGGCAATGTTTCTTAAACTTACAGAAGGCAAATCATTTCTCCAAAACGAAATATAAATATTGATATTAGTTGTCAGAGGTCTTTACTTCAACATTATTGTGTTTTGATGTATTCCTAATTCTTGGAAGTGTTTTCAGACCTCTTTTCATTCTGTTTGACCAGAAATGAAAGTCATTACTTATGCCTAATTTTTAATATGGAAAATGTATGAAAAATGTATCTATGCCTTCATTTCCTGAAAATATAGACTGTTAGCTTTTATTTGTCAACTAATTTGATATGCTCCTGTGAACTTCACATGAGTCATTTTACAAGTAAATCATGGGAAACTTTTTCACAGGTGGCATGATGTTCAAGAAGACTGACGGGCCATGCGCTCACAGATTACTTTGGTTTTAGAAATGTACTTGCACTGCAACCAATTACACACTTTCTTGTCAAACATACTTTTTTCAGTGTGTATTTACATGACAAGTCATTTGGGAAGGACATTTTGGCTGTGCTTTGGCATCCCTTGATATAGTAGCCTACTCATATGTAACTTCCATATTACTCAATTTACTGATATCATCATATTGTTGTTACTTAATTGGTAACTAATGCATTAAATTGTGTTTATGATATAGATACACTTGCTACTCGTTAAAAGTCTCAGTGGTGGTTAATTACAGTGTTAAAACATATATTTTGGAAAATATTCACAGATTCCTGTGATTATTTTCTCCCTGTTTTGCATTGAAACTGCTACTTAAAGCCCCCATGCAGTCTTTTTAATTGTATTCTTAAATCATTACTGTATGTCTAATAAATCACTGTGCGTGTTTATTTAAAAACATGTTTTCATTTATTTCCCTAAGGCTCCTTTTCCCTTTTAAATGCTCAGTCTGATCGTGTGGCGTGTTGATACAAATGTAAATATATTTACATACACAGCCCTGATTGGCGGATAGGATCTTCTAGACCAGGGGTGTCAAACTCATTCCACCGAGGGCCAAGTGTCTGCGGGTTCTATTTTTTTCTCCTTTCAATCAAGCCCTAGACAACCAGGTGGGAGGAGTTCCTTACTAATCAGTAACCTTCATTCATCAATCAAGTACAAGGGAGGAGCGAAAACCCCCAGATACTCTGCCCTCCATGGAATGAGTTTGACACGTGTGATCTAGACTCTAGAGCCCTCAAACTCAACTCTGGACCTCGAAGCCAGTTCCACTGCTTTTTTTTCTTAATTGTTCCCCTCTAATCAGGTACTGATTTAGACCTGGGACACCAGGTGGGTGTAATACATTTTCAGGTAGAACAGAAAACCAGCAGGCTCTGGACCTCGTAGGGTAAGAGTTAAATAACCCTGCACTAGAGCCTTCCCACTCACCCCTTCAAATTCGGAGGATACATATGCAAATAAAATATGACTGGTCATTGGTCAGAATAATCCGATCCGATTATGATGTCATGCAATGGGACAAAAACTCCATCCCACCTGAATAGGCTAAAACTCTAATAATACTGTATTATTTTGTCAAGCCATTTATGAAGAAAAACTCTGGAATGCCAATATAGAACAGAAGTTCATTAGTTTACATGAATTCATGCTTTTTTAGTAGCAGCATTCCCCTATATGAGAACTAGGGGAAGCACTCAGGTGGGTTTTTCCAAGTGTGTAGCTGACAACATGTTTCTACTGGATTACATAAGAGACATATCACATTTTCCAATTTCGTCATCAACATTGTCTTCCTTCAATCACTTCACTGAGTGCCGTCCAAACAGGAATTATTGTTTACAGGTATTATGCAATATTTAAAAAAAATATCCTCTAGTCTCTTGTCTATCATGTATAGTACACAGACTGGCTGAGATTAAGGACCGGCTGGACTATCAATAGAAAGCACAGAGGTGAGGTGTGGAATAATGTCAGTAGATTAGAGTGTGTCAGACAAAATGAACAGAACTATTTACCGCAATACTGTAAATAAGTCCGTTTTTTTGCACTGAAGTCGTAAGAGAAGCCACCTGCCACATGACATACAAAATCACAATGCATAGTTTTGCTCCTCATTTTGCTGTGATTGTGTAACAAAGTCACGCTAGGCCATTAATTATAATGAGAGAAAATGCACCAGGTTTTACACTGTTGAGCGTTATGGTATATAACAAACCCTAAGCCTGCGGCACACCAGAGCGGGCACCTTCACACAAATCACACGCCGCTCCCCTCAGTTGTTATGCTACTCTGAGGGAAGCGAAAGCAGGTGAGAATATCAAAGGGACCTATTCATGAGAGCTGAAGGACTTTCACAGGTGGAATTATTCATGAAACAGTAACGTATTCTCACATCGTTCTGAAATGTTAATGTGCTCCCTCCTAGCCTCTCCTCAAACGAAGTGCAAAGAGGACAATCGGTGTGAAACCAGACGCGATGCCAATGTTATCCTGTTTGGGAGAATAGATCGATTTTTGAGCAGAGGAAATTGCTTGTATGGTATGAAATGAGTTTGAATGAAATGTTGGCCTAATCTAATTGCGGTTAGATTCAGAGTTGATTGAATGCTCTGTTGTTAGTTTGCGCAACATCTGAAAGTAAGTCTCCAAATGTGCAGTATGATCCTTCCAGAAAGCTGCTCTTGCTCTAGCTATCAAACACGATTAGAGACATGTATGTGCTCTCATGTGATGTCATTCAGGCGATTCTGGGAAATAGCTGTATGTTCCAGAGGGGAAGTGAGGGGTGTGAGCCTATCACAGAGTGTCACACTATTCACATCAAAAAACCCTGAGATATCAAATCCATCTGTATCCCTGAACACCCAGTCTGGAGGGAGGGGACCTGCCAAAGCAGAGTTTCTCCTTTTCTACTTCTGGTAATATTAAACTAACAACATTGAACCTTGAAGATGAGTGAAATTAGCAGATTGTCTTGGATCAGGTCAGGTGTAATATCTTGGTGTTCCCATACTAAATGTGTTGTAGTTAACTGCTATGGTTACAGCATACAGTATTGGACCAGGCTAGTGTAATACCACAGTCATGGTAGGGTTTGGTGACATACTGTTGACCGAAGGCTTCTTACAATTCAACCAGGTGTCCTGTGAATGACATTTTCCCATCTCAACCAGGTGCCCTTTATAGTGAAGGAAGCGTCTATGGAATGCCCTGTTGTGTTGACGTGCCTGTTACTGTCAGTGAAGCGTCAGCGGCGTAGCTCACTATCTTCACACCCTTAGGAATGCGTCTACCATCCCAGTCCACGTTTTGTCATGGTCTCTTGAGAGAGAAAAGGTTCTGGAAAACTGGCGAATGAAAAGAGATTTACAGAGAAGATCTGCGGTCTATTCCAACACGAAGATTGTACTGGAATACAAAATAAAGGAGTTGTGTTTTGATGTTCGGTGTGGGTAATTAAGAGGGGATGACAGTGTGACATAAAGGGCGATTACGTCTCAAGCACGCTGTGTGCTGTGCCTTTTGATTGTTCACACACACTTCCACAGCCCATTAGGCTGCTGTGTTCATTATTAACACACTGTCCACGTCTCTAAGAGGACTCGCACAGTCAACACTGCTGTCCCATGAATATAGAGACATTTAATGTTTTTCACACTGTGTATTCATATACTGTATTCTTCACATTGCTCATTCTGCAATGTCCTACTGTACATTGCAGTTTTGTTACACCGTTTATACACACTGCGTATTTATATACTGGATTCATATTTATATGCTGGATTATAAACTGGGTGGTTCGAGCCCTGAATGCTGATTGGCTGACAGCCGTGGTATTTCAGACCGGATACCACAGGTTTGACAAAACATGTATTTTTACTGCTCTAATTACATTGGTAACCAGTTTATAATAGCAATAAGGCATCTTGGGTTTGTTGTATATGGCCAATACACCACGGGCTAAGGGCTGTATCTATAAAGGCACAAGGCGAGACCCAAATGCAGACACAGGAGGCAGATGGTTGAGCTCCGATATTTATTATAGCAAAAGGGGGAGGCAAAAGGCAGGTTGGGTACAGGCGAGAGTTCATAAACCATGTCAGAGTCCAAACGGTACAAGACGATAGGCAGGCTCGAGGTCAGGGGCAGGCAGAGTGGTCAGGCAGGCGGGCTCAGAGTCAGGACAGGCAAGGGTCAAAACCAGGAGGGTGAGAAAAGAGAGACTGGAAAAAGCAGGAGCTGAGACAGAAAAACGCTGGTTGACTTGACAAACTGGCACAGAGAGACAGGAAACACAGGGATAAATACACCGGGGATAATAAGTGACACCTGGAGGGGGTGGAGACAGGCACATGGACACAACAGATCAGGGCGTGACAGTATCCAAGCACTCTGCGTTGCGTCGTGCATAAGAACAGCCCTTAGCCGTGGTATATTGGCCAAGTACCATAATCCTTCAGGCCGTATTGCTTAATTATACACAGAGTGTACAAAACATTAGGAACACCTGCTCTTTCCATAACATAGACTGACCAGGTGAATCCAGCTGAAAGATATGATCCCTTATTGATGTCACTTGTTAAAGCCACTTCAATCAGTGTAGAAGAAGGAGACAGGTTACAGAAGGATTTTTAAGCCTTGAGACAATTGAGACATGGATTGTGTGTGTGTGCCATTCAGAGGGTTAATGGGCAAGACAAAATATTTAAGTGCTTTTGAATGGAGTGTAGTAGTAGGTGCCAGGCACTGGTTTGAGTGTGTTAAGAACTGCAATGCTGCTGGGTTTTTCATGCTCATTTTCCTGTGTGTATCAAGAATGGTCCATCACCCAAAGGACATCCAGCCAACTTGACACAACTCAGTATTAGGAAGGTGTGCTTAATGTTTTGTGTATACTGGATTCTTATAGGACTATGCCAGTTCTGGACTTACTAGATTTACACATCTAGTTTTTCTGGATCTATGTCAAGTAATGCAAGGGGATGAAATGGCACAGCAGCCATTTTGGGAGGGGGTGTGGATGACCACACACCATAGCAGTCATAGACAAACTGGTCATAGACATACATTCATGAGAGCCTGCAGTTTAGTCAGCAATTGTGATTAGGAAGGGTAATGATGTTTTGACACGTAATATGAGCTTGTAAATATGCTTCCTTACTTTGCACGAGAGCGGCTTGTGCACCATAACTGTATGTTATGTTAGGAGCTAGTAACACAAGCATTTTGCTGCACCCACTATAGGGACCCATTATAACATCTGCTAAACTGTGAACACGTCCAATAAACTTTGATTTGATTTGAGGAGAGACCGACTCTAACTAGGGCGTTGCGAGCTCAAGATACACACCTGTTCTTCCTGTTCAGTACGGCAGGGTGTAATTCCCAAAGACAGGTTACTCACATGCCTTTGTCTTCAGTCTTAGTGAGCCCTCCCCCACCCCTTTAAACTGGAGCAGAAAACGAGTCACCTGGTGGCTTTAGACTGGTTTTTACAAGGGGCAGTGGCAGCCCCATTTCACCTGTCTCTGGGAAAGGAAAGCATCTGGGAGTTTTTGAAAGGGTAACCGTACACCGCCCCCCCTGCTGCACGCCCCTCCATGCTGTGTACTCTCCTTACAACCAGCTGGAGAGGTGTGGAGGAGCACACAGGAACACTGTGTGTGTGTGTGTCAAATCTAATTGTATTTTTTGGATGCGCCGAATACAACAGGTGTAGATTTTACCATGAAATTCTTATTTACGAGCCCTTTCCCAACAACACAGTTAAAAAGTTAGAAAAGATTAGCAAAAAATAATAATAATGGAAATAGTAACACAATAACAGTAACAAGGCTTTATACAAGGTGTACCGGTACCGAGTCAATGTCCGGGGATACGAGGTAATTGAGGTAATATGTACATGTAGGTAGGGGTAAAAGTGTCTAGGTAATCAGGATAGATAATAAACAGAGTAGCAGCCGCATATGTGAAAGTGTTTCTGTGTGAGTGTGTGGCATCAATATCCGTGTGTGTGTGTGTGTGTGTGTGTGTGTGTGTGTGTGTGTGTGTGTGTGTGTGTGTGTGTCCTCAGGCTGAAACTGAGGTTATGTAATTGAAAGAAGGAATGTTCTCTTTACTGGCTGTGGTATCTTCCCAGCCTCAATCTCTTGCAAACAAAATCATCTGTCTGCTCTGTTTCCAAAACATTGTCTGGAAATGTTATTTTGTAGTAGTCTGACCGGTCACCAGGTAAACACGTAATATGAGCTTGTAAATATGCTTCCTTACTTTGCACGAGAGCGGCTTGTGCACCAGTTGATTCATACAACCTTTTAAAATTATATGTTTTTTGTCTCGCGCTTTTACGAAGCATCAAACCCCACGTCTCTCTTAGGGGAATCTTATCATTGATTCTATACTTTTCATTTTGAACTGTCTAAGCTTGAATACAATGTTGAGAATTCTCCCCTTGTTCCATTCCCTCCTGACATAAGCTCTTTTGTTAGCGTATGCTTTCACTTCTTCCTGAGCAGAATTAATATGATCTGAGTTGGCATGTTCCAGTTCAGACTCCGGCAGGCAGAGTTATGTAACTGGTGTTTTAATGAGCAGCCTCTCACTGCGCCGAGCAGCAGGCTTGATCCCCAGTAAGGCCGTTCCCCCCTCCATGTGCCCAGGCGTTCTCTCTGACCTTACCCTGAACTCCAACCTCACGCTCAGTCCACTCCACACTGACCCCTCCCTGGGACCGCCCGGCCAGGCGCAGGGGGGCTGCATCACATTTCATCGTCTATAAATTTACCCATCACCCGCAACATCCCGCAAACTCCTTAGCTCTCCCTCTCGTCTCTGTTCCTCTCTTTCGCTCGCTCGCACACACACACAAATACACACACACAAATACACACACACAAATACACACACACAAACCAGTGTAGTAACCTGAACAGAAGGCGCTCATGCTTTGGAAGAGACATGGATTGGAAGAAGTAGAAGCCAAGCGGCCTGCAGAGTCAGGCTATAGTAAAGAGGGAGGTCTTCATCTGGAGGGCAACAAGGGCAACTCTCCAAAGGCAGCCTGGCCCCTGCATGTTATTCTTCCATTAGAACAAGGGATTCACTTGCTCTGGCAGGAGAGGCCCTGAACACTGCAGAAAGAAAGAACGTTTTTTAAGGCTAGAGCTGACCAATGAAACATATTGTGAGGAGTTTTTATTCAGCCAGTGAAATGCAATGAAGTGGAATTAATGGTGTTACCCCAGGCATAATAGCCATGCCGTGTGTGTGTGTGTGTGTGTGTGTGTGTGTGTGTGTGTGTGTGTGTGTGTGTGTGTGTGTGTGTGTGTGTGTAGTCTTGCTTGCTTCTCGCCACAGCGTAGCACTTTTAAAGAACCACAAGAATGACTCCAATACCGTAGATAGTCCTAGAACATATCTCAAGGAAACACTTGAAATGAGAAAAACCAGTGCCTGTTGTTTAGTTTACTTTGTGGTTTCCCACATAGAAAAATATTTCAACAATCTACTGATCTTCTTCATGATGGATTATGAGATTGTTTAAAAGAGAATGGAAACGCATTATCTCTTCCTATTTTAGTTATTTTAATTCAAACAGTAGGAAGGAGAGCAGGAGACAAATGAGGGTGGAGAACATTTTCTTTTCAGTCATCAGTGTTAATACTTGACCACACATTAGCTGTTTTCGCCTCAGTCATCAGTGTTAATACTTGACCACACATCAGCTGTTTTCGCCTCAGTCATCAGTGTTAATATTTGACCACACATCAGCACTTGTTCATGTAATGAAAAACAAGATAACTAATGTTGTTCTCCTCTCTCTGTCTGTCTCCAGCCAAGCCAGTGCACCAGTGCAGCCCTCTCTCAGAGCCCTAGCTATGTGGAGCTGTATGGGTTACAATGAGACGGACTCCAGCTCCGAACACCGGCTCTGCCAGGACTTTGGCCTCGTCCTTTCCGTCTTCTCCTTGTTCTACCTCATGGTGTGCTTCCCCATAGGGCTCTGCTATAACACCCTGCTGGTGGTGGTCAACCTCTCCAACAAGATGTCCATGACCATGCCGGACGTCTACTTCGTCAACATGGCCATCGCTGGCCTGGTCCTCAACCTGGTGGCCCCCGTGGAGCTGCTAGGCCCTAGCTTCACACGATGGCCTGTGTGGGAGTACAACAATGAGATCTACATCACCCTGCTCATCCTCTTCAACATCTCCTCCCTGGTCATCATGTACTCCACCACACTGCTCAGCCTGGACTACTACATCGAGCGAGCGCTGCCACGCACCTACATGTCCAGCGTGTACAACACCAAGCACGTGTGCGGGTTCATCTGGGGCGGCGCCGTGCTCACCAGCTTCTCCTCGCTGCTCTTCTACGTGTGCAACCACGTCTCCACCAAGATCATCGAGTGCTCCAAGATGCAGAACAAGGAGGCTGCGGACGCCATCATGATGTTCATTGGCTATGTGGTTCCGGCCGTGGCCGTGCTGTATGCTTTCGTGCTCATCCTGCGCATTAGGAAGGAGTCCACCCCGCTGGACCAGGACTCATCCCGGCTGGACCCTTCTATCCACAGCCTGCTGCTGGCCTCTGTCTGCATGCAGTTTGTCCTATGGACCCCGTACTACATGACTCTACTGGTACACACTATAGCCGGGGCGCCGGGGAGCTACGGCAGCAACAACAAACAGCGGCTCACAATTTACTTCTTCCTGAGGTGTCTGTCGGAGCTGCTGGCCTTCTCCAGTAGCTTCGCCATGCCTCTCATGTACAGGCAGATGAACAAGAACTTCTCCCACAAGCTGCAGCGGCTGCTAAAGAGGCTAAACTGCAGGGACACATCCTGCCCTCACGAACACTCCTCAGTGCAGCAGGTGGCGACGTGAGACAGGGCCAGGCCTTACTAACCCCTAACCTCTTACCCAGGCTGCACTTATTATCACAGACCCCACAGAGCCCGCAACATGTGGCCTTAGAAGTCAGCTACAGGTCCACTGCTGCTACTCTGGCTGGAGTCTTGACTTTCAATGAAACTAAGGAATCTTCAGTGACTTTCTAGAACTTGACTTTCTTTGTCCAGTTCTGTAGCGAGAGGACGAACCAAGTAGAAACCACTAAGTGCATTAGCAAGCTTTTTACTTGGATACTTGGTTGTTAGATTGGGGGCGCAAAGCCGTTGTAATGCGGTGTCTCTTCTAATACACACAGGGTGATTCACCAACACAGGCTGTAGAGATACTGCGCTGCACACCAAAACTGACAATAAATTATACTATTGGAGTAACAATTGTTTTTATATCTCATGTGTCAATCAGCATGTTACTACTATGCATGTAGCTGGTAGTAGGTAGGAAGTGGAATGCAACCTGTTTATGACCCTGTCAGACCACCCAGTGCCCCGGAGCCTGAGGCCATGTCTCATTGAAGAGTTCCTGTCCAGCCTCGGCCACAACACTCTGGAGGGGTCTCAAATGGCACCCTATTCCCTTCATAGTGCATTACATTTGATCAGAGCCCTATGTGTCCGTTTAAACAGTAGTGCACTATATAGGAAATAGGTTCCCATTACGGACACATCCTCTGTCCTCCACTGTCTTGCACCTAGAGATAACCTTTGCCTGCTCGTCACCCTCAGCAGTTTACACAGTACTATACATGTACCTCGTTTAATTTCACACCTCTACGGCATTACATAGGATCATGTGAACTACCGAGAGAATTTTCCACACAGCTTCTATTCAGGGTTCAGGCATGGCCAACTTACCTCTTGTGTCCTAGAATGCTATCACTTAACTGGCTGCACACAACACCCAGTCATTGTGTGGGGAACATTTGCCTTGGCTCAGTTTATGTGATGTCTAAAAGCTGCTTAGAGGCACAGAAGTGACCTGCACAGCTGCTTTGCTATCTTGCTTCCCACTAAAGAGGAAGACTGTTTATATATAAAACATGTCCTATTTATATTTCAGCTAAATAATGAACACGTCAATCACATTTCACTCTTGTCATGTTATGGTGATGTCTGTTATTGCATGTGATTATGTGATGGTATGAAGTGTTGAAGTCTTTGTTGCTAAAATGAAAAGGTCAGTTTAGTCATCTCCACTTTGAAAGAGACAATACAATGATAAGCTGTAACCCATTGTTTAAAAGAGACAATACAATGATAAGCTGTAACCCACTGTTTAAAAGACAATACAATGATAAGCTGTAACCCACTGTTTAAAAGACAATACAATGATAAGCTGTAACCCATTGTTTAAAAGACAATACAATGATAAGCTGTAACCCATTGTTTAAACATGTTGCTTCTTGCTACTGCTGGGGTATCCAGGCCACCTCATGATAAGTATTGACTTAATTAAAAGATCAGCAAAACCCTTTGAGTTTCATGCTGAGGAACCCTAAAAATGAGTCCACACCCTGTTAATCATTATTTAAGCTCTGGTCAAAGTCCTAATTTATTACAGTTGAAATGCTCTTTCTGAGCAGTAGAGCAACAGAGGGACAGATATGTCACATGTTCTGCCCTGCTACTATCAGAAACAAACAAATGACTTATGTCTAGACTTATATTGGCTCATTTTCATTCCAGGGTTGTTGAATGATGGTAGAGTTCACTGAAAATGTCATACAATGAAAAGGATTCTGGCTCTTGCATGGTAAATTTAGTTATAAGCAATGTTATTCTACCTTTAGAAATGACCAACAACACCAGGAAATAAAGAACGGTTAGGAATAGGAACTGAAATAGGAAACAGTAAATTCTCACAGTTAAAGATTCAGTCCGAGATCTTAGGCACTTACAACTTCCTAACATATCATACGAAGTGGATGACATAGTACACAACTGTTTTCTACTTTCGTGTACCAGTTTTGGCTCAAGAGCACTACTTTCAAAACTACTGGCTGAAATTATACAAAACCTTTGGAGCGTCACTTTAATGGGATTATTAGTTTTAGAATTACAGATTTCATCGCCCTTTACCTCCCCTTTATGTTGTGCCATTATAACCCACCAAAATTAGTATATATTTTTTAAAGAACCAGTACTGTATGTTTATGGGAAACGTTAGAGTATGCTATTCTTTGAAATCCACCTATATAAGCAGAGATAAGAATGTATTTTATTTCATGAGGTTTAGCTACATAGGTCAAGATGAATCCAGTTTCAGATGTGATGCTTTTGTGATTGTGTATATACCAGTATATATGTATAATATGAAATATCTGTATATATTGTATGTTAGAGATTTACTGGAAAAACACCATGTCCTCTCACAAATACAGTATTATTTTCTCAAATATATATTTAGATACTGTAGCTTCAGTAATCTTCTCTATTGTCAGTTGAGTCAAAGACTGATTACACAATAAACTAACATGGGAATTAAATACAATATCTGTTATTTTAGTTTCTCTTTGTTGTTCAAAGTGTTCTTTTGATATGCTAATGTCAACTGTATCCAGTATCCACAGTACATTGTCATGATGAATCAATGTCAACATTTCTGAGGGTATTCTTGAGTCAGTAAACAATGGCAAACTTATTTTTCATTGCTGTTTGAAGCCATGGGGATAGTGCCAGCTATAGAGAGCAGAAACCACACTTATGTGTCATCTTGCAACATACTGTAATTAGGTTTGGTTGCCCCTCTACAGAGCTTGGTAAACCATAGCCATTTATACAGTAAAAAGAGCTTGTTTGCCCGTTCTCCCATTGGCAGCTGGGTCTCTTTTTTTCAAATCAACACACTAATCACATGGGACAGGCTCAGACAATCCCACCTGGGACCCTGTGACCTGGGGGTGTTTCCCTGCGTTGGTCCAAATACAGACCTGTCATGTTTTATATCCATGTGGTTGAAACCCAGCCTCGTCAACAGCAGGATCTACTTAAAACACCCGCACATTTTGAAATGAATCGACGCTATTTATATGTTCTGATGAATTTAAGCCCCCTTTCGAGAGATGATGTTATTCTGGGTTGACATCCCCTCCCCCATGTCCATTTCCAGGGTTAATGTTGAGCTACCGTTGTGCGCTATAGAGGTAAAAAAAAGACAAAAAAAAGACAACGGGACACATCCATTTCCAACGTTAATCTCTTCATATACTGAGACCTAGAATAGACTCTCTGTCTGCACTGTAAACCCGCTAGAGTAACCGTGGCTGTGGCACGTCCCTTTAACCACACTGTGTAAAACAGGAACAATCCAGGCATTCTGTGAATTCTTTTGACATCCGTGTGCCTGGCTATACAGCCCAGTGTTGTTGCAATTCTCAACAAGAGCAATATTGTTCTGCTATACGATAACAGTGTGGAGCAGCTGATGTGGGAGTCGTGCTGGAGATAAAGGAGTCCGAGGAAGCAGAAGCGGAAAAGTGAAGACGTTAAATAGCGAGTTGTTTTGTTAGAATGTCCAACTGAGAGGAGTAGAAGGAGTAGAAACATGGTTCTGACGTATTCCAGCATGGGGAACAGGTGACAGACAATTAGATCTAGCCCTGGAGACTTTGGCAGGGTTTATACTCAACAGACCCCTCACACTAACTCAAACCGTCTCAGTCTACATTTGTAATTACTTTTGAGGGGATGAAATTTGAGCTTAACCAAATGAAAGCACCATTGCATAAAGGACAACCCTTTAATCTACTTTAAAGGGATTCCCTGCTGGGGGGAAAAAATGACTTAATGATCAGTTGCTGCTGCTACAGCTACTGTTGATAGATACTTTAAATGTTCAGGCTTCAGGAAGTCCTGAGTCTGCACAGTCGTGCAACATATACAGTACATTATACACTACTGCTGTGCTTTAAGTCCTCGTAGCTATAGGTCTTGCCAAACAGTGCAGCCATAGTTTAAAAGGGAAGGCTTAAAATACTACAGACTGTACATCTGGAAATGATATGATAATGGAGTGAATTGAAAACGGTTGCCATGGAAGCAGTTCGATTCTGAGAATAGGAGTTTCTTAAGGTAGACTCACTAGAAAGCAGTATTAAGAAAACAACACACTAACCATCATCAGTTTATGTTTCCCTCACTGTCATAACATGTTAACCATTTTAGTTGCTGAAATAAATAGACTAGTTTGTGGCTGCATGTCGTCATTTGTAGTTATTTTCATTAATGAACAACGGTCTGTACGATAACATCCATCTGTCGATGTACTATATTCTGTGTGTCAGCTGCAAGTTCCAAATGGGAGAGAGAAGCTGTTTCCAAGAACACAGGAAGTCCTATGTAGGTGAAGAGCATTGAAACATGCTGCCAACTAGCCCGAGGACAGACAGCAAGACATGACCCTGTGCCTGGACACAATCAACTCATTGTCTCCCCTCAGCTCCATTGTCAGAGCTACATCTGTGGAGCAGCCAGCAAACAACAACAACCTGCTATAGCCTGACCAGGAGAGAATGTTGATGTTCTTGATGAGAAGACATTGGTGAGGTCACCATGTTTGCCACTGATCCCCTTTACCCTCGTATCCTATGGTCTATTTGCAGAGTTACTAAATATACATAGCATTTGGCCAGGGGCTCTCTATGTTCATTGGATGAACAACAAGAGAAAAGCATGCATTTAAGCGACGTTTCAGGCTACAGAAATAGCACGAATAGCTATTATACCAGCTAACAGAGGGTTAATACAGTTAACACGCTAACATAGTATAATGAGCTGCTATGCTATTAACTGTAACCTGCTGTTAATTAGGTTAAACAGGAGCTTACATGTGCCTTAGAACATGCTAGACCACCTATGTAGCTTGCCCATTTGGTTTATCACTTAAACCTAGCTGTTTCGGTTGGATGACACCCAGATCCCTCACAAAATCTTTCAAAACCCAGCCAGTCGATTCCTTCAATAACATGTACCAAAATCAAGTGCAAGATAAGCCTAAATTCTGTAACCTCAGGAAAAAGAAAAACAAGCAGTGATTAAAAAAATATTATTTGAGAATTTCTGGGTGTTGAGCACACTGAATCAGACTTGCAACCTGATATATTTCCAGTCTTGTCAGTTGGCTAGGAATTTGCTTATCTCCTATGACAACAGCACTGTAGGACGGATGATGAGAGCAATGACCTCATGATCGGAGTGGAGTTGGACTCTGGCTACATTACTGTCCTGTCCCTGTAACTTCCTCTGACGGCTGATGATAAGCTGTACTACACAACATGGATTTGGGGTGGGAGGGTTTACTTTAGAGACGCTCAGTGAAATCCTCCTCCCTGTCCCACCCTATCCTCTCCCCTCCGCTGGGAAGACAACCAGACCAAAGCAGCTTTTTAAAACACTATCCACCCTCCCTCGCCTGCCAGCCATACTCTATGATCTCTACCCCCTCTCCCTCAGATGAGGACCAGAGAATCAAAAATACAATAACAATGAGAACAGCGTCAGCAGAATATCAAGCAGGGCCCTGGAACCGCTGGAGGATCCTGTCCGTGTAGGATGCCCCATCATGAGGCTGTGGTTGTGGGTCTGGAAGACTGTCAGAGAGCCAGCAGCATGCCAGGCAAAAAGGCCTGTTAAGTGAAGGCAGATGAATGTGTTCTTCTTCTCCCCAGTTTATTGAAGCCCAATAGACCTCCCACCTCCTTTCCCCCAGAACCCACAGACAGAAAACTGGCACGGACTAATAACATTTGGATGCTGTTCACATTGTCTTGTTCGTAACTTGTTGCGGTATTTGTTGTTGTTCTTTCTTTGATGGTGAGCCTTTCTTTTGTGCTGCCGTACCAAGGGGTATGAGTTGTGGAAGGATTACTCCTTTGACATGTTTTTGCATTAATCACAACAAAACCCTCACCCCACCCCTCTTTCTTCATCCTATTATCAAACGCCCACTCACCCCCTGAGAATCTAAGCAGTTCATCATAATCCGTCAGGGAGTACAGTACTATCAACGTACATCAGATCGTCTGTCTAATTAGCCTGTTAGAGAGCCATTAACAATGACTCATTGTTATCAATAAACAAGGAACAAGCTTACATTATGGCTCAAAGGATGTCCAATGTGGCACACAGATAGTCATTCTTTCAGATAATGTTGGTCTTTCCAAAAGCAACACCAACAACAACGTGTGTGGCACACACGCACGCACACACCTCCTCCTACTCCTCCCAACCCACCTTCGCCAGCGTCGGTGGGAGCCAGTGGGGTGTCACCCAAGAAGACTAGTGCACTGTTCAAGGAGGCAGCTGGACCTGCTTTTCAGAGCGCAGGTGCACAGTTCACTGTGGGTGTGTCACAACAACAGCCACATCATCTGATCCCAGGTCAGTACCCTCTGACCTCTGCCAGGTGGGGATATGAAGTACACTATGATCTCTTCTTAGCCACAGTACACTAGCTTTGCCAAGAAGGCACAAACAAGTCTGTTATACTATAGTCTTAGAAAAAAAGGTGCTACCTAGAACCTAAAAGAGTTCTTTAGCTGTCCCCATTGCAGGCCCACGGACCAATAAAAAAGAAAAGAAGCTCAGTCGGGGTCTCAACTTACTGTTGAGAGTTAGAATAATAGAATACACTAAGCACAAATTATACATTTGGTTGTTCATCAGCAGTCACTCAATTAGCCCATGTCAGCTACATTTTCATTTAGATTGGTAAGTTAGCAGCCAGCTATCTAAACATGTAGTAAGATGGTGAAATTATCACCCGGGGTGGGGCCCATTGATCATCAGTAATTATATTAAAAACTGCAAACATCAACCCTATTGGCAAAATTTGTAGAATTGCCTGAAACTAGTTATAACATTTAAAAAATCTTCTCTTCGCCCCATGGAAAAATGTGTAGAATTGCAGAAAACTTGCTTTTAAACGGAAACATTTTCTCTATGCTCCATGGCAAAATGTGCAGAATAGAGGAAATTAACTTTATTTTTTCTTCTTCTCTTTGCTGTCAAGATGGGGCCACTAAAATGGTGGGGGTGGTGAATTCCATTTTGTTGTGGCCCCTGCCCCATCAAAGTTGCCCATCCCTGCCATAGGAGAAACCTTTGAAGAACCCTATTTGCGTCCAGGTAGAACCTGGAACTAAAAAGGGTTCTACCTGGAACCTAAAGGATTCTCCTATGGGGACAGTCAATGAACCTTTTTGGAACCCTTTTTTCTAAGAGTGTATGGCCTCTGTGAATCACATCTGTAGTAAACAAACATTTTGTTGCTATTTTTCATAATATACAAGCTCTCTAGACTCTTGACACAACTATATCCACAAAAAGGACTTCTCGAAACATGCCAAGCCACTACTGTAGCATTGTTCTAGTTAAGTTCATAAATCATCAATTATTAATACTAGTGTGCCTCCCAGTGGTCATCCATTGATGATGCACCAGTATTTGACTACAGTTTTTCTCAGTTGCTACAAACAATTTTTGGATCTCTGTTTAAACCTACAGAGTGTGAATTAGACTGTGACATTCAGGGGGTCATGAGGTTTTCATCTGATTGTCAAACAAATCACTTAAAAAAGTAGGCTACCTGCAAACGTTCGTCCACTCCAAAATTATTCCAACTTCCAAACAGTACACTTTTTGCATATCTTAGACCACCTTTCGCAGAACTTTAAATACAAATGTCATCAGTGAATACAAAATTCACTCCTAAAGACCTACTCCAGTCTCATTGTGACCTGTTCATCATGTGATTTACTTGGCCTTTCACACGTGACAGGAATAAGTGTGCTGGTTTATAGTATTTGTTTTGTTCACAGAATGCTTACACATTATTTTCCATATTTCTCTCCCTTGGTTACATAATTTTAGATCATAAGAGAAAAGTGTGCAATTGACCTTTCACTAAGCCCCGCCCCCCTTGGTTACTGTTGCAACCTCCGACAACATTTTCCCTGGACGCTCAATCGCCTCACAATGATCTCATACTGTGGTTCTAATACACAATTAAATTAAACACAGACTACTCCTTGCTAATTAGGAAACTCTTGGGTATGATGTGGTGGACTGTGATTACAATTACTTCACGGGAACCTGGTAAAATTGTGTTTTTAGTGTAGCTAGCCACTGAATGGCTCTGAATTCACTGTCAGCATGCAGTCAAAGCTATAACCCCTTGTAGAGCTAACTAGTGCTCTCAAATCTTATCCTGATGTGGACAGCAGATGGGAGTTGAATTTATAACATTGCTAACTTAGCTAGCTAACATACACTACCTTTCAAAAGCTTTGGGTCACTTAGATATGTCCTTGTTTTTGAAAGAAAAGCACATTTTTGGTCCATTAAAATAACATCAAATTGATCAGAAATACATTGTAGACATGGTTAATGTTGTAAATGACTATAGTAGCTGATTTTTAATGGAATATTTACATAGGCGTACAGAGGCCTATCATCAGCAACCATCACTCCTGTGTTCCAAGGGCACGATGTGTTAGCTAATCCAAGTTTATCATTTTAAAAGGCTAACTGATCATTAGAAAACCCTTTTGCAATTATGTTAGCACAGCTGAAAACTGTTGTACTGATTAAAGAAGCAATAAAACTGGCCATCTTTAGACTAGTTGAGTATCTGGAGCATCAGCATTTGTGGGTTCGATTACAGGCTCAAAATGGCGAGAAACAAAGAACTTTCCTCTGAAACTCATCGGTCTATTCTTGTTCTGAGAAATGAAGGCTATTCCATGTGAGAAATTGCCAAGAAACTGAAGATCTCGTACAACGCTGTGTATTACTCCCTTCACAGAACAGCGCAAACTGGCTCTAATCAGAATAGAATGAGGAGTGGGAGGCCCCGGTGCACAACTGAGCAAGAGGACAAGTAAATTAGAGTGTCTAGTTTGAGAAACAGACACTTCACAAGCCCTCAACTGGCAGCTTCGTTATATAGTACCCGCAAAACACCAGTCTCAACGTCAACAGTGAAGAGGCGACTCCGGGACGCTGGCCTTGTAGGCAGAGTTGCAAAGAAAAAGCCATATCTCAGATTGGCCAATGAAAAGAAAAGATTAAGATGGGCAAAAGAACACAGATACTGGACAGAGGAACTCAGCCTAGAAGCAGCATCCCGGAGTCGGGATCCCAATTAGCCAACTCCAATGGGGACAGCTAGTCTTACTGGGCATTTGTAAGACTAGAAAAAATACATTAGAAAAATACATTACAGACAAAAGACTTTACAATTTACATTACTTAAAAACATTAACATGTGGTGTGTGTGTGTGCATCTATCAGTTACACATACATGTCAGTACATACACACAACATGTAATTCACATTGTGTAGAGTTGTTGTGCCGTGAGGTGTAGCTTAATTTTTGGTAAATGAGACAGAGAGCTAGCTAGTGAACCACCTGAGCTAGCAAACAATGTATCAAAAGCATAATTTCAGATTCTAAAAAAATACTCTATCAAAAGGCTCTGCATTTCAGGAAACACAGTAGCAAGTAGCCTACTGTTCAATAATTTAGTCATTTAAGCATTACTTTTTTTGAAGAAAACTTTGCCATAACCCTCACTATTTTTCATGCGATTTGAACGTGAGCTTGGAGCTCTGTGATTGGTTAGCCAAAATTCGGGCGGGTAAATTGTGGTCATTGTTTCCAGCAATCCGTAAATACTACTGCACGAAATTCTAAATTACCCCCATCAGTGTCATACCACAGTATAGAGAAAGATCTGTCTAATTGTTGGGATTTTTTAACAATACTGTTGACATGCAGAGATGCAGAAAAATAAGTTGGGTTACTTCTTACTCCTAAATCATCATCTCCAACATTGGGACCTTCCATTCGGAACTTTGCTTTGGTGTGGATTTAGACCTATAGATTAGTATCAGTTGTGTTCCTTGTATTCACCTTTCCTTATTTCTATTGTAGATTAAGTTTCTGTGTGCCAATGGAATGTCTATAAAACTATGAGCAAACCAGCCTTTGTATTCAATTGGATTGTGATGATACCGATGAATGAATGTTGCATACAATGTGCTAATTTGTTGATAAAAAAAAAAATCTTGAATAATATTTCACTTGATGTGTATAAAATATGCAAAAAGGAGAGTAATTGCCCATAATTCTGCACCCTTGGATAGTTGTTCTTCCAATTTTAATCATGATTTAGTGACTGCAAAGAAAATGTGTTGATCTTCTGGGATTTTTAAAAGACAGACTAACTTTTTATTTTGTCTGCTTGGACTCAAGAGATACAGTTGAAGTCGGAAGTTTACATACACCTTAGCCAAATACATTTAAACTCAGTTTTTCACAATTCCTGACATTTAATCCTAGTAAAAATTGTCTTAGGTCAGTTAGGATCACCACTTTATTTTAAGAATGTGAAATGTCACAATAATAGTAGAGAGAATTATTTATTTCAGCTTTTATTGCTTTCATCACATTCCCAGTGGGTCAGAAGTTTACATACACTCAATTAGTATTTGGTAGCATTGCCTTTGAATTGTTTAACTTGGGTCAAACATTTCAGGTAGCCATTTCAGGTAGCCTTAAGTTGGGTGAATTTTGGCCCATTCCTCCTGACAGAGTTGGTGTAACTGGGTCACGTTTGTTTTTTCTTTATTTTGACTATGTTCTACATTGTAGAATAATAGCGAAGACATAAAAACTATGAAATAACACACATGGAATCATGTAGTAACCAAAAAGTGTTAAACAAATCAAAATATACCACAATCCCCCGACCTCAACCAAATTGAGATGATTTGGGATGAGTCGGATCGCAGAGTGAAGGAAAAGCAGCCAACAAGTGCTCAGCATATGTGGGAACTCCTTCAAGGTTGTTGGGAAAGCATTCCAGGTGAAGCTGGTTGAGAGAATGCCAAGAGTGTGCATAGCTGTCATCAAGGCAAAGGGTGGCTATTTGAGGAATCTCAAATCTCATTTGTTTAACACTTTTTTGGTTACTACAGGATTGTATGTGTTATTTCATAGTTTTGATGTCTTCACTATTATTCTACAAAGTAGAAAATAGAAAAATTTAAGAAAATCCCTTGAATGAGTAGGTGTTCTAAAACTTTTGACTGGTAGTGTATTTTATATTTTATATTGTTCAAAGCAGCCACCTTTTGCCTTGATAACAGCTTTGCACACTCTTGGCATTCTCTCAACCATCTTCATGAGGTAGTCACCTGGAATGCATTTCAATTAACAGATGTGCCTTGCTTAAAGTTAATTTGTGGAATTTCTTTCCTTCTTAATGCATTTGAGCCAATCAGCTGTGTTGTGAATAGGTAGGGGATGTATACAGAAGATAGCCCTATTTGGGAAAAGACCAAGTCCATAATTATGGCAAGAACATTTCAAATAAGCAAAGAGTGGAATAACTACAATGTTGTTGATTTATCCTCAGTTTTCTCCTATTACAGCCAGTAAACTCTATAACTGGCCTCATGGTGAAATCCCTGAGCGGTTTCCTTCCTCTCCGGCAACTGAGTTAGGAAGGACACCTGTAGCTTTGTAGTGACTGGGTGTATTGATACACCATCCAAAGTGTAATGAATAATTTCACCATGCTCAAAAGGATATTCAGTGTCTGCTTTTTTATTTTTGTACCTCTACCAATAGGTGCCCTTCTTTGCGAGGCATTGGATAACCTCCCTGGTCTTTGTGGTTGAATCTGTGTTTGAAATTCACTGTTCGACTGAGGGACCTTTTTATTTTATTTTATTTCACCTTTATTTAACCAGGTAAGCTAGTTGAGGACGAGTTCTCATTTACAACTGCAACCTGGCCAAGTGAAAGCAAAGCAGTGCGACAGAAACAACAACACAGAGTTATATGGAATAAACAAGCGTACAGTCAACACAACAGAAAAAAAAGAAAGTCTATATACAGTGTGTGCAAATGGCATGAGGAGGTATGGCAATAAATAGGCCATAGTAACAAAGTAATTACAATTTAGCAGATTAACACTGGAGTGATAGATGAGCAGATGATGATGAGCAGATGATGGTGTGTAAGTAGTGATACTGGTGTGCAAAAGAGCAGCAAAGTAAATAAAAACAATATGGGGATGAGGTAGGTAGATTGGGTGGGCTATTTACAGATGGACTATGTACAGCTGGAGCGATCGGTTAGCTGCTCAGATAGTTGATGTTTAAAGTTAGTGAGGGAAATATAAGTCTCCAGCTTCAGCGATTTTTGCAAATCGTTCCAGTCACTGGCAGCAGAGAACTGGAAAGAAAGGCGGCCAAAGGAGGTGTTGGCTTTGGGAATGACCAGTGAGATATACCTGCTGGAGCGCGTGCTACAGGTGGGTATTGTTATCGTGACGAGTGAGCTGAGATAAGGTGGAGCTTTACCTAGCATAAACTTGTAGATGACCTGGAGCCAGTGGGTCTGGCGACGAATATGTAGCGAGGGCCAGCCGACTAGAGCATACAGGTAACCTTACAGATAATTGTATGTGTGGACAGTGGTGTAAAGTACTTAAATAAAAATACTTTAAAGTACAACTTAAGTCGTTTTTTAGAGTTTCTGTACTTTACTATTTATATTTTTGAAAACTTTTACTTTTGTACTTTTTATAATGTACTTTTTACTCCATAAATTTTCCCCGAGACCCAAAAGTACTTGTTACATTTCAAATGCTTAGCAGGACAGGAAAATGGTCCAATTCACACATTTGTCAAGAGAGCATCCTTTTGAAACTTAAGTATATTTAAAACCAAATATTTTTAGACTTTTACTCAAGTAGTATTTTACTTGGTGACTTTCACTTTTACTTGAGTCATTTTCTATTAAGGTATCTTTACTTTTACTCAAGTATGGTAATTGGGTACTTCTGCACCACTGTGTGTGGGGTACAGAGATGAGGTAGTCATTCAAAAATCATGTTAAACACTATGATTGCACACATTGAGTCAATGCAACTTAATATGTGACTTGTTAATTTCTGGGGGGAATGGCCTTAGCCCTCACCCTCCAATCCAATGGGTCCCAAACATGCTCAATGGAATTGAGATTCGGGCTCTTCGCTGGTCATGGCAGAACACTGACATTCCTGTCTTGCAGGAAATCACAAACAGAATGAGCAGTATGGCTGGTGGCATTGTCATGCTGGGGGTCATGTCAGGATGAGCATGCAGGAAGGGTACCACATGAGGGAGGAGGATGTCTTCCCTGTAATGGACAGCGTTGAGATTGCCTACAATGACAACAAGCTCAGTCCGATGATGCTGTGACACACCGCCCCAGACCATGACGGACCCTCCACCTCCAAATCGATCCCGCTCCAGATTACAGGCCTTGGTTTAACGCTCATTCCTTCGACGATAAACGCAAATCCAACCATCACCCCTGGTGAGACAAACTGTCACTCGTCAGTGAAGAACACTTTTTGGCAGTCCTGTCTGGTCTAGCGATGGTGGGTTTGTGCCCATAGGCGACGTTGTTGCCGGTGATGTCTGGTGAGGACCTGCCTTACAACAGGCCTACAAGCCCTCAGTCCAGCTTCTCTCAGCCTATTGCAGACAGTCTGAGCACTGATGGAGGGATTGTGCGTTCCTGGTGTGACTCAGGCAGTTGTTGTTGCCATCCTGTACCTGTCCCGCAGGTGTGATGTTCAGATGTACCGATCCTGTGCAGGTGTTGTTACACGTGGTCTTCCACTGCGAGAACGATCAGCTGTCCTTCCTGACTCCCTGTTGCGCTGTCTTAGGTGACTCACAGTACGGACATTGCAATTTATTGCCCTGGCCACATCTGCGGTCCTCATGCCTCCTTGTAGCATGCCTAAGGCACGTTCACGCAGATGAGCAGGGACCCTGGGCATCTTTCTTTTGGTGTTTTTCAGAGTCAGTAGAAAGGCCTCTTTAGTGTCCTAAGTTTTCATAACTGTGACCTTAATTGCCTACCGTCTGTAAGCTGTTAGTGTCTTAACGACCGTTCCACAGGTGCATGTTCATTGATTGTTTATGGTTCATTGAACAAGCATGGGAAACATGTTTAAACCCTTTACAGTGAAGATCTGTGAAGTTATTTGGATTTTTACGAATTATCTTTGAAAGACAGAGTCCTGAAAAAGGGCCGTTTCTTTTTTTGCTGAGTTTATTTAGGCTTGCCGTAACAAAGGGGTTGAATACTTATTAACTCGAGACATTTCAGCTTTTCATTTTCAATTAATTCATAAATATACTGAAAAACATTATTCCACTTTGACATTATGGGTTATTGTGTGTAGGCCAGTGACCAAAACATCTCAATTTAATCAAGTTTAAATTCAGGCTGTAACACAACAAAATGTGGAACAAGTCAAGGGGTGTGAATACTTTCTGAAGGAACTGTATGTACCTCAAGTGCTTTTCGGTCCCAAATGCCACCCAGCACTCCTCAAATTATATTTCAGAAAATAACATTTCCATTTTGGAGCACTTCACAATTCTCCTTTATGATTGTATTAACAGTCAAGATAACATAAATCAAGCTGATTTTGAAATGTTCATGAAGAAAGCTACAGAGAAGGAGCAAGTCCTCTCACAAATTATGCTTTGGTGCGGCACATCAAAAGCAAATAATACATGTTATTTATATAGCTTTTTTCCACAACATTGAGTGCTTCACAACAACCTAGCCTAAACCCCCAAAAAGCAAGCGGTAGCAATGTGGAAAGGAACAATTTAAAAAAGATGAAAGGAACCTTCTTTAGCTGTACCGGGTTGAAGGTTGGAGTGCATATGACCATCCGGTCCAGATAAGTTGTAAATTTAGACAAGAGAGTATGGTAGAGTATGTGACAGTTAATGAATCAGTTGTTCATTTAGGCAATATTCATGGCAGGGATGACCAACAGGGTCATAGTAGATGGGAGTGTGCAAGACCCTCTAGCCAGAGAGTTGTCCACATAGGTCGACAAAGATCTCATATTCTATACTTCAATCCACTTCATCACTATTGGGACATATGTCCATAATGAGTCTATATCTGGGCATTCTGAGAATGTGGCCAAGCCATCAGAGATGTGCTATGACATTTTGGCAACTGGTCTTTTTGTATAGCTTACTGAAGTATATTTTATTCGTCCAGAAGACGCAGCAGATTCTCTTGATACATCCACTGCTAAAAGACTCCACCCTTCTCATGTCATTCTTGACAACAGGGCAACATGCCAATCCATACAAAAGAACAGATTTGACATACAGTTCAAGTCGGAAGTTTACATACACTTAGGTTGGAGTCATTAAAACTCGTTTTTCAATGACTCCACAAATTTCTTGTTAACAAACTATAGTTTTGGGAAGTCGGTTAGGACATCTACTTTGTGCATGACACAAGTAATTTTTCCAATATTTTTTTACAGACAGATTATTTAATGTATTATTCACTGTATCACAATTCCAGTGGGTGAGAAGTTTACATACTCTAAGCTGACTGTGCCTTTAAACAGCTTGGAAAATTCCAGAAAATGATGTCATGGCTTTACAAGCTTCTGATAGGCTAATTGACATCATTTGAGTCAATTGGAGGTATACCTGTTGATGTATTTCAAGGCCTACCTTCAAACTCAGTGCCTCTTTGCTTGACATCATGGGAAAATCAAAATAAATCAGCCAAGACCTCAGAAAATAATTGTAGACCTCCACAAGTCTGGTTCATCCTTGGGAGCAATTTCCAAATGCCTGAAGGTACCACGTTCATCTGTACAAACAATAGTACGCAAGTATAAACACCATGGACCACACAGCCATCATAGCGCTCAGGAAGGAGACGCATTCTGTCTCCTAGAGATGAACATACTTTGGTGCGAAAAGTTCAAATCAATCCCAGAACAACAGCAAAGGACCCTGTGAAGATGCTGGAGGAAACAGGTACAAAAGTATCTATATCCACAGTAAAACGAGTCCTCTATTGACATAACCTGAAAGGCTGCTCAGCAAGGAAGAAGCCACTCCTCCAAAACCCTCATAAAAAAGCCAGACTACTGTTTGCAACTGCACATGGGGACAAAGATCATACTTTTTGGAGAAATGTCCTCTGGTCTGGTGAAATAAAAATAGAACTGTTTGGCCATAATGACCATCATTATGTTTGGAGGAAAAAGGGGGAGGCTTGCAAACCAAAGAACACCATCCCAACCGTGAAGCACGGGGGTGGCAGCATCATGTTGTGGGGGTACTTTGCTGCAGGAGGGACTGGCGCACTTCACAAAATAGATGGCATCATGAGGAAGGAACATTATGTGGATATATTGAAGCAACATCTCAAGACATCAGTCAGGAAGTTAAACCTTGGTCACAAATGGGTCTTCCAAGTGGACAATGACTCCAAGCATACTTCCAAATTTGTGGCAAAATGGCTTAAGGACAACAAAGTCACGGTTTTGGAATGGCCATCACAAAGCCAGGACCTCAAGCCTATAGAGAATTTGTGGGCAGAACTGAAAAAGCGTGTGCGAGCAAGGAGGCCTACAAACCTGACTCAGTTACACCAACTCTGTCAGAAGGAATGGGCCAAAATTCCAACAACTTATTGTGGGAAGCTTGTGGAAGGCTACCCGAAACATTTGACCCAAGTTAAACAATTTAAAGGCAATGCTACCAAATACAATTGAGTGTATGTAAACTTCTGACCCACTGGGAATGTGATGAAAGAAATAAAAGCTGAAATAAATCATTCTCTCTACTATTATTGTAACATTCCACATTCTTAAAATAAAGTGGTGATCCTAACTGACCTAAGACAGGGAAACTTTACTAGGATTAAATGCCAGGAATTGTGAAAAACTGAGTTTAAATGTATTTGGCTAAGGTGTATGTAAACTTCCGACTTCAACTGTAGCTTTTCTATTCTAGGTGGATTTTTGGCTGCTCTGCTAAGACATCGACATGGGATGAGTTGCGTAAATGCAGAATGAGAGGATGTTGTTTAGAGATGCTACAGCTGAGAGAAGAGGGTCAATACCTCTGAGTTTGTATGATGTGGTTTCGTCATGATCCATTCAATTGTATTAAAGTAAAGGATAGGAGAGATGAGTGACCCTGGCCTGTCTCCCTCCAGACTGCACAGTGAACCACTTAGAGAGGGTACTGCCAAAGAGAATATACATGAAGAGGTCCAGAAACTGATTCTCCAATAGAAATCCTGATCATGTCTGTAGTCCATGTCATAGCGACTTTAGCTAGCTAAGCTCATGCACAGTAACACGCCATCGGGTCTAACGGTCATGCAGGCCATCAAATCAAAGGGACTCCTTCGATATAAAGCTGTTTTTTACAGAAATTAGAACATGTAGCTTTGACAAGGTTGTTTTAATAACATGATGAGCTACTTTACATTGGCTTGAATATAGGTTGTGCCTTCACAGAAAAGTAACTACTAAGGAAGACAATTTTCTTTCTCCCAATGACTCCACAAACCCCACATTGGTCACTTGGAACTCTGGGTGTGAAAATTCTTTGGTATTGCCCATAATGACTCTGCATTTGAAGTAGTCGAAAACATGTCCATGACTGTAACAATACCATAGAACCTCAGAATCTGTGGAGAGACCATACATCTATTCCACCCTTGTCATGTGCAGAATCCTTCTTTCTCCTGCCTTAGCTTGGTGTCAATGGCTGACTCCATACATACATTTTCAGTAAAGCAGAATAAAAATGATTGATTCCGCAGTACTCCTAAACTGGGCTTTAAGTCGCACTCCAGTCTCCGTTTCATTGCATTTATCACCTGATTTACTTAACAAAAGGCACATCTCAAGGTGGTCCAGATATCCTCATGGCATGACACAAGTGGAGGGTTCGGCCTTTCCTCTTTTGTTCTCTATTGCTCCTCTATTGTTCCCGCAAGCAAGGGAGAGATGACATCAGAGGGCACCATGAGACCAACTCCTTGAATGGCCTGCTCCTTGAAGTTTGCTGTTATGTCAACAACAACAAAAACTTTGACTCAAAACATATTTCTTTAATTAATAAAAGTGTGTATACATTACTGTATTTATACATGGGATATTGTTTTTCAACAGGAAAGTAAAAAAAAATAGCTGGAGTGCATCTTTCAAGTATGAGGTTTCTCAAAATATATATATATTTTATGAATCAACAACATAAATAATATGATATAGTGTACGTAGTCAGAAACTGTGATTTCATTGGATTTGTTCACATGGCTTACCATGGCAGTCCACAATTATATAATGAACTGAACTGTTTTTTATGTTGAGCACGGCATCACGTTGTTCATGGCTCCAATCAGGCCTTTATGGTAGAGTGGCCAAACGGAAGCCACTCCTCAGTAAAAGGCACATGGCAGCCCGCTTGGAGTTTGCCAAAAGGCACCTAAAGACTCTCAGACCATGAGAAACAAGATTCTCTGGTCTGATGAAACCAAGATTGAACTCTTTGGCCTGAATGCCAAGCGTCAGGTCTGGAGGAAACCTGGCAATATCCCTACGGTGAAGCATGGTGGTGGCAGCATCATGCTGTGGGGATGGATGTTTTTCAGCAGCAGGGTCTGGGAGGTTAGTCAGGATCGAGTCAAAGATGAACGGAGCAAAGTACAGAGAGATCCTTGATGAAAACCTGCTCCAGAGCGCTCAGGACTTCAGACTGGGGCGAAGGTTTACCTTCCAACAGGACAACATCCCTAAGCACACAGCCAAGACAACGCAGGAGTGCCTTCGGGACAAGTCTCTGAATGTCCTTGAGTTGCCCAGCCAGAGCCCGTACTTGAACCCGATCGCACATCTCTGGAGAGACCTGAAAATTGCTGTGCAGCAACGCTCCCTATCCAACCTGACAGAGCTTGAGAGGATTTGCAGGGAAGGAAAAAAAGTAATGGGGTCTGAATACTTTCCGAATGCACTGTATCCTGGAGACAGGCCTGATCTGGAATAAGTCAATGTCATAATGACCCACTCACTCTACGGGGCATGTTAGCAGCACAGCCATTCAGAGAGGGTTATGAGAGGACATGAAAGCTACAGTATGTTGAATAGAGAGTCTCTATGGTGCATGGGTGAGCCGTGCTTCCAGGAAGCTGGCCCTCTTTAGAGTGTGTTACCCTCACCACTGGGCTCCGCGATCCACTGGGCTCTGACAGGCAGTCATGTAGTCCGGCTCCTACAGCACCCTGTATGGAGCACCACTGTAATTCACCAATAGGCATACAGTACACAGAACCAGGTCCTCTTACCCACTGGGTGGGTATTCATACTGTCTGGAACCCATTGAAAGTCATCACATGACTGTGTGATATGAATGCATTATGAATGGGTGTTGGGATGAGTGTTCTCATTATTTGTGAATGATCTCCTAGCTGTTTTGATGTTGTAGCTATATGATTGAAATGTCCTATTCTCCTTCTTAAGGCTCCACTCCTTTTTTTCAATTTTCGCCTAAAATGACATACCCAAATCTAACTGAGTGTAACTCAGGACCTGAAGCAAGGATATGCATGTTCTTTATACCATTTGAAAAGAAACACTTTGAAGCTTGTGGAAATGTGAAATGAATGTAGGAGAATATAACACATTAGATCTGGTAAAAGATAATACAAAGACATGCATATCTGTTCAAAATGTTGTATCAAGACTGCCCAAATGTGCCTAATTGGTTTATTAATACATTTTCAAGTTCATAGTTGTGCACTCTCCTCAAACAATAACATGGTATTATTTCACTGTAATAGCTACTGTAAATTGGACAGTGCAGTTAGATTAACAAGAATCTAAGCTTTCTGCCCATATCAGACATGTCTATGTCCTGGGAAATGTTCATGTTACTTACAACCTCATGCTAATCACATTAGCCTACGTTAGCTTAACCGTCCCGTGGGGAGGGACACCGATCCTGTAGAGGTTAAGGCTTAAACATCCATATTTAACCTGCCTCTTCCCCTTCATCTACACTGACTGAAGTGGATTTAACAACTGACATTAATAAGGGATCGTAGCTTTCACCTGGATTCACCTGGTCAGTCTATGTCAGAAAGAGCAGGTGTTCATAATGTTTTGTAAACTCAGTGTATAATTTAGTGTGGAAATAGTTTGTTTATGCCAACAGGATTGTTCTGTGTTTGCCTGTGCATCTATACTGAGATCAGTTACACAATGCATAAAGAAATAAGCCCCCTGTGAAGAAGAACTTCCTGTTTTGGTGTCAATGCCAAAATTAGCAGAATCAGTCTGCCTGCCTCAGATACACGGTGTGAATGGCGATGTAGAGCAGTTAGTATGGTAGTTACATGAGCAGTTCCGTTCCATCCACCAGATGGCCGTATCTAAACACAGACTGGCTCTGTACACTGTCAGATAGCTCAGCTGTCACAGAGGCACTACACTATCCACCATCAACCGCAATAAGAAGAGGGACACAGTCATAATATATTTAATAAAGTCTTCAATTGGGTCTACTGTCTGTGACTGTCTGTGACTGACTGTCTGTGACTGACTGTCTGTGACCCACTTGCTGACATTAAGGACCAACCTCACAGGAAGTGTTCAACTATGAGCCTCATCTAAGCATCATCTGGTGTCCATCCCTCTTTCTCTCCCTCCCCCTTTTCTCTCATCAAAATGTATTCTGCTCGGAGGTTAATTATCTTCCCTCTTTTTTGCTTTCTCTCTTTACTCCTCCTTTCTTTCTCATCTTGATAACAAAACTGTGTTGAAGAAACCAGAAGCCTCTAAAGGGCATCAAATGTAATTATGAGGAGAATGGGGCAAACTCACAACTCACTTTGCTTTTAATACATAGCGGGGTTAACTATTACCTGTAAAATATAAGGAAGCCATGCTTGGCTGTCCTCATTTGGCCTCTTGAAAAAATATCTGTTTATAATCATGGGTGTTCACTAACAATTATCTTCAAATCTATGAGTATCCTATACAAAAACAGTTAGTGACTAAAATGTTTTGTGATTGAGAGCTCTGCATACCCTTTTGGGACTAACAAATCTATTTACCTTTACCGCCTGGTAAGCTTTCTTATCATCTGTGTTTCCCTTGGAAGCAGGCTGGTAAAAGTGGCATCAGTGGTATTTACTGGAGTTCCACATTAAAGCCACTCATGCCAGATTCCCTCCAGTTGGACCCAGTTAGGCGGTCCTATGCCAAATGTTTTTCAGTGCTTTTCGAAACTAGTGAAATATGTTCACTATGCAATGGAAACATTAAACAGATCTGCTGTGAACAGGATGTCAATGCAAACTCCTTTGAGAGGCATAACTAAGAGGAATGAGGTATATGCCTATAAAGTATATACAGTATAGTGATGTATGACTATGACCTTATACAAACGGTATACTGTATTCTCTGACGGGATGTGTACAGCGCTGTGTTTTCCTTGCTCAGACTAGATGGATTCTACAGATGAGGTTATTTCCTCAGGCTACTGTCTATAGACTATGTACATAGAGACCTGGGCCAAGTTACATCTGGAACCTTTAGAAGATCCCATAGCATCCACACACCTCGCTGGGTTAATAATTAGGTCACGAAACCTGAACGCCTGAATGCTTTGAGCAATTCAGGTAGGGTTCAGGGAGAGAGGTGTGAGGGAGGAGGGGAGAGGAGGAGGAGGGGGTAGATGAGTGAGGAAACAAGCATGGTCACAAACAAAGCAAGTTTCATGAGGGAGGAGGTCTAGTGATCAGCTCCCGCGTTTGCTTGAGCGCTCTCTCCTCCTCTTCTTCTGGCTCCTCTCTCTCTCTCTCCCTCTCTCCCTGGGTTGGGGTGAACAGCAGGTGGCGCAGGCAGTGAGTGCAGCCTTAGCTGGACATGGGGATTAGAAATCGGTGACACTCCACTGACTTCTGCACTGGAGCTTCACACTGGATGGACAACAAGCCCACCACGGAAAAGTAAGTGGTTTTCTCTGCTCTCCATCCCTGTGTGATATTGTAGCTGTTTTATAACTATTACAGAGTTGAAGAAAATAAATAGTCTCAGATATTAGAAGGAGAAGGTACAAACTTGAATTGGATGGGAGGTTTCAATAGATCAGGACCAGAGATGAATGGGGTTTTTCCTCTGCTCATTAACAGATTTCATTTCACTTCAATGGTGTTACGAATGAGACAGTTCAAGTTGTTATTTTCAGATTTAAGATTGTGTAAAAAATGGGGACGTTCAAGAGTCCATTCTAGAAAAGAAAATGAACATGTGTAGCCTGGTGCGGATAAGATGTCTGTTGCTTTTGGGGTTGATGGACCATTTGTACCTTCATGCCCAGTGAACAGAAAGTGATTTGTGATGTATAATGTGTTATCCGCTCTTCATTTTTTCACACTAACCTACATGTCTGAACTGGTAGATTGACATCCTGTTTTCCTAGAGAGACAGGGAGCTGTCAAGGCTCATGTCTCACTAGCACCATGCATCTCTTCTTCTGTCCACAACAACATAACCCCTCCTTAGTTTCTAGAGATAGATGCCCAGCTTGATTGCAATAGGGCCATTGCGGGAGCTTTTTGCCTGGTGCTTAAGCTTTTTAGCTGGCTTATAAATGGGGTGTTATGACAAAAGCTGTATAATAATGCAAAATGGGGTCACCAGACAGTGCAGATGGAGGATAAACAAATTACATATCAAGCCAATTAATACAGATAGAATGCCTCACATCATTCTGCCTCAGGCTATAAAAGTCTTCCTGGTAACAGGAGTTTTCATGTATGACTGTACTAAACGACATAAAGGGTCAAATAAAATGTACCAGTATGTTTATCTTTGAATTATACAACTGCCTTTATAAGGGAATTATATTAATCTTAGCTTTCCTAATGTGGGTCCTGTTGATTCCTGATCAGCCATCCATCTTGGTCCATATCAAAATACAGTCCCCATGTCTAATCTAAGTGGGCTGGCATGTCTTTCTACACTTATCTGCCTCCTAGGACTGCCAGTGCCATTTCATTGACAATATGTTCCAAAACCATCACAGCAGTTTGAGGCTGCATTGTGGAAACATTAGATGATGTATTGCTCTAAGTGTCAAATCCTTCATTCTGCTGGAAGTCAAAACAGACAGTCAACGTTTGTTTGCCAAAGGATAATGGTAATATACTGCATGGTTGGGTTAGCAAGGCTTCCTGGATGTTTCTCAGATGGCTCAGAGGCTATTCTCCCTGTGAGATGAGATCCCTGTGTCTCATTTATCCCGTTTTAAAAAATGTCCTGTGCATACATGCTTCATGGCTAAGGTATGGCTGTGAAAGCCGGCACTCAGGGGAGAGGAGGCAGCATTAATATGGCAGAGGTTTTCTTTTTTTGCAAATGAAAAGACTGAGGGTCTGAGTGTGAACGCATGCTAAAGGTCAAGGTTCCCTCTGCACTGACGGAAAACAGGCAACGGGAAGTGTCATGATATTATTTACACTGTAAAGGGGTTGCTGTGAATTGAACAGTAAGTTACAGGCAGAAAAGAATCATGTAAGTTACTGTATTTCATATTGCACACACCACATACTGGTTAAATTGGTACAGCATTCTTACTAATAGGTGGAACAAATATTACAAGGCACGCGTCAAAATATTTTAATGAGCCAGAAACAACAATACCATGCACCTAGAAGTGGTTAAAAGGTTTTGGCGCTCCAAAAAATACAGTACAGGGATGGATTACAGTACCATTCGAAATACAGCAATTCTTTCCCCTCCTACATCATTTTCTCACAATGCACCATAATTTACAATATGCTGCAGTAAAAAGTTTCATGGTATTTTCCTGTTGATAATATCCCCAAATTACCATATCAGTTAGTTTTCCTTTACAGTGTAGCTTAGACTATTGTTTAGCTAAGACCAACGTGGAGAAATGAAAATTGGGATAATGTGCAAAACAGTCAGGGTTAGATTAATGTTGTATTTTTGTTAGTAACAGCTGGTGCACGATATCTAAGGAGGTCTCAAGGTTTTGCTTGCCTGAGGTAGAGTATCTCATGTCAAGCTGTAGACCACACTATCTACCTAGAGAGTTTTCATCTGTATTTTTCGTAGCTGTCTACATACCACCAAAGACTGAGGCTGGCACTAAGACCGCACTCAATGAGCTGTATTCTGCCATAAGCAAACAGGAAAACGCTCACCCAGAGGTGGCTTTCCTAGTGACCGGGGACTTAATGCAGGAAACTTAAATCGGTCCTACCAAATTTCTATCAGCATCTTAAATGTGCAACCAGAGGGATAAAAACTCTGTACCATCTTTACTCCACACATAGAGACTGATACAAAGCTCTCCCTCGCCCTCCATTTGGCAAATCTGACCATAATTCTATCCTCCTGATTCCTGCTTACAAGCTAAAATTAAAGCAGGAAGCACCAGTGATTCGATCAATAAAAATGTGGTCAGATGAGGCATATGCCAAGCTGCAGGACTGTTTTGCTAGCACAGACTGGAATATGCTCTGGGATTCCTCCGATGGCATTGATGAGTACACCACATCAGTCATTGGCTTCATCAATAAGTGTATCGATGACGTTGTCCCCACAGTGACCATACATACATACTAGAGGTCGACCGATTAATCAGAATGGCCGATTAATTACGGCCGATTTCATGTTTTTATAACAATAGGTAATCGGTATTTTTGGACACCGATTTGCCGATTTTATAATTTTTTTAAATTATAATTTTATACCTTTATTTAACGAGGCAAGTCAGATTAAAAACACATTCTTATTTTCAATGACGGCCTAGGAACTGGGGTTAACTGCCTTGTTCAGAGGCAGAACAACAGATTTTTACCTTGTCACCTCGGGGATTCGTTTTTGCAACCTTCCGGTTACTAGTCCAACGCTCTAACCACCTGCCTTACATTGCACTCCACGAGGAGCCTGCGTGGCAGGCTGACTACCTGTTACGTGAGGGCAGCAAGAAGCCAAGGTAAGTTGCTAGCTAGCATTAAACTTATCTTATAAAAAACGATCAATCTTAACATAATCAGTAGTTAAACTAGTAATATCATCAACCATGTGTAGTTATCTAACGTGTCCTGCGTTGCATATAATCGATGTGGTGCCTGTTAATTTCTCATCGAATCACAGCCTATTTCGACAAACGGGTGATGATTTAACAAGCGCATTTGCAAAAAAAGCACTGTCGTTGCACCAATGTACCTAACCATAAACATCAATGCCTTTCTTTAAAATCAATACACAAGTATATATTTTTAAACCTGCATATTTAGTTAATATTGCCTGCTAACATGAATTTCTTATAACTAGGGATGTGATGTTGTCACTTCTCTTGCGTTCCGTGCAAGCAGTCAGGGTATATACATCAGTTTGGGCCGCCTGGCTCATTGCGAACTGTGTGAAGTTCATTTATTCCTAACAAAGGCCGTAATTAATTTGCCAGAATTGTACATAAATATGACATAACATTGAAGGTTGTGCAATGTAACAGGAATATTTAGACTTAGGGATGCCACCCGTTAGATAAAATACGGAACGGTTCCGTATTTCACTGAAATAATAAACGTTTTGTTTTCGAAATGATCGTTTCCGGATTCGACCATATTAATGACCAAAGGCTCGTATTTCTGTGTGCTATTATGTTATAATTAAGTCTATGATTTGATATTTGATAGAGCAGTCTGACTGCTCTTCGCAATTCTTCAAGCATTGCACAGTTTATGACTTCAACCCCCAAGATTAGGCTGGTGTAACCGATGTGAAATGGCTAGCTAGTTAGCGGGGTGTTACATGGGTAACGCTGCTTCGAGGGTGGCTGTTGTCGATGTGTTTCTGGTTCAAGCCCAGGTAGGAGCGAGGAGAGGGACGGAAGCTATACTGTTACACTGGCAATACTAAAGTGCCTATAAGAACATCCAATAGTCAAAGGTATATGAAATACAAATCGTATAGAGAGAAATAGTCCTATAATTCCTATAATAACTACAACCTGAAACTTCTTACCTGGGAATATTGAAGACTCATGTGAAAAGGAACCACCAGCTTTCATATGTTCTCATGTTCTGAGCAAGGAAATTAAACATATTGCACTTTTACTTTCTTCTCCAACACTTTGTTTTTGCATTATTTAAACCAAATTGAACATGTTTCATTATTTGAGGCTAAATCGATAGTATTTATGTATTATATTATTATATTAAGTTAAAATAAGTTTTCATTCAGTATTGTTATAATTGTCATTATTACAAATAAATAAATAAATAAAAATCGGCCGATTAAATCAGTATCGGTTTTTTTTGGCCCTCCAATAATCGGTATCGGTATCGGCGTTGAAAAATCCCAATTGGTCGACCTCTAGTACATACCCCAACCAGAAGCCATGGAATACAGGCAAAATCTGCACTGATCTAAAGGCTAGAGCTGTCACTTTCAAGGAGCGGGACTCTAACCCAGAAGCTTATAATAAATCCCGCTATGCCCTCCGACCAGCCATCAAACAAGCAAAGCCTCAAAGCAGGACTAAGATCAAATCGTCCTACACCGGCTCTGAAGCTCCTCGGATGTGGCATGGCTTACAAACCATTAAAGACTACAAAGGGAAGCACAGCCGAGAACTGCCCATTGACATGAGCCTACCAGACGAGCTAAACTGCTTCTATGCTCACTTCGAGGCAAATATCACTGAAACATGCATGAGAGCACCAGCTGTTCCGGAAGACTGTGTGATCACGCTCTCCGCAGCCGGTGTGGGTAAGACCTTTAAACAGGTCAACATTCACAAGGCCACAGGGCCAGACGGATTACCAGGACGTGTACTGCGAGCGTTTTCCACCTCTCCCTGTCCGAGTCTGTAATACCAACATGTTTTAAGCAGACCACCATAGTCCCTGTGCCCAAGAACACTAAGGTAGCCTGCCTAAATTACTACCCATAGCACTCACGTCTGTAGCCATGAAATGCTTTGAAAGGCTGGTCATGGCTCACATCAACACCATTATCCCAAAAACCCTAGACCCACTCCAATTTGCATATCGCACCAACAGATCCACAGATGATGCAATCTCTATTGCACTCCACACTGCCCTTTCCCACCTGAACAAATGGAACACCTATGTGAGAATGCTATTCATTGACTACAGCTCAGCGTTCAACACCATAGTGCCCTCAAAGCTCCTCAATAAGCTAAGGACACTGGGACTGAACACCTCCCTCTGCAACTGGATCCTGGACTTCCTGACAGGCTGCCAGGAAAACAACCTCTCCCTCAACTTGATCAAGACAAAAGAGATGATTGTGGACTACAGGAAAAAGAGGACTGAGCACGCCCCCATTCTCATCGACGGGGCTGTAGTGGAGCAGGTTGAGAGCTTCAAGTTCCTTGGTGTCCACATCACCAACAAACTAACATGGTCCAAGCACACCAAGACAGTTGTGAAGAGGGCACGACAAAACCTATTCCCCCTCAGGAGACAGAAAAGATTTGGCATGGGTCCTCAGATCCTCAAAAGGTTCTACAGCTGCACCATCGAGAGCATCCTGACTGGTTGCATCACTGCTTGGTATGGCAACTGCTCGTCCTCCGACCGCAAGGCACTACAGAGGGTAGTGCGTAAGGCCCAGTACATCACTGGGGCAAAGCTTCTTGCCATTCAGGACCTCTATACCAGGCGGTGTCAGAGGAAGGCCCTAAATATTGTCAAAGACTCCAGCCACCCTAGTCATAAACTGTTCTCTCTGCTACTGCACGGCAAGCGGTACCGGAGCACCAAGTCTAGGTCCAAGACGCTTCTAAACAGCTTTTACCCCCAAGCCATAAGACTCCTGAACGTCTAATTAAATGGCTACCAAGACTATTTTAATTTGTCCCCCCCCCTTTACACCGCTGCTACTCTCTGTTGTTATAATCTATGCATAGTCACTTTAATAACTCTACCTACATGTACGTATTATCTCAATTACCTTAACTAACCGGTGCCCCCGCACATTGACTCTGTACCTGTACCCCCCCTGTATATAGTCTCGCTATTGTTATTTTACTGCTGCTCTTTAATGACTTGTTCCTTTTATTTCTTATTCTTATTCGATAATGTTTATTTTTTACATTTTAACTGTATTGTTGGTTAGGGGCTCGTAAGTAAGCATTTCACTGTAAGTTTTTGTATTCGGTGCATGTGACTAATAAAATTTGATTTTGATTTGAGATTGATCTAATAGCTTTGTGACTCTAAATAAATTACTGTACATGATCTATTATCAATAATAAAATTAAGCAAATGTAAAGTGAAGAAAAAACAGTGACTGGAACGAGCTGCAACAAACACTCAAACTGGACAGTTTTATCTCAATCTCTTCATTCAAAGACTCAATCATGGACACTCTTACTGACAGTTGTGGCTGCTTTGCGTGATGTATTGTTGTCTCTACTTTCGTTCCCTTTGTGCTGTTGTCTGTGCCCAAGAGTGTTTGTACCCTGTTTTGTGCTGCTTCTGTACCATGTTGTGCTGCTGCCATGTTTTGTTGCTACCGTGATGTTGTCATGTTGTGTTGCTACCATGCTGTTTTGTCATGTGTTGCTGCCATGCTATGTTGTTGTCTTAGGTCTCTCTTTATGTAGTGTTGTGTTGTCTCTCTTGTCGTGATGTGTTTTGTCCTATATTTTTATTTAATTAATTTTTATTTTTAATCCCAGCTCCTGTCCCCACAGGAGGCCTTTTGCCTTTTGGTAGGCCGTCATTGTAAATAAGAATTTGTTCTTAACTGACTTGCCTAGTTAAGTAAAGGTTAAGTGAATAAAACATTGATTGAACATTGATTTATGAAATGTCTTTACTGCGTCACTGTTTAGGAATATAAACATATCGTCTCACAGATTAATGATATTTGCTTATCAAGAATATAATAAGGGCTGTCTCTTACGTGTATAGAAAGCATGTGCCCTGCTCTAGCCAAAACATCAGATTTAGAATGGTTTTGTTCAATGTTAATTAGCTCGAAATCTATTTTCCCACCATCCCACCAATTAATAAAAATTAAGTCTGGAGCAGGATGATAGACTGAGCTAGGATTGGCTGAAGATTTCAAAGCAGCTGGTTTTCAATGAATCTGTTTAAGCCTGAGAATGTGCATTTTAATGTCCTTTGGTAACCACCAACGAACTTCGTCTCATCTCGGAATTAGTAGAGACAAACTTTTGAGTTCAACCATCATATATGATTGATTGCTGTGTATACAGTTCGATACCAGTAAATCATTTTACCTGAGATGAAACCTCTGGTCCTTTGGAGTTTGATATGTGCTCAGTCACTAGACAGACAATCAGACATATGTCATTTGACCAAAGGCTGCTGAGCACCTAATCCTTCTTTCATGTAATGACTTTCTTCTTCTGTCTTCTCCACAGCTCAGGTGTCACAGCAATAGCGTCACAGGCTGAGGTTGGGTGAATAAACATGCACATGGACTGGATGAGACAAGCCAGCACTGGAATCAGAACGTGTGAAAAACAAACGGCTCAAAAAAAGAGAAAGAAGCAAAGTCCCTAAGTACATGTTGGTCCTTAGGTTGGACCACATGGATCATGTAAGCCCTTAGGTTGGACCACATGGATCATGTAAGCCCTTAGGTTGAACCACATGGATCATGTAAGCCCTTAGGTTGGACCACATGGATCATGTAAGCCCTTAGGTTGGACCACATGGATCATGTAAGCCCTTAGGTTGAACCACATGGATCATGTAAGCCCTTAGGTTGGACCACATGGATCATGTAAGCCCTAGCAGCCTCTGCCAATAAGAAAGGGTGATATCAAAACATGGAGGTGCTGCTCTGTGTCTGTACCCTCTGTCATCTATTGCTAGGCAAACCTTGATATCAACATGGGGTCAGACAACCCTTAAACTATTTATATATTTATAAGAACTGACTTCTGTCAGCATGCAAATGGAGCATAGATGAGAGAACCATTTGAGACAGAGAATCGGGCATTGACACGATTGAAGTATGTAGGCTACATGACCTATGATTCAGGACCTTCAAAGCAAAGACACAGGCAGTATGGAAGTGCAGACCACCTCTCTGGTTCAGGTATATGTCAACGGTACGGAGCAACTAAACACCTCATACGACTACAACGTCACGGACGCGTCTGAGAACCCAGACACCTACCAGTTCTACACCATCGGCCTCTTCCTCTCCTGCCTCTACACCATCCTCCTCTTTCCCATCGGCTTCATTGGGAATATACTCATCCTTGTGGTCAACCTCAACCACAGGGAGAAGATGACCATCCCAGACCTCTACTTTGTCAACCTGGCGGTTGCAGACCTCATCCTGGTGGCAGACTCCCTCATCGAGGTCTTCAACCTCAATGAGAAGTACTATGAGTACGCTGTTCTGTGTACCTTCATGTCCTTATTCCTGCAGGTCAACATGTACAGCAGCATCTTTTTCCTGACATGGATGAGCTTTGACCGCTACGTGGCTCTGGCCAGCTCCATGAGCAGCAGTCCTCTGAGGACCATGCAGCACGCCAAGCTCAGCTGCAGCCTCATCTGGATGGCCTCCATCCTGGCTACGCTGCTCCCCTTCACCATCGTCCAGACCCAGCACCGTGGCGAGGTGCACTTCTGCTTCGCCAATGTCTTTGAGATCCAGTGGTTAGAGGTGACCATCGGCTTCCTGGTGCCCTTCTCCGTCATCGGCCTGTGCTACTCGCTGATTGTGCGTATCTTGATGCGGGCGCAGAAGCACCGGGGCCTGTGGCCTCGCAGACAGAAGGCCCTGAGGATGATCGGGGTGGTGGTGCTGGTGTTCTTCATCTGCTGGCTGCCTGAGAACATCTTCATCAGCATCCAGCTGCTGCATGGCACGGACGACCCGGCCCAGCGCAGCACCTTCAGCGGCCACCTGTGGCACGACTACCCGTTGACGGGCCACATCGTCAACCTGGCCGCCTTCTCCAACAGCTGCCTCAACCCCATCATCTACAGCTTCCTGGGGGAGACCTTCAGGGACAAGCTAAGACTCTTCATCAAGCAGAAGGCCAGCTGGTCCGTGCTCTACCGCTTCTGCCACCACACCCTAGATTTACACATACCTGTGAGGAGTGAGGTGTCGGAGGTGTGATGCTGCAGGATCAGCAACATCTTTGTATGAAAGGTTAGGATGTAACAGAAGTCCAGGGGGGAGGAAGAGCTATGTGCTGCTGTGTCTACCCAGCAGGATCCTGGGAATTGTCTTCATGACACTCTCAAGGCTTCCAGAATTCAGCTTCTTATAAGTGGTAGAGATACCATGGAGGAAAACTGAAACTAACCATGAGGCAGCCATTTTGTCTCCTGTAAGCGTGGGTGGAGAACACACTGTGTATCTACATGTCATTAGATATAAATAATGAGATCAGGTTATCAAATACACATTTGGAAAATGGAGAAGGCAAATTTATGAAAATACCAGGTTTGGTGTTCTTTCAATGTCTTCTCTTCACTTATCAAAAGACAAAGTCATTATTCTAATGTAACAAAGCTATACCTGTCATGAAACCGCAACAATCTACTCAGAGAAATGGCAGTGAGGGAACAAATTAAAACAGACACATCAAAGGGACCAGTGACTTGCTTCTCCTTGACCCCAGTGTGGTTATTGTAACACTGTATACTGCTCAGAACTGTTTGAGTAACCCATAAGACTGCTGTTGTCGGATCGGTTTTTATGTACTGACAATTCACTGGATTGTAAGTAGATGTCCTTTTCTTTGTTTGCCTGTGCAAGCAATTGTCCACTAACACCACTTTTATTTAAATAAATAAAATAAGCGTTTGTTTTTTAGGAAGCTGTTGAGAAGCTCTTTGCTGACTTAGTACTGACAACCTTAAGTGTATTACAAAAAGTGGAAGTGGAAGACATGATATGCCTTCCACAAATCTAAACAAATCATTTTTCTACATATGAAAACAAATTGTAGGTGGTGACCTGCTGCATGCGCCCGGATGTCAGAAAAAGCTTCTTTACCTTTGATTTTCTCCTATGTTTACAGAATTCATTTGAAATATTTTTAACAAAAATATTCTTCAAATCAGGGTAGATAGCAAAGGAAACATGAATGTTCATTTTCCTCAAGCATACAGAAACAGTTGTGTGCCAGTGCCCTCAGTATTTGAAGAACGCTAAATATATCTAGTCAAGACCGATACTCATTCTAAAGACGGATGTTATCCACAGTATTATGACCCTAGTTGTCAACTCCTGTTTGCCTGAGGCAGAAACAAGGAGGCAGGTGTTGCTCTGAGCGGAGGAGATGGGACTATATGTAAACACATTACTCAGTGAAAACGACAGAGGCGCTGCGATCATCTCTTGTGTTTACTCTCAGTCTCCAACAGTTTCAGTCATTCTAAAACTACAGTGAGCAGGGACAGACTTATTTACCAAATGCTTGTTTACTTACCAAATACTATTTTGGGTAAGGGATGAGAGTAAGGATTAACGTCCTTTTAAACATCCTTTTCTGTCTTGCTAATCTGTATGTGAAATAAGGCTGAATAAAGACCAGATCTTTTAGTTCTTGTTACAGTTGAGAGCATGTACAGTAGGCTACTGTAAGGAGTCGCACCTGCTCCTGTTTTGCTAGAAAAAATCTCCTCAATTACAGGAAGCCGGCAAAAGAACTGCTCGCCTCAACTATTGTTCTCATTCACTATAAACACAAAAATTCTGCGGAAATACACCAGTCTTTGTAAGTTTATGCCATGACCCTGTTAACCCTTATTGAACTCTAAGACCATTGCCTAAGTCATTACTGTGTATGATATCCTTACTGTGCATTACGGTGCATTCTGAGAAAAGTATCCATTTCCCATGAATGTAAAAAGGAACCAATAGAAAAACAAACAAATACAATGGATTCCAGTAATTGCAGTTCCCAGCAGTTAGGTTTCTGTGCTATTTGTTTGTGTTTGTGAATTGATCCTAGGTTACTCAAACTGTAACAATCCATTCTATCTCTAATTTGAATCTGGGGAAATGATGGATTAGTGCATGTGTCAGATATCGTTTGACTAATAGGCCTACTTACTGAAACCACAACAGAAGAGGCATGGTATATTTTTATAGACATAAAATATCTTATAAAATCTGCCAACAAGCCCTTTATGTGCGCCTGAATTCCCACACGTGAACCATCCAAAACAAGCAAACTATTTTCAGTCAAGATATCAATAATAGCATAGTCTGGGTGTTACTTCCAGGGCATTTCCTTTCCACCAACATGTACACATCAATAACCTCGAGATTTGAGATGTCGATGTTTGGAACCAGTTCAGCTCATCATTGGAATATGTGTTTGGTGGTAGAGTAGTGTGAGGGTTCGTAGAGAAATAACTTTGATTCGTAGTTTAGCAATAACAAAACACACGCACAGCGTGTAACTGCCATTGCTAGTCATAGGCAATTTGAGGCTATGTACTTCAGGATTATGCAACAGGCGGGCCACACAAACAGGATGGCAGTGGCTCATTTGGGTGCCCCCACTTTGTAACATTTATGGCCTAACCCATGTGCGTTGTTGAAGAATACAATAGCACATTGATTTTATTTTAGAGTGCCTGGCTAAAAAAAGCCAGGGAATCAAAAGCTGGGTTCCTAGTTGGAAGTAGATAGACTATCATGATCAACTTGTTTCTTACCTTGTAATAAATACTAACAATACACACTATCAAAGGAGAAATAAGGAGTAGTAATTAACAAACTATTAATAATAATTACAAGGCAACTAAATACTGGCTACTAAGCCACACAAGAGGAGTAGAAAACCCATTGGACAGTGCTATAAACTTGTTAATTGAGGCTCCAAATCATCTGACATAAATCCAGTTTACAGCCTCTGTGTATATCATTGTCAGCCAGAGCAAATGCAATAAACAGTTAATGCGTCAGGTTGAATCTAACATGGCTAAAAGTGACCTGTCTTTTTATTACTCTCTCATATTACTGTGAATTGCACCCTCTATCCTAAACAACATTTTGCGATTAATATTCTCAAAGCTACAAACAAAAAACTACTTCGGTATCATTCCAGAGAGCAAATAGGTTCCCATTGAAAAATGGTTTCAAGGATGATACAGGGCAGGCCTGCATGTACTGTAGTCATATCCTGTGGTTGAATGATTGTTTCTGTGGGTGTTGCTGAGACAACCTCCCAGTGGGTCTGTTACAGTAATGCCAGTGAGAGTTCAGTAAGTTACATTGTGTGTGAATGGGACAGTGTGCTGCTGGGCTGGATGGTTGTTAGGGCTCCATGGCCAGCCTGTGGCTGTGGTAAGGCTGGGCTGTATTTGTGGACGGAGCTGCACAGCGGGAGATGGCGGCTTGGCGTAGTCTGGGAAAAGCATGAGCCCAAACCACAAACTGTTTTTCCAGCTGTGATGATCCAGGCAGCCTGGGAAATCAGCTCAGAGCATTGTTTGAATAATTGTTTGTAGGGGGTCTTTCGTGAAAATGTCAAACTTGTTGTGGTACATGATACAAAGATCTGTCCTTTTCACACAAAACACGTCATATCCTTTCAGAGTGTACCTCGTCTCTTTTGGGTGAAATAGCATGTTAAATTGCTTGTGCATGAGAACATACAGGAGATACTCTCTGTGTACACTTGTGAACCACATATAGCAGAATGTTCAAAAATACTAGAACGGGGCTGGGTATGTCTGCCTATACAATGTTTGTATGAGATTTAGAAATAAAATAAAGATCCCTGTGAGAATGACCTCAGGATGCGACTATCAAGGAAGGCGACAGAAGGGACCAAGACAGGAAGATAAGTGAGTGATTACGCAAGGATGACTGAAAAGTTCATTAATATACAGAAGCTGCGGGCAGACGGACGGAACCAAAAGCACCCCAGGTCACCCACCCCCTGTGGTGAGGCAGAGCAGGACCTGTCCGGCACACGTGTGGTGTACACAGACACACACACACAGGGAAATATAGACTGTGAGAAGAGTTTGACAGGGGACTGTGTGCGCAGCTGTCTGTTGAGTAGGGATCAGAGTTGGATGTGACTGACGTCATAGAAAGCAGAAATGGTGTGACTTTTCCTTCGATTTATCTACCGCATTTTTTCTCTTTGAATGAGGTTTGCTTAGACCCTTGAGCATGCTTGGGCAGTATAACTTGACTTTTAAAGATGACCAGAGTAATACACCCTGACATTCTATTGCAAATTGAAGAAAGGGGAAACATGCACCACAGCCAGTATTGGGAAACTACTCCGAAAATATAGTTTACCAAGCTACCAATTACTTCACACAAGAAGTTAAGCTACACTAAAGCAACCTTAAGAAAAATATATTTTACTTAACTAAAGTTACTTTGAAAACTTAAATTAGAAATTGAACTACATGGAATTCACTACTCCTCAACACTGACCAGTCCAAGGAGTGAGAGAAGGCTGCTGCCATGTCAAAGTAATTAAGACTGGATAGGGCTCATGCATAATTGTATGACAATGCACGCTGTAGCGCTAGGTAGATGAATAATGGATCTGACTCATAATTGCATTTGTAAATTAAAATTATTCACAGAAAAACGAGAGGTGAAAAAGAAAGATTGCATTCTGGGTAATAGAAAGGGCGAAGGATGATATTTGCACGTATGCTGAGATACACAAGCGTGCATTCAAGCAAATGATTGGCTGATTTTGAGACAAGTTCAATTTAGACAGCAAGCATACATAAAATGAAGAGGGCACGTGGTGACGAAGTTGATGTACTCTATCTGAAGCTGAGTGAAAGCTTAATGTGTTTTCATCATTCCTCCCCCTTGCCTAGCAGCACCCCTGCTCTACGTATAGATTTGACCTGCTACAACAACTGCACACACACCAATACGTGCACACATGCAGACAGACAGACAGACAGACAGACAGACAGACAGACAGACAGACAGACAGACAGACAGACAGACAGACAGACAGACAGACAGACAGACAGACAGACAGACAGACAGACAGACAGACAGACAGACAGACAGACAGGGGATATAGTAAATATGGTTATGGCTATGTCCGAGGTAGATCAGAAGAGTATGTACTGTATGCAGCCACTGATAAGTGAGAAGTGTTGAGCAGGGTGGATATGGGCTTCATCTCCATCTTCAGTTCTATTTGTCTTTATCATGCAACGTGATGAATCGCTGGATAAAGCACAGTCAGATAATACTACTCTGCCCTCTAGTGGTATACTAACCAAGCACTATACTCTCTCTCTCTTTCTCTCACTCAAACATGCATGGCATGCATGCACGCACGCACACACACACACACACACACACACACACACACACACACCGACATACACACACACACACGGACACATACACACTACAATCAATAGAACATCCAGCGTCACTTTACTTGGACTAAGAAAATGCACTTTGACACTGTCAAGTAGAATTATGACCATCCTGTGTCACTTTACTTGGACTAAGAAAATACACTTTATGACACCATCAAGAAGCATTATGACCATCCTAATTATATAATCCAGCAGTGGTGAAAAAAGTACTCAATTGTCATACTTGTGTAAAATTAAAGATACCTTAATAAAAAATTACTGAAGTAAAAGTCCTCCAGTAAAATACTACTTGAGTAAACGTCAACAAATAGTATAGTGGTGGAAAAAGTACAACATTGTCATACTTGAGTAAAAGTACAAAGTAAAAGTAAATGCTATACTTCAAAATCCTCATATTAAGCAAACCAGACGGCACGATTTTCTCTTCTTTTTTTTCCGGACAGACAGGGGCAAATTCCAACACTCAGACATAATTTACAAACGCAGTATTTGTGTTTAATGAGTCCGCCAGATCAGAGGCAGAAGGTATGACAAAGCATTATATTGATAGGTGCGTGAATTGAACCATAACTCTGTCCTGCTAAGCATTCAAAATTGAACGAGTGGTTTTGGGTGTCAGGGAAAATGTATGGAGTAAAAAGTAAATATTGTCTTTAGGAATGTAGTGGAGTAAAATTAAAAGTTGTCAAAAATATAAATAGTACAGATACCATAAAAAACTACTTAAGTAGTACTTTTTTGCCTAAGTACTTTACGCCAGATAGGCCTATCACGTACATGCCCTTATACCAATCATCAGTCAAAAAGAGGGTGTCTTGTCCTGCTCTTGAAATCTGCTTCTGCATTCATCCCAGTCATCTGAAACAGAGCATTAGGGTAGGTCAATGAGTGCGCAATTACAAAAATAATTACATTTATTAGGTTTCCCTCTCCAAAATTACAATTGAACGTAGGCCCTACACATACAGTAAGTGAGCAAATATTACAGCAGATGGTGTTAACAACTATAGCATATCCTACCTGTGTTTAGTTTCAATCAAAGCACATAATGCCTAGTTGTGCGTGCTGTTGAGTTGTGGCCGCAAGAGAGAAAAACGAGACCATTCGCACAATCATCAGTGGCGTAGCGCCATTTCGCGGGGCCCCCTGCAAGGGAAGAGAGAAAAATGTGCAGCTGTATAGGTATTCTCATGATGTTTTACCAGGGGACATTCTAGCATGTATATCTTGGTGGGGCAAACTCAACTTTTTTTGGGTTGTTGCATGCCAGCAAAGCCACTACACAACACAACACAACACAACACAATAGTAAACAATACATTAATTGCACTATAACAATAATGATAATTGCACTATTATGACAAACGGTGCCCACAAACTGTTAGGGCCTACATAAAGTTGTTCCAACAGCAGAACTTTCTTCTCAGCACCATGGAGTGAGCCCTTACCTCTGCTACACCTGGCTATCAGCGGAGCCTTGTCTGGCAGCGAAACCGTTCATTCAGACTCATTTACTGCCTTTTTAAAAAACATAGCTGATATGACTGACTTTCTTAAATAAATGTGGTTTCTACTGACAATTGAGATGTACAAACTATGGCATAAGGGAATGATGAGCGAATTATAGGCAAACCATCATTTTGATGAGTACATTAATGAGCGAGCTAAGATGGACATAGGCAAGATAACTGATTCCAGTTATCCACTGATTCCTTCCAAACCACTCATTGTTGAATTTGCAATTTTCTAATTCTTGTGTAATGTTTATGTCCAATGCAATAGCCGATGAACAGCGATTCGTTTTATCTATAATTTATTTTCATATGACAAAGATTGAAAAGGATTTGCCAGTAGATTGTCGACGTGATTCATGATGATGACTGCTTGTCTAGCTTGCTAGCTAACATTTGGAAAGTATGTTTACACGATCAGTCCAATCAAAGCGTGATTTGACATTATTTTATCTGTGGCCACCGACCTTGAGCCTTCTTGGATGGGCACTTCTAATGTAACTCTATGGCAGCACCCAAGGGGGCTTAAACATTCTACCTCTCCCTGTAGATTTTGCAGTGACATAGTGTCCCCATGAGTGACAGAACACTGAGCCAATCCTGGCGCAACTAGAGAAGATGACCAACCCCTACGCACTGTATTTTCTGCTGGCTGCCCCTCCACCACAGAAAACACTGAGCTAGACTGAAACACCTGCATTTTGGAGCTGCCTTACTCAAGAAAGCAAAAAGGAGACCATGTTTGTATGCGGCTTTATTAACTCAATAAAATAAATGTTACATTTTTTGCAAACTGATATGTGACACATTAATGCCAAAATAACATGCAAAACAGGCAACAACAAAATATATATATGAGCAGTTACTGCCTTTTTGCTTGGTATGGCAGAGTACCAGTCAGAAGTTTGGACACATCTACTCATTCAAGCGTATTTCTTTATTTTTTACTATTTTCTACATTTTAGAATAATAGTGAAGACATCAAAACTATGAAATAACACACATGGAATCATGTAATAACCAAAAAAGTGTTAAACAAATCTAAATATATTTTATATTCTTCAAAGTAGCCATCCTTTGCCTTGATGACAGCTTTGCAAACTCTTGGCATTCTCTCAACCAGCTTCACCTGGAATGCTTTTCCAACAGTCTTGAAGGAGTTCCCACACATGTTGAGCAGTTGTTGGCTGCTTTTCCTTCACTCTGCCTCCCACCATCTCAATTGGGTTGAGGTCGGGTGATTGTGGAGGCCAGGTCATCTGATACAGCACTCCATCACTTTCCTTCTTGGTCAAATAGCCCTTACATAGCCTGGTGTAAAGAAACCCCCTTGAATTAGTATGTTTGTCCAAACTTTTGACTGGTACTGTATATATGTATTATTGTTTTTTTTTTGCAAAACAAATGACGGGTTGCCACTGTATTTTACACATTTTTCGATGAGGCCGAGAGAAAGTGTTGCTGTTTTAGAGCTAACCATGAGGCTGAGGCAATCATTCTAAAATATCATTAGAAATTAAGTTTTTTGTTGTTGTTGTCTTACAGTAAGTTTTACTATGCTATTATATTTGGTTCTGATATGTACAATACTGTGATTTGTGATCTTGCAGACATTGATTCAGCAATGATCTCACTTAATTAAACAAGCACCTTTCCTCAGAGTAGCCTGTTCTCTAGGAGTAGAGTAGAGACGGCGCGTAAAGTAGAAGCATCGGGCCTTTAGCTGTCAGGAAGAAGGGTCGAGTAAAAGTCGAATCCACAGTAGGGTGACAATATGTTCCGGATTGTGCGGGACAGTCCTGCATTTTGGTCCTTTGTCCCGCAACCAAACAATCATGTCCCGCATTTTATCAAACAAATTCTAACACCACTAATTTACAAAAATATATGATTTATTACGTATTTTAGTTAGGCATTCAAATGTATCTTTTCAGCAGAGAGGAAGAGGCGAAGCAAGAGGTTTCAATCGCCAAAATATGTAAAAAAATAAGGCCAACGCGTTTCTTTGTGCTTATTTCGACCTAAGCTTTTCGCCTGTTTTCCCGCCTTTGGGACAATGACTCCCATTGTTAGGAAGCATACATGGGCATCTCGTCATTATATACTGATCTCAGTTTGCAGTCCCGTTGCTCTTTAGACAAGATATGCATCATATAGATGTGGTACTGATGATGATAAACACTTCTCCAATCCTTGTTGAGATCTGATATTCTGCGCAGCGCAAGGTGATAGGGCCAATGTCATACCGTCAATCAATCACTTTTGTAAAATCCTTTCGGTCTAAATTCCAGCTAAACTTGATGGGAAAGTTAAAAAAATCATGCTTCTGACAAAAAGCTACAAAAGTAAATAAATAGCCGTATTTGAAAATATATGTAAGGTTATTAAACTGAAAATATAGAATGTGATTTTATCAAACTTGTGAGGCTCTCCATGCTCATCAGTTGTTCATCTAACATATCTGCTGCTACATCACTCAATCCGGTTGTCAAAGTCTCCCTTACTAACTGTTTTACATTCCCTGAGACCAACAAGAAATGTTTCCTTGGCCAAGTATTCCCAGATTTTCACAAAACAGACACACATTTGCTTTCTCATTTCTGCGTGATCGAATTTTGCGTGAAGCAAAGATGTAGGCTGTAGGCGCGCTTCAATTAGCTCGTTTGGTGCAGTGGGGGTGTGTTTTTTGTGTGTGCTTGTGTGTGGGGGGTGCGTGTGTGAAGTGAGACTTCCTAACATGAATGCCATTGGTGGTCCCACCTATGAAAAAAAAAATGTTTTAAAGCTCAGGTCAGGTCACCTTACCTCGTTCAAATTACAGGTCAGGTGTATTCAGGATTCTCTTAAAGTTGAATACAAACTAAAAACTTGACGACTTGGTTTGAAGTTACTGTGAGATTATTTCTGCATGGAATTTAGAGTATGCTTTTGCATAGGTTTTTGGTTAGAAAATGTTACTAATAATGGTCTAACCATAGGATGGATTGCAGTCTCTCCTTATCCATAAGTGTAAATACCAACATGTAAATTATAATAGGAGTGTAAAAAGTCCTGCCTAGAGGTAGCTCTCCAAGGGGTTTGGCCAACCCTGACCTATCTTTCCCAAATACTGGGGTTTGAATATGTTCACGTGACATTTGACATTTTACAAAGTATCCCACATTTGAGAAAAATCGAATGAAAATCAATATTCAGGTGGTTGAGGCTGATTTACAAAACCTTGCCATCATCCTATTCTACATAGGCAAGATATTTTGCAATTATGCCCACCGTTTCTGCCTAGTACCTTGTGCACAATACTAAAATGAGAAATCAGCATACTTGAGGCAGGGGAATTTCAATATCGCCTATTCTCATTTTTAGACTACAGTGAGCTCCAAAAGTATTGGGACTGTGACACTTTCTTGTTGTTGTTTCGTCTCTGTACTCCAGTACACAATAACTATGGAGTTAAAGTCCAGACTGGCAGCTTTAATTTGAGGGTATTTTCATCCATGTCGGGTGAACCGTTTAGAAATGACAGCACTTTTTGTACATAGTCCCCCATTGATTAAATCAAGCTTGTGACTCTACAAACTTGTTGGATGTATTTGCTGTTTGTTTTGGTAATTACAGATTATTTTATTCCCAATATAAATATATGGTAAATAACTGATTGTGTCATTTTGGGGTCACTTTTAAATAAGAATAGAATATGTTTCTAAACATTTCTGCATTAATGTGGATGCTACTACCATGATTACGGATAGTCCTGAATGAATCGTGAATAATGATGAGTGAGAAAGTTACAGACTCACAAATATCCTAACGGTGAGAAGTTAGCATGTCCTGAGGGTATGATATTTCTTTGTTTTTATTTTTTATTTTACCTATATTTAACTGTGTTTGTAACTTTCTCACTCATCATTATTCACGATTCATTCAGGACTATCCGACTATCTGTAAAACGTGTCACTGTGCCAATTCTTTTGGAGCTCACTCACAGTCCATAAATGCTTACCAATATGCAAAGCCCTCGTTGACATTTTTTTTGTTTCGTTTTTTTCAAAGACACAAGTTCGCATATCAGATTTCAAATAGCCTAATTAAACCAGCAAACTTACTTAGATGTGAAATAATAAAAGTATGGGGAATAACAGTAGTATTCTTGCTGTGATAATGTTGATCATGGGACTCCTTTTTTAAAGGAAAATCGCCGCGGTCATTTTAGGTACCACACGTATCGTTGTTCAACCCCATCACCTCTGGGTGGCGCTGCGGTGTAGACTACATTTGAACCACGATCGACTGTAAAAAGCTGTTACAGATGCATGCAAATCACTCAACGTAGGCTATGACGAATTGTAGCCTTTTTGAGTAGCCTATAGTAAAACTCATAACAATATCACAAGAAGTAGAAGTAGATGTAACAAGTAGGATGGCTAGTAACGAAACAGATTCTGACTATAGCCTACACGACGTGATGGAATACTTTTTAACACACATCCATAATATTTTGTTCCTTGTTGACTCATACAGTGAATAGCCAAATAATTCGGGACTTCACTCTTCCTCTAACTAAGGGAGCATTTCCTCTGTTACAATGACCGCTGGTGAAGAGATGCCTTGGTAGAGGACCATGCTGTGATTCATAAGGGAGTTATACTATAGACTTTAAAAACTCTGTAATAATGTTGCGCGTCGTAGTGGAATCAGCCAAAGGCATCCCCAAAAAGAAACTCGGAAACCCAGATCCCATAGCAGCGGTAGTGTTCAAAGGTGAGTTATTGTTTTGTTGCCTCTTGCTGTGGCATTTAGCCTACATTTTCTCTTTGGCTTCAATGCCATGATTGTTGGCTATTCTTGAGAAGTTCAAAACATCTGGATCAAAGACGTTCTCCAAATGTAGGCTAATATAAATCAAAGATGAAGACATGCGGAGTTGCTTTCAGGTTGTAGCCTACTTTTTAGTTAGGCTACTTTATAGTTCTCTTTATTTTAAAGTCACATTATCCTTTCTGCCCTTTGCTGTCAATGCTGGGTTAGTCGACCAATTTTCTGTCTATCATTTATTCTTTGAACCAACAACTGCAATATTCCACAATAAGATGATATTCTGATGGATTTTGTAGTCCTCAAACATTTAACATGTTCAATAAACACAAACATGTTGCTCTTTGTATTCAAAGTGGAGATACTGCATCATTAACTGTGAGCATGTGTAACCGATGTGAAATGGCTAGTTAGTTAGCGGTGGTGCGCGCTAATAGCATTTCAATCGGTGACGTCACTCGCTCTGAGACTTGAAGTAGGGTTTCCCCTTGCGTTGCAAGGGCCGTGGCTCTTGTGGCGCGATGGGTAACGATGCTTCGGTGGGTGTCAGTTGTTGATGTGTGCAAGGGTCGCTGGGGCGAAGAGAGGGACGGGAACCTACACTGTTACACATGTAAGGGCACAAACTACTATGAATTGCATTGAAGGTACAACAATGGTACTGTGCATTAGTTCTGAGTGTCCCAAACCTCTTTTTACCTGCTTTAAGGCAATGAGTCACATTAAATAATGTTGCCTATATTGTGTTACACAGAGGGAAAACACATTCCCTTAAAAACGGTTGGAATCATCCATTCTCCCCCTGTCATGAAGAGCTCTGCAGCTGGGTTAATGTGCTTCATTTTTGTATGGATATTTTAGGACATGAGTCAGTCCAAGATGCACATTCGACTTTTATGGTTCAATATGTTGCCACTGTAAGTTGTCTCTCTATGTTAACAGCCCCAGGGACGTTGTAGTTATTACTCATTTTAAAACTACCTGTATATGTTAAAGGCCCAGTGCAGTTAAAAACATGATATACCTGTGTTTTATATATATTTCCATTATGAGGTTGGAAATTGAAATTGTGAAAATGATGATAATGCCCTTTTAGTGTAAGAGCTGTTTGAAAAGAACGCCTACAATTTCAGCCTGTTTTGGTGGGATAGAATTTTGGCCTACCTGGTGACATCACCAGGCAGTAAATTAGTTAAGAGACCAATAAGAAACAAACCTCTCTGCCAATAACAGCTAGTTTTCCCCTCCCCACTTAAACCACTCCTAAACAGTCCTAGCAAAATGATTGCTTGAGAACTTAGCATTTTTGCAAAGAAGCTATTTTTGTTTATTTTTGACCATTTAATTAAAAACAATCACAGTAACATAATTGTTACCCAGAAATGATTTGATATTCAGATAAAAACGTCTGCATTGGACCCAGAGAAATATATTCCACCCATGCATATACTCCCGAGTGGCACAGCTGTCTAAGGTACTGCATCTCAATGCTTGAGGTGTCACTTCAGACACCCTGGTTTGATTCCAGGCTGTATTACAACCGGCTGTGATTGGGAGTCCCGTAGGGCGGTGCACAATTGGCTCAGCGTTGTCCGGGTTTGGCCGGTGTCGGCCATCATTGTAAATAAGAATTTGTTTTTAACTGACTTGCCTAGTTATATGCAGGATACATATTAAAACGTATATTCCATGTTTTAATCTTGCCACTTTGTGTGAACGCTACAGGTGAAAAGAAGAAAACTAAAGCAATTGATAGTGAACTCAATCCCGTGTGGAATGAAGTAAGTATAAATATTTACATTACAATCCATCCTCTCTCTGGCAGTCTCTGGGAATGTTGAAAAAGGCATTGAGAGGAAAGTTTTATGTGGATTAGGGAATGAGGCTAACATTTTGTCCACTGTGTTTACTCTTTGTTGATGACTCGACATGGAGTAGTTATTATTAGATAGAGGAATGATAACTGTGAACACTTCCCCTTTGATTTAAAGCATTTGTACCCCCCCCATGTTTCATAATTTAACTAACATTGGCAAAGTTGCGTTTTTTATGAACTAACTGAATTTGTGGTTGCAGGTGCTTGAGTTCGACCTAAAGGGCTCCCCATTGGATGCGTCCTCCTTTATAGACGTGATTGTGAAAGACTATGAGACTATCGGCAAAGACAAGTACGTACCTGACATGTAGCTACTGTATATGTCTCAAAAGTTTTGTGAGAGAACACACATCACGCACACACACCTCCTGCTAATCGGACGCTGCAAGTGCTGTTAGGGAGGAGGTGAGACATAGTGTTTTACTCAGTTTGACCTCTGTCATTTCTCAGTCAAAGTGCCCCTCCATTAGTATGTGAACCTGGTCATTACAATACAGTGTCTGCTAAGCACAGGGTATACAGAGAATGACTTAAAGGGAAAGTTCAAACCCTGAGGCCAGTGCCGAGTTTAAACTGAGTTGTAAAAAACTAGAGTAAGCACTTCTGCGGAGGGAGATCCATAATGTTCATTAAGGTCAAATCTTCAGGTT